>NC_041232.1:80910979-80951548 GCF_002837175.3 Physeter macrocephalus | reverse complement strand
CACGAACCGGTGTCCCCTGCATCGGCAGGCGGACTCTCAACCACTGCACCACCAGGGAAGCCCATGATACATTTTTATACTACAAAAAGAAATTCTTTCTCTCATAGGTTCACTAGGACTGAGATAACTTCCTAAGTGTTTTCTGTATGGTAGGCACTATTCTAAACATTTCATATTTATTATCCCCTGCACACTCATGACACCACAGTCACATAACTGATAATGGATAAAGCCACTGTTTGCCCCGTATCTGGGCGGTTGCAGAGCTCGTATTCCTAATCGTGTTTATTTCCTTCCGGGACTTCTGAATGTCTCTTTTAAGCATTGAGTCTGCTGGACCCATGTTCAAGCTGCATTTTCACTGTAAACTTCAAATAACACAGGTTTTTAAAAAAATTATATTTTGTATTGAGATAACATTGGTTTATAACATTGTATGTTTCATGTGTACAACATTATATTTCTATTTCTGTATACGTTACACCATACTTATCACCAAGAGTTTAATTTCCATCTGTCACCGTAGAGTTGACTCCCTTTACCCTTTTTGCCCTCCCCCTCATCCCTTCCCTTTTTGGTAACCACTGTTCTGGTCTCTGTATCTCCGTGTTTGTTTTTATTTGGTTTGGTTTGTTCATTTATTTGGGGTTTTTTTGTTTGTTTGTTTTTTATATTCCACATGTGGGTGTAATCGTGCAGCACTTGTCTTCCTCTGTCTGACTTCTTTAACTTAGCATAGTGCCCTCAAGGTCCATATGTGTTACTGCAAATGGCAGGAGTGTGTGTGTGTGTGTGTGTGTGTGTGTGTGTGTGTGTGTGTGTGTGTGTGTGTGTGTGGCTGAGTAATATTCCATTGGATATATACACCACATGTTTTTAATCCATTCATCTGTCAGCGGTCACTTAGGTTGCTTCCATATCTGGACTATTGGAAACAACACAGTTTTTATATAATAGCAATGGTTAATACTAATAACTATGGTTAAAAAGATCTGCCACACACAGGCTTATCGAGAAAATTAATATGTGTATATGTTTATAAGTATATTATATTTATATATATATATGGATCTAAGACAATTATTGCAGCAGTCTATGTAATAACTAGTTTCTACTGCATTTGATAAGAAACCAAGAAAAAGCCATATTTGATAATTTCATTGGTCCAGGGACTTATATGTTTGTCAGTTTCTTTTCTTGCCTCTTTTCCTTTTTCCTCTCATGCAGAGGCCCTTTACTTCATCATTGAGAGTGTCAGCCAACACTTGATATGACTGAAAACCAGTCAGTACCTGCTTCACTTTATCGAGATGAAACATGGAGCTTATTATATATCTCAGTTCCTCCATGCTTGATAGAACAGAAATAGCTTTTTCTTGGTGGATGCGCTTCTCGAAATATAGTCATCTTTCAGAGATCATTAGCCTGTCAATTCCCTCAGAGCTGTGATGGTCAGGCACAGTGAGAGCATAGCTGCATTGTATTGTGACCCGGGGAGAAGGAATTACTGTATGTAAAAAGTGTAATATGCTATTGTTGTTCACATTTTTCAACTGCTTTTTGTTTAAACAGGAGGATGGTTTTATTAAAGAGTTAAGCATTGCCATGCAGCTCCTAAGAAATTGTCTTTATCAAAATGAAGAATGTAAAGTAAGTAGAGCTTCTTTTCAAAATTTTGATAGTGCTGTTATTAAACAGTTTAAATTTTATATGAGATAATTAGGGAAAATGGAAAACTCCTCGAATTTTTTTTTTCTGGTGCACGGTTGATTGGTTTGTAAGCTCAGTGTTCATTCTCAGAAATGGATGCACCTAATCTTATCGTAATTCCTCAACCCTGATGACATTTCGTATGTCGGCGTTTTAACTTTATCACTGAAACTTTAACTTCAGGCAGCTAAAGCAAACTTGAGCCTCTTTTTTTCTAGGTAACCATTTCGGTTGTTTTTTTTAACTAAGATGGATGTATGGCTGTGTATGTCTTTTTTTTTTTTCTTTTTAATTAATTTATTTTTGGCTGCATTGGGTCTTCGTTGCTGCATGCGGGCTTTTCTTTAGTTGTGGTGAGCGGGGGCTACTCTTCGTTGCAGCGCGTGGGCTTCTCATCGCGGTGGCTTCTCTTTGTTGCGGAGCACGCGCTCTAGGCTTGCGGGCTTCAGTAGTTGCGGCACGTGGGCTCAGTAGTTGTGGCTCGCAGGCTCTAGAGCGCGGGCTCAGCAGTTGCGGCGCACGGGCTTGGTTGCTCCACGGCATGTGGGAATCTTCCCGGACCAGGGCTCGAACCCACGTCCCCTGCATTGGCAGGCGGATGGATTCTTAACCATTGCGCCACCAGGGAAGTCCCATGGCTGTGTATGTCTCTTAAGGCAGAATTTTTTCAAAGGTGGTTATTAGACGGCCGTCCAAGGGGATAAGTAGAGGTGTCTGCATCCATAGGAAAGAAGATGAGGGCGTCTCCCGCTTCAGAGGAGAAATCGCTTACTGCTATTGCCGATCGTGGGCCTGTTGACGTCCAGGAGGTTCTTCACTCGCAGCTCTGCCGCAGCCCCTCTGTTGTTTTGCTCTGTCTGTGAGCGTTGACGCTGTCATTTAACACATCCGTTGGTGCTGTTATACAGGATATAGTGTCTGGAACACTTTGATTTGCTCGGTCATAGCGATACGACACTTTTGAAGAACTAGCTTCCACACAGAATTACTATGGAAAATGAGTAAGATGAAGATAAGTTACACAAGTTTTGTTTTTTAAAAGAATTTCTTAACCTTTTTTGTTTTTAGTTGTGATAAAACTGGAAAATACACTATAGCTAGGAAATGAGCATCTCGAACACATAGCCCTTAAACTGTGTGAAGTAATTTGTTCAAGACACATGACTAGCAATTGACATTTCAAAGCAATTTGATGGGAATTAAGCATTGATGGATTTCATTAAGATTCCCAATGGTACAAACTTTTTACTGCAAATAGAGGTGTCGTTTACGAAGTTTGTTAGGGTCCTTGTGACTGGGTGCAGTTGGTATGCATCCGTGACACCTCACTCAGGCCACACGCCAGCACGCCTTCCAAGTAGGATCTGCCTGTGGATTTCCGAGGTGCTCGCCTGGGTACTGATTGTAAGTGTGGTGTTCACATTTGTAACACATCAGCCAACTGTGAAAGTGTAATCTCTCCGTAAGCCACGTGTTTCTGCATTTCCAAGTTGTTTAATAAGGAATACATCCAAAGAAGAATATTTAGATTACTCTTGAGGATAGACATAGTTCTAGGGGGCAAAGAGTCTTAATTTCTTTTCCTGTTCCAGCTTACCTGAGGTGTGTGACACACTGCCATCACTAACTGTTGGTCACTTTTTTTTTTTTTTTTTTTTTTTTTTTTTTTTGCGGTACGTGGGCCTCTCACCGCCGTGGCCCCTCCCGTTGCGGAGCACAGGCTCCGGACGCGCAGGCTCAGCGGCCACGGCTCACGGGCCCGGCCGCTCCGCGGCACGTGGGATCTTCCCGGACCGGGGCGCGAACCCGGTTCCCCTGCATCGGCAGGCGGACTCTCAACCACTGCGCCACCCGGGAAGCCCCTGTTGGTCACTCTTGTGGTGATTCACCAAGTCACCCATGCCCGCCCCACCCGCTGTCTATACGTATGACACAGAGGAGTTTCCATACCGGAAAGGTCACCAGGGCTGTGAGGTAGATGGAATGAAGAGCGGGCAAGGTTAGAGGGGGTGAATGTGCTGGTGCAGCAAGAGGTGACGAGACCTTAGCCGGGCAGGGAGAGTGGGGGAGGAGGGAGGGGAGCAAATGCGACAGACTGAGGAGAAAGAAGAGAGAGGTAGAACGACTTCCAGGCTCAAGTTTACTGCAGGCGTGCCTAACAGCGGCGTGTAGCCGTGAGGGGTCCTCATGATGGGTTCGCACATCGCGGTGCAAAGTGTCTTCGGGCTCTCGGGGTGGAAAATGGCCGGTAGTCAGTGGATTACGTGGCTCTGGGACTCTGAGGGGCGGCGCAGGCTGGGGTCTTAGGGTTAGCAGTGCGTAGAGACGTTTGTAGCCATGCCTATTGCTGACGTTTCCCAAGAGGGCATGTAGTGAAAGCCTAGGTCATGTCCTCAGAAAATAAAACTATTGAAGAGGAGACAGAAAACAGCTGAGAAGGGAATGCTGGAGAGAGCTTGGAGGTGATCTAGGATAGAGGGACTGCATGGAAACGAAGAACAAAGAGCCCTTAATAGTTGCCACAGTGCCTGAGGGTTTGACAGCTATAAAGGTAGGAGCGATTTTACCAGCCTCTGAAGATTAAATAATAGCTGGGAAATGACAGCAGTAAGAGTACTCTTCCTAGAATCTTGGCTCTGAAAAGCAGCATTCATAATTTAGGACATATAGCATCAAAGGAAGCTAGTCTGTATGTTTACTCCTAACATGTAAAGTGCTTAAATATAAACAGAAATGAGCAAATCGGGGCCTAGTTATTAAAGAGACAGGAAGGGAAGAACTGATAGATGGGTAAAGATCCCTGAGGAGGCACGCGGGGCAGTGTTCTAGAGCACAGCTGCACGGATCAGTCTCTGCCCAAAGAGGAGCGCCTGTTCCTCACTGCCCGGCAGGAAGGGTGAATGCAGGGGTACACAGGTAAACCGTGCCGACGGAACGGCGGAGTAGAGAAGGAGCTCGTACTGCATCGTTCTGTCTTCTCTGCGAGGCAGTAAGCAGGGTCGTCTGCGGCAGTCGTGGGGCTGTGCTCCAGGCCTGTGGAGAGTTGGGGAGTAACACTGGGAATAACCTGCCTACTCTCTTTACGGAGTATTGATACTCCCTAAAGTTGTGTAGGGCATGACATGAAGGCCCACATGTGTACACATGGGTCTACAAATTGCCTAGTAACTCTGTTCATTAAAAAAATTGTTGCATTTACTGCCGATAGTTATATTTTTTCCATGATGTCGTCCCAGCGGTAACTGATCTTCGTAGTAACAACTGAGTTACTTAAGAATTATTGATTTAGCATAATATTTTGACTGAAGTTTATCATATTCAACTTATTTAAAAACAGTAATCTACTTCTGATCTATCTGTCTAGCCACACATATTAGATATATATACATATACATACACACAGGGAGAGGGGGGGAGGGGAGAACTCAGAACTGATCAGAATGTTTCCTTAACCAGAAAATCCCTTTTCTGAACCGTATCATAGCATTTATGAGAGTTTATTTAGTGTTGCAAGGTATCACTGTCTTGCTTAACTTACATGTTCAGAAGCTGTTTTTCTACATTTCTGACCTAAGCTGCGTATCCTCGTCACCCCAGTGTGGCAGGGACTTCCCGAGACTGGTCAGCCTTGTGGTCAGGGCAGTCTGGGTTGCAAGGTGCTGAATCTGTCCATGGGATTCCTTTCTCTAATCAGAACAAGAATCAATTCAGTTTTTGTCTCATGTTGGTGACAAGTTTTTTGGCTTTGATTTTAATTGATTTATTTTCCTTATTCAGACTAATGCTGCCCTTGTTTCCTTCCTGCTGCAGGAGGCAGCCCTGGAAGCTCATCTCGTCCCTGTCTTGCACGCTCTCTGGCCTTGGCTTTTGATGGATGACTCACTGACGCAAACTGCCCTGCAGCTGCTTTGTGTCTATACTGCAAATTCTCCAAATGGTAAGTGGGGCCCAGCGCTGCCTTTCAAAAGTATACTACGATACTAATCCTATGTAATGTTGTTAAAGTGGAAAAATGAATCTACTCTTTGAAGTGTTTCTTCCACTCATTTGAGGGTATGTTGGTTAGAGGTATGCTTTCTCATAGGTAGTAGAAGAACGAGCAGTTACGTTAGTATATGATGAGACAGAAGAGTCATTAGCTCAGGGAATAGAGAGGGAGAAACTGTCGCGATTATATGGCAGCGGAATGTTGAATTTAAGAGGAAAATTGAGAGTGAAAATTATGATGGAAGACCTTAAAAACGGGTTAAGGTTAAAACTTTAAGAGATTCTAGAGCAGGAGGCTGGCGTGATGAAATGTAGTTCTGGGTTCGGTTGGCTTGGCGACAGTTGGTATCGTTGGGGTGCCTCTTTCATTCCTGCATTTGGCAGACTTTTTATCGAGAGCCTCCCGGGGCCCTGCCTTGTTAGAGGCCAACAACTAAGAGAGAGCAGAGCAAGCGGGGAGGTGACTTGGGAAGAGAGGAGCAGGTGTGAGGTAGCTGTTTGAAGGGAAGGAAGTGGGGGGCAGTGCAGGCAGTGTGAATTTCCCATGTAAACTTAGGGTCGTAGATTTAAGGTTTAGTCAGCAAGTTTAAGGTTCACGTGCTTTTTCTAGCAACAGTCAGCAGCGTAGCAACTGGATTCTCCCGGTATCAAAAGACAGACAGAGAAAGGACCGGAACTGAGAACATTCACAGCCATCTTGTCACCGCTGTGTGCTGGGCGTGGCTTTTTCCTCCACCCTGGAGGCGCCCGTCCTGTCGCCCACTCCGCGTGCCTCTGGCCGTGTGAGCTGGCGGGAACAGAGCCTCAGGCTCTGTGGCGTATGGAGAGCGCTGTAAGGCAGCGTCATCCTTGTTTTCAGGCCGCTGCTGTTGACGTTCCCGTCCTCACTTCTGCTCTCGCTGCCCCCCACCCCGGCTCACGGCCTCTCGCGTGCGACCGGCCGGGCACCGCGGTCTCTGAAGTGTGGCCTCTGTACCTCATCCTTCTTTACCCCACCCTTCACTCCTTAATTTAGGGGTTAGGGAAGTGTGCCTAGGGGAAGAAAAGAATCCGTTACAAAATACTGAGCAGAAGAAACATATATTGGGTTGGCCAAAGAGTTTGGGCTTGTTCCATAAGATGCTACAGAAAAACCCGAACGAACTTTTGGCCAACCCAGTACTTTACGATAAATCTTTGAAACCATAATCTATGTTACTTACATACTTACAGTTGATGCAAATATTAGAATGTGGTTCTAACTGAGGAAGAAGCTTCTTATTTTCCTGTCTTGTTTGTTTCCAAGAAAACCTGCATCATTTAGTGATAGTTTTGTGTAACATTAACAGAAACCTTGGTATTTGGATACTGCTATGTAGTGTGAATACAGGAAAGATCACTCTATTTATTTGTGTTTACTTACCTTTTTTTTTTTTTTTTTTTGGCGGTACGCGGGCCTCTCACTGTTGCGGCCTCTCCCGTTGCGGAGCACAGGCTCCGGACGCGCAGGCTCAGCGGCCGTGGCTCACGGGCCCAGCCGCTCCGCGGCATGTGGGATCCTCCCGCACCGGGGCGCGAACCCGTGTCCCCTGCATCGGCGGGCGGACTCTCAACCACTGCGCCACCAGGGAAGCCCACCTTTTATGAGTTTATTTTACAGAATGTATTTGATTCAGATCTAGTTGTGCTTAAGCTGGCCTCTTTGCATGGACTTTCACAAGCTAATCACACCTTAGGCTTATGTCACAATAGAGTAAAATGCATTTCTAATTCTTCTATGATTATTTTTCTCCTTTGATGAATCCCATATGGTTGTTTAATTTACTGAGTAAACACTGGATTCTGGAAAACCAGTTGATGCTACCGCTGGCGCTCGCTGCTTGTGAGCTGTGTGACCTTGAGCAAGTCACTGACACCTCTGAGCCCTGAGATGTTGTTTAGCGTGTATGGCTGGTGGCATTTGTCCTGTCCTCCCACCCCAGGATTATCGTGTTCCTCATTTTTTTCTTCTGGAAAACGGAGGCATTAGACCACAGTGTTTTTAAATGCTTTATTGAGGTCGTTAGGCCCTCAGTCCATTAGATCAGATGCAGACATATCAGCACCAGCCTTCAGTGCTATTGCAGTTCACAGGCTAATGGCCGAGTCCTTTGATAGACAGACATGCTTTACCACTCAGGTTGTTGAGCTAAAGCGTGAAGCTGAGACGACGTTGTGATGGACTGTTGTTTTTGAAGGTTGCAGTTCTCTCTGTTGGTCAAGCTACGGACAATATCCTGTTCAAGCGGCACATCGAGGGGCCCCTGGCAGCTCCCTGATGCTGTGTATCCTGAAGATGGCTTCCCAGGT
The DNA here is from genome assembly GCF_002837175.3 of Physeter macrocephalus. Classification (NCBI taxonomy): domain Eukaryota; kingdom Metazoa; phylum Chordata; class Mammalia; order Artiodactyla; family Physeteridae; genus Physeter; species Physeter macrocephalus. The sequence goes on along the minus strand of NC_041232.1, from coordinate 80,943,523 downwards.
GCCTCTCGAGAACACTGCAGTCCAGCAGATGGTTTTCATGTTTCTTTCAAACCTGGCCTTGTCTCATGACTGTAAAGGGGTAATTCAAAAAGTGAGTACTTAAACTCTCCTTCCTATCATAAAAAAGACTCAGTAAAATAATCCTTTCAACCGAGGACATGTGTGAAAAGTCTAGAACTCAGTTTCTAGGAGTAATTATTATGATTTTAAGGCATTTTATTTTAAAGGATTGTAAAAGGATCAGGAGGTTCACTTTGTTTAAAGCCTGTTGATAGATGATACATGAAAAGTGACAGATACTAGAATATGATCATACCATTCCCTTTTAGTTTGTCTTCTTAGCTTTTGGACTGTATTTTCTCTCAAAGATGATGGTTTTAGAAAGACAGCTGTGTTACATTTATTTGAGATCATAAAAGCAATATATTGGTCTTTAAACAGACCAAATTGAGCATAACAATTCTAGTTCAATTTACATTGTCAAACGGTTTATGAAATCACGGCCCCTCCCCAAGTTAGACCTAACTTCTTTATGGCACACAGGTGACTTTTCAGTCCCTGAGACTCCTGTGTCAGAACATGACTTCCCGCTGCTGGTTTCAACTTGGCGCTTTAAGAGGGACGGTTGGCTTAAGCAAACCCAATACACGTGTTCCCTTAAGCAAACCCAATACACGTGTATTTAGGTGCGTATAAAGAGGATCCCTAATTTGGAAGATCCCTTAAAATTTGAATATGATCAGATTATCTGTTACTTACTAGTACATAGTAATTTGAATGCTTCCCTTTCATTTACGTGACGGCCAAGGTAAATTGCAAAAGTTGACCACATTCATAAGAATTGAGTCTCCTTTTCCTCTATTGTGTCATCTCCCCAGCCACCACCCCCTCCAAAAAAAAAAACACACTTTGAGTGCAATCTCTAAATAAATAGCAGTCTTACTAAACAAAGATCTTCTCAGTGGTATGTTGGAGCTAACTCACGCTGGTTCATGAGTGTTTTTGTTAATTTTCAGGAGTTCTGCAAGCCAGCTGACGTCTTGGTGGTATCTTGAAATCAGCCATGTGGGAATATTCACACCATGCACATTAGGGACCTACTACTCTCACCTCAGCTGTTTATTTGCCAGCACATGGCTGGATATTTGCTGTGTGTGTGTGTGTGTGTGTGTGTGTGTGTGTGTGTGTGTGTGTGTAGTCATTCGGAACTGGATTTTGTGGGGCGGGGGGCAGTGCTTTCTGTCACTTCCTTATGGAGAGCATGCTGGTAGGAAGCAAAGTAGGAATTCCCAAGTGGAATATAAATGCTAATCTTGGATCTGATGTGTGACTGAGCTGATGCTTATTCTTTTTAAGCTTCAGTTTCTTCATTCAAAAAATTTTAGGTTAAACAAAATGATCTCTAAGATATTTCCATCCCCAATCTATGATTTTGGTAAGGTACTTAAGGATATTTTGTTTTTCTCCTTTTTTAAAAAAAAAAAAATTTATTTATTTGGTTGCGCCGGCTCTTAGTGGCGGCAGGCAGGCTCCTTAGTTGCGGCATGCACGCGGGATCTAGTTCCATGACCAGGGATCAGACCCGGGCCCCCTGCATTGGGAGCGCAGAGTGCTATCCACTGTGCCACCAGGGAAGTCCCCTTAAACGTATTTTGATAGAAGTGTGATCGGACTCCATTTCATCAGATTCCCACTTCAGGTGCAGATCAGTCAGGTTATTTTTCTTCTGCTCTAATTAGGGGTCCTCCGAGCCTTCCTCTGCTCATTGTTATGACGAGCCCTGGACACTTTCAGCTGCACCTCCCGTAACTCATCTGTAGTTATTAGAAAATGTAGCTAATGCTGTTGTACAACTAAAACTCTAAAATAAGCTGTTTTCTCTCTACCATGGCATATTTCTTTGCATTCTACGCAGTGCAGGAAATCGTCTAAGAACGTCTTTAGGCCCAGCAAAAGGAGGACTGCCCAGAGCATATTTACAATTTAAAGTACTATCATCTATTTTATCACTGTTGTCAACTCCAGATCTCCAAGATCATGGCAGAATCTAGCTGAATGGGAAGGACAAGGGATGACTCTAAAAAGCACTAATTTGGGCTGAGAGGTGGGAAGAGATGTGAGTGGTGGCGGGGCAGGGCAGGGTGGGGTGCAGTTCTGCAGTTTACTTGTTGCTTGGGTGGGGTTGCTGATGTTTCTGCAGCTCCTTTCGTTCTTGTACTCAGTCCTTTTATGTAAAAGTGCCAAATGTATTTTATAGATTCAAGCCAAAATTTTGATTTAGGTGTAGGGGAACCCAAGAAATAAGCCAGAATAGATTGTTAAACAGGAAGAAAGATGAGCTCTTCTGGAGAGTTGTGAAAGTTAAGTGATTGGATTTCTGCACCCTGAGCCAAACGCCTGTGGTTCCCATGCTGTCCTGGCCTTCCTCTTGATCTAATACTTTTATGCTTTCTTTCCTTGTTTGCATACAGATTATTCTAGGCAATAAGTTATTGTCTTTCACATAGTTCAGGGTTTGGTGTGGTTTTATGGAAGGGGTTTTATTTGGAGGTTGAAATGACTTTTACAGTTAAGTAATGGAGCTTTCCCATCTATAAGTTTACAAGAATGACATGTAGCCACGAGAAATCATCTGTAATGCTGAGCAGCTGGGGTAAAGTGAATATAAGATGTACCCACAGATTTTTTTAAAAAAACACTTGTCCTTGGTACTACCAGAGTTGTTAACTGGTGTCCAAGACTGACTGAGGTTTTGTTTCTTTTTCTTTCCCGTAGGATAGCTTTAAATGAGTAGCAAAATTGCCAGAAGGCAGACAGAAAGAAAATTCAAGAAGGCTGAAATAATCCCCAAACTGAATGATCAATCCTAAATAACTAAGAGTTGACTAGTTACTTTATCTATCATCAGGAAAGGATTAGTAAGAATTAACATTTGAGCACTATTTTGTTCTCCTTAACCTTTTCACTTACACCTGGAAACAGTATAGATGGAGTATTTGGAAGGTATTGGGAGGAAGGAGAAATTAAAGTTGGGGAAAAGAGGAGCCAGGATGCTAGTACTTGATCTCTGAGGGACTAGGAAAATAAAGACAAGACTCAAGAGGAAAATAATATTCTCTCTGTTTATCCGCAGAGTAACTTCTTACAGAACTTTCTGTCTCTAACGTTGCCAAAAGGAGGAAATAAACATCTCAGTAATCTGACCATTCTTTGGTTGAAGTTACTCCTGAATATGTCATTTGGAGAAGATGGGCAGCAAATGATCCTGAGGCTCGATGGCTGTTTAGACTTCCTTACGGAGATGAGCAAATTCAAGCATAAGAGCAGCCCGTACTTACCTCTTCTTATTTTTCATAACATTTGCTTCAACCCTGCCAACAAGCCCAAGATCCTGGCTAACGGTGAGCATTCTGCCCGTACACCACACGCATCCATTTACACGTGTGGTCATTCTGGTGAAAACACAGAATAGTTTATAAATAATGTGCCAGGTGCTTATTCATTACGCGCCACGTTCAAGGCGCGTGGGAGGCCGCAGCGGTCGGGACGAATTGAATCGGCGTGATTCCCGCCCCTGAGTCGCCGCAGAGTCTCCCGGGTTAACAAGTCGCCGCACGACGGCCAGGCCGGATCCAGGAGGTGGTACCGAGGTGGGCCTGGGCCCCACCTTCCCTCCTCCCGGCCCTCCTCCTGGTCCTCTGACTCCTCCTCGCCTTTGAGCGGGCGCTGCCCTGTCCGTGGAGCCTGCCCAGACCAGCCTGTCCACGTGGTAACCCCACCTCTTCCTCCTGCCTCCCCGCCCTCTCACGCTCTGCCCCTTCCCCTGTTTTACGTTTCTCCATGGCGTTACCACCAGCTGCTACACTGTTTTCAGTGTATACCGTTGTGTTCCTCGTCTGCCTGCACTGGAACATAAGCTCTTACAGGTCAAGAGGTTTCTGTCTCTTTTGTTCATGTTTATCTGGAGGAGCGAGAATCGCGCCCATCACTAGTGGGTGCCCAGTGGGTGTGTGAGCTTGAGAGTGACACTGAGCAGGCCGCAGAGTTCAGGACCCAAGAGCACGTGGTGACAGTAGCTTCACAGCGACTTCATTCTCTGATCTCAGGACAGATGGAGGCGAGGATTGGTGAGGATTCAGAAAAATTGTGAAACAGAAGGAGCGAAATGGAAACATCTGTTGGTGCAACCATGTGCTGTTTCTGTGAGGGGTGTGTGAACTTCAAGTTTTATGAGGAGGCACGTTATCGTGAAAAGAAGAGAGGTGGGCTCTAGACTCCTACGTACCTGGTGCTGGATGCCAGGCCCTCGTGTGCTCCCACAGCGTCACCTGGGGCAGCTTCTCCAGGTCCACTTTCTTCATCTAGAAAATGGTCCCTCCTTTCTTGACTTCGGTAGAAATCAGTTGTTAACACATAAAGTGCCTGGCACTGTTTGTGGTACGTGGTAGATGCTCCAGATGTATTAATTCTCTTTCCATTCATGTTTTTCACTTAATCTTTTCTTAGAGGTGTTTTTCTATGAAACACGGAGTTTTCCAAGTAGAAAGGATTCTGCTTACAATCTGTTGTGTATAGTCATGATTCTGTTTTTCTGATAATAATTACTGAATTGCTAGAAATGCAGGGGAAGATTTTAGAAGCTCAGCCGGCCTTTAACTTACCTAAATGAACGGTGATCTCCTTTCCCGTGGCCCCTCTGCTGACTCTGTGTGGCTGCCATGGGGGAGGGGCTGGGAGGGGGGTGCTCCAGTGACTTGTTTCCAGGTTTCCATCCTCCTTCGCTGTGTCTCCCTCAGTCCTTAACGTTTGTGAAATGAGGGTGACGTTAGGGCCCTACCTCAGAGGGCAGTGAGACGGCCTGTGTGAGGCGTCTGTTCCTCTTCCTGCCATCACCTGTTAGCATTCGCCTTTCTCAGAATAAGTTTTTCTTTGGGGACTGCTAACTGCAATTTCATTATTGAGAGAGTTGGGAAAAGGTCAGGCTTTAGGGAGCTGAAGGAAAAGTCTGCATTTTCCATTTCTGGATCACTCAGGGTTGTTTTTTTTTTTTTTTTTTTTCACAAATAAGATCTTGTGTTTGTCACCATTAAAAGTCTGAATTTTAAACAGATTCTTAGACTGGTGGCTCATATCCATTAGCTCGTTCAACTTTAGCACCTGTCTCATCCCCAATAGCTTTTCCAGGACTACTAACTTCACCCTGTAGCTCCGTGAGTTTTCCCAGTTCAAACTTGGGCTTCTTCAGCATTTTTACTCTTCTAACAAACACATCATGGACCTTTTCTATGTCTTTTCCAATGCTGTCTGGAATCAATTTATTGACCACCTCTTTCAAGTCACTTGTCTACTCCTCTCCAGTCATGATTTCCATCATTTTCTTCTGGATCTGGTGGACTTGCTGGTGCTGGGCATAAGAGGTCTTCCCGAATCTGATTGTTACATTTTTTAGTAAAACCCACACAGAATAGACGAAGCAAATAACCATCGGTAGTCTTGACATCACCGTGAGCTTCAATCATGGTCTGCCATTTTTTGACCATGGAGCACATTTTGTCATGCATAAGATCCATGCCATAGCAATTAGTCAGGCAGTTTTTGCCCTGAACATACTCAGTAATTAGCTTGAATTTTCTAAATGCAGCTTCATCATTCTGCAGATCAGCAGGGCTCACTTCAAAAACACGACCCTTGAGGCCATCAGATGTGATTTTGGTTCCTTGAGTTCTTGTGACCAGTGTTTTCCCAATATTTCTTATATTGAACATAGCTGGTACTTTCACATCATACCAATCTTTCTTAGAAAATTGGTCCTGCACTTTCTTCTTGGCTCCCTTTTTGCTGCCTTTCATAAGATGCTTGTTATTGCTGACTGCCAGGGTGCTGCTCAGAGAGCCAAAAGGCTGGATCGCTCAGGATTTATTTCTAAACATTTCCTTGTATCAGCAATGTGCTCTCTCCTTCATTAGCTTAAAGAAGGAGCTTTCCCCAGCCCCACAGATGTGAGATCAGGGGCCTTCAAGGCAGGGTAGGAAGCAGCAGCTGTGCAGTTTCTACTTGGATGTGTCGCAGGCACTGCCTCCATCTCCACTTGGGGGTCCAGAGGGAATGCTTGGCAGGGTCAGGCAGCTTGAAAATCTTCCCAGCAAGGCTGCGTAACTCTGATAGTAGCACCCAAACATCCAGTGTAGATGGCCAGGAGTAGAGTGGGCAGTGGGGCTTGACTTTGCTGTTTAAACAGATCCAGAGTACTCCTTGTTTCTGGTCATGTCAGGGTAGGTCTCCTCTCTGAAAACAACAAAAACATGCTAGATAAAATATATTAAAATTCACCTTAAAAAATCAAAGAACTGAAAACATAGTGGGAAACTTCTAGGCCAATTTTGATTCAAAGTCTGTGCCCAGAGAGGTAAGAAGTTTGTAGAAGGCTCTTTAGCTCCCAGAACATTTGCCAGCTTTGTGTGCTTGGGCTTTTGTCCAGGAGTGCCAAGAGGGGAGGGGACAGACGCCGGGAATCTCTGGAGTCTTATGGACCATCCTGCAGGTATTGAGCTGGAATCCCAAAGAACTAACCTCTTAGAAAAGGATGAATCAGAGTTAAATTGGTGCCCCAAACCTCATGCAGGCGACTAGAAAGAAAAGAAAAACAAGTGTGAGAATGGGCACCACAGACTGCCCCTCACAGCTCTGCACCCCAGAGACACATAGACAAGTGGCCCGTGACCTTGGTTGGAGCTGATCCTCAATTGACAGTGCCGCTGGGGGCTGAGCAGAAGCAAACTGCCCCCGGATGGATGGAGGACAGGTTTGTACTAGGCCTCAGGGAACCTCCACAGATAACTTCTCAAAAGCACCAGCCAGTATACAGTTACAGCTGACCAAGCTTGTCAGGAGAAATGGCAGCATGAGTGAGAAACAGCAGGGGAAAAATACCAACTTATCTGCCTAGATTTCAGATGTTGGAATTATAAAACACGGATTTGAAATGACTTTATTTATATAATATTTAGATAAATAAATGACAAGCTTGAAAGATTTGCTGGGAATAAGAAACTGAAAAATTGAAAGATTTGGAAAAAGAACCAAGCGGAGCTTCGCTGTTGAGTGTGATAATCAGTTAGCCACTTATAGGTGTTTAAATGTAAATTAAGGTATTCAGTTTGTTAGTCACACTAGCTACATGTGACTGTTGGCTATTTTATTAGACCACATACATATAAATATTTCCATCATTGTAGGAAGTGCTATTAGTCAGGACTATTCTAGAACTTCAAGAGCCAAAATTAAAAACTCAGTATACATGTCTGGCAGCAAGTTAGGTGCAGTGGAAGAGAAAATTTAGGCATTAGAAGATAGATCAGAAAAACAATATCCAGAATGCAGCACAGATAGCTAAAAAAGATGAGAAAGGATTAAAAGAATAAAGTGTTTTTAAAAAAAAAAAAGGTAAGTGACGTAGCAGATACATTGGGACAGTCTAATTACATGTTTAATTGAAGTCCTCAAAGGAGAGGAGAAGAGAGGAAATGTAAGCTATGACAGCTAAACATTTTAAGAACTGTTTTCGTCAGACCCTAATCCATAGATTCAGGAGACTCAGATAATTCCGAGCAGATAAATGAAAATAAATCCACATCTGTTCTCTTGAGGTTATTTCTATGTTTCTGTGCGAGTTCAGTTCATACCTATTTGTTAAACTTAAAAATGTTTTACATGCTTTTTTGTATACATGTTATATTTCACAATAAAATGTGTTTTAAAAAAAAATTGATCCACTTGCATTATCAGAGGGGCCACTACATTGTGCCCTATACATGTACTTCATTAAAAATTTTAAGAGATAGTAACTGGTTGAAGGAATTATATAAACTTATTTAGATCATGGGTTATATGTTCTGAGTGTCTGATAAAAAGTATGGAAACATCCCTGGATGATACTCAGATGGAGAACACAGAAATCATCCTCCCATTTGATGATGGTCCCTAAGAGTACCAGCTGCCACCCATCACCTCACGTGATGAATTGCGTCAGGTAACTGTTGTATATAGGCTGGGTCTGGGTAGGTTATGATACAGAGGTGGCGGGGAGTGCAGAGCAGGTGGTGAGGCAGGAGGGAGCAGCCGGCAGAAAGTTGCAGCGCCCACACCTCACTTCCACGCTGTCTGTCCCTCTGCTGCACAGAGTTCACTTTATGGAGCCGCTTTTTTTTTTTTTTTTCTCTCTCTAAAAGATTTTAAATTTCTTAAAATTTCTTTAAAAATGCTAAATAAGATTACTTAAAATCATGTTTGTTTGCTTTAGTTATGGAATCTTTCATCCAACTAGTATTTATTGAGCCCCTACAATAAACTTGCAAAGTGAATATTCACCAGTGAGCAGACACACAGACTCTGCCCTCAGCTAGGTTACAGTTTCATTAGGTGCATTCATTGAGGTGGGGATACTGCATAGAGAGAGTTCCCAATAACAAGTGTTTCACCCCCTAAGAATGCAACATGTTTTTAAAATCACACATTTTAGAGGGAAAAGAATTTGATAGAATTTAATGATACATACAGTTAAGTAGTAAAATAGGTTCATGTATTGTTCTGAAACACTTGGCACGACCTCCTTGGGGCTAGACATCTCTACTTTACAATGAGTAGGCTGCTGCAGATAATTTGTAAGTCTTGATTTCATACTCTGGCCAGCTTTGCACAGAGGGGGTGTATCTTGTGTGTTGTTACGCCTTTAAATAACATTTTCCTCTCTCTCTCTCACACACACACACACACACACACACACAAACATGCCTTTGAAATGTTTAGTCCTTTTTAAAAAGGCTTAACTAATATGGTATTTCTTGATTATTGTTTTATATAGTAGCCCATGCTATTGATATGTTTGTATAATGTCTTTATAATTTATCATAAGAGCAAGTCCTGTTTTCCTGCATGTGAAAATGTGAGATCTGATTGAATGGCTCATTGATAAACTCATTGTGTAGTGGCTTCTGCTCCATCGTTGTCTTTAAATGAAGTGCCTTTGTTGAATTAGGGCTGAAAAAGTTAAGCAGCCGTGGCTTCCCTGACAGTTCTGTGCCTGCTGTGAAAACAGTTTGTTTCCAGGTGGTTCTCCCACATACCACATGTTATAAAAGATTGCTTTTGCCAACTTTGTATTTGTTTGGTGGGTAAAAAGGGGTTATCTGACCAGTCTAAGATATGAATACAATGTATTGTCTGGGACTGAACTTTTTTTTTAATGTGCTTGTTATTAGAAAAAGTCATTAGTGTGCTAGCCGCCTGTCTGGAAAGTGAGAATCAAAATGCGCAGAGGATTGGAGCAGCTGCGCTTTGGGCTCTGATCCACAATTACCAAAAGGTCAGTTTTTAAAATCGCTGTTGTCCCTAGGGGGCAAACACCAAGGCTCTCGGGACGTCAGAGGACTGTCAGCAGGGAAAAATCAAAGTCAAAGATAGTGTTGCCTTTGTGCATTCAAACCATTGGTAAACTATCTGTCAAAATCTCTCATGTAATCATTTCAATAGGAGGTGTCTCAGTTACAAGTGTTTCTCTCTTGAGTGAATTCTCCCTGTTAATGTAACTTGATTTGCCATATTGGTACAATGCTAGTATGAACTGTTTCTTCAAAGAGACGTGTCAAGGAAAAATTCATCTTGAAATCAGGCCGAACAGTGACATTTTATCCAGTTGCGGGATTCCCCTTTCTCTAGGACGCGTCATCACTGAACTTTGAAGTCAGCTCAGTCCTTGTAAGGCTGTGGCCCAGGGCCGGCCCCAGGGGAACGGCTAGCAGGTGGGACTTGCACCTGCTCTCTTTGGCCTCTGGTCTTCTCTTTGATTGCAGACGTCTCACTCCCGAGAGGAATACCTGTGTGTACCTAGTGGCTGAGTAGTGGCCAGGTGACAGTGTTAGGATAGATGGCCATCCCCAAACGGTGCTCACGCAGCTGGCCGTGCCTGGCGCGCACTGGCTGGTGTCAGCACTCGTGAGGACAGAGGCTGCTCTTGTCACTGTCACCCGTGTACCCCCAGGGCTCAGCACAGGGTTTTGCACTTCGGAATCGCTCAGTAAATACTTGTTGACCAACTGACCGACTGCTAGTATTGTGTATCCTTGATCTGAAATCTGAGGTTTGAGGAAATAATGAAATACTGAAACTGAGATGGCATAGTTTAAAATAGCAAATTGAGATTAGGGGAGAAGGGGGAAAAGGGGAGGGAAGGAAGAACATGGGACAGTAGAGTAAAAATCAAGTCAGATGGGGAAGGATGTGGGTGGTGGCACAGTGGATGGACTAGTGTAGAATCTCCAGCTACATTATTCTCTTCTGTAGTATCCTGTTTAATACTGTAGTCAACAAGCGCAGACTTAGTATTGTGCTATCCTGATTCTTAAACACATGGGAATAAATCTAATTGATGGATTGCTCTATATTATTGTAGGCAAAAACAACTTTGAAAAATCCATCAATAAAGAGAAGAGTGGATGAAGCATATTCCACAGCAAAGAAAAGTAAGTTTTATTATTAAAGAGATTATAGTTAAACTTGGGAGCTGTTCACTGAATTCTCTGATTAATGATATATTTGGACAGTTCACAGCAAAATGGCAGTTTTCTACACTGATGTTTTACACTGATGTTTGAGGAGCTTTTATGTTGAAGCATTGTAAAGTGTGCCAATATTTGGTCCATGTTTTTCATTGTAACTTTTTTTTTTTTTTTTTTTTTTTTTTTGTGGTATGCGGGCCTCCCTCTGCCGTGGCCTCTCCCCTTGCGGAGCACAGGCTCCGGACGCGCGGGCTCAGCGGCCACGGCTCACGGGCCCAGCCGCTCCGCGGCACGTGGGACCCTCCCAGACCGGGGCGCGAACCCGGCTCCCCCGCATCGGCAGGCGGACGCGCAACCACTGCGCCACCAGGGAAGCCCTGTAACATTTTTTAAAATAATAAAATGTTCTAATAGATGAATGTTTGAGATACAGTATTTTCTTAAGACATGTCAGTGATCTTTCTCCAACTCATTTTTTTGCATCAAATTTCTTTTTGCCGGTGGCTACCACTGTGCTAAAGTGTGTTCTTACGTGATAAGAACCAGGCCCAGTCAGAATTGCCCTGGAACAGACGATGCTGCTCCCACGTCAGGAGTCAAATCGCAGTCTCCGAGAGTAGACCCCATTGCCCCGCGTCCACTCGGCCCCGTGACGTGAGCACCGTGTGAGGCAGGGCTTCCTTCTCAAAGCGCACTTTTCATTTTAAGTGATACCCGTTTTCAGTGAGCATTATTCTCTAAACCTTTCTTCCGCTAAGATACTGAACTGTGTCTTTCCTGTACTGTTCTGTGTCTTTTGGTTATTAATTTATGTTTTTGTAGTGTAATTTTTTGTAAGTGGTTTGGTTTGGGGTTTTTTTTTCCCCCCCTTAGGTTTGTTTCTAGCTATGACCATGAGTTTCTAGAGGCAGTGAATGTTTGAATTTATGTGGTAGGAGGGGTGGTACGTAAAAAGAGCAAGGCATTCATTTGGGATCATAGGTAGTAGTGTCCATTATGGAGGTATATTGTTTTTTGTTTATACTCTGTGGCTAAACCAGTCATTAAAAATAAATTCCATAACTTCTTAATTTTTAAAATGTTTAATATTTTAAATATTAAATTAAAAAATATTCTTATAATGCTAGCTCGTCAAGAATTGGAATAGAACTTTGTCACAGATAATCCTATTCACATGTATTTGTGTGTGTGTCTACTGTTCAGTGCAGTGCTAAAGTTTAATAAATTGCTCTTCTGTGCTCTAATTTTTCTATCTCAGCTTTCTTAAACTCAGAAGAAACCCCTCTAAATGCCTATTATTTGAAATGTCTTGAAAACCTTATGCAGCAACTTAACTCTTCGTGAGCGCTCTGAGATGCTTTGCCCCGAAGCCAGCGGCCACCAGACAGGTGAGCCAACCTTGAAGCAAGTTGTGTGTAGACCTGTCCCTGAAGACGTGCTAAGCCTCTGCATCAAAGGGCATAGAGAGTCCTGGGAACACAAACTTTTTTTTTCTATGCAATGTGTTTTGTAAAAATCCTATTTATCGGTTATTTAATAAAATAAAATATTTTTAGCAACTGAAAATTGACTAATAATTGCTGCTTACAGGCTTTTATCAGTCTCATGAATATAAATTTTAGGAATGGAAAGAAGACATTGTGTTCTGATTTCCTTTTTAAAAAAAATTTTTACGTGAAATTTGGCTCATCAATACAAATCCTTATTTTTCAAAGCATACACGTCAGTGAAGGAATATTTGTAGTAAACGTGTATAATTTTGTGAGTAGCTTCTTTTTCAATTTTTAGTGATAGTAATTCCTTTCCATATGATTTATAAATGTGTTATATTTTATTATTTTCACCTTTAAACCTCTGAAATGTTGTGTAATAAAAAAGGAAGAAATAGTGTTTATGGTCATGTACCGTGGCCTGGGTTCAAATTCTTTCTCAGCTCAGAACATCATGAAGAACAGGAATGTGAAAAATCTAGCAGGAACAACTCTGTCGAGGCCTCCTCACATAACTCTTAACTAACATGTAGTTCTGAACTCAGAACTTAAGATAGGGAGTTCCCTGGCGGTCCAGTGGTTAGGACTCGGCACTTTCACTGCTGTGGCCCAGGTTTAGTCCCTCATCGGGGAACTAAGATCCTGCATGTACACACACATACACCACACACATATATACACACTCATTATTTAGGAAAAAGTTTTCTAATTAAATTATGGTTAACAAGAAAAAGAAAAAAAACTTTTTATTAAGTACTGTTAGCAAATTGCTATCATTAATAAAATAAGCCATGGGATGTTATTTACGCTAGAAGCATGGGGACGAAATATATGTTATGTTAAATGCTGAAATAGAGGCAGATAAATTTTTAGTTTCTGAAAGTTATTCATTAGAGATCTGAAAAATAGATCTAGGAAGTTCAGAAGTTTCTGGATAGCCCAAATTAATTTGAAGCAATGGACATGCCACTATTCTGAAAAATTCTAAGAGCAGGAATCTTAGGAATTATTTCTTCCTTTTTTCCTGGTTTCTTATATTCTATGTCATTTTCTTGGTATTACCTTTAAGCCCTCATTGATGAATGATAGAACGGATTTCTCTGTAACTTCCATTTAAAGAGCTCTTTCTATGTCACAGGCACTATTCTCCGAACGTTTATTATTTAATCTGTCTTTCTCTAAAATACTACCGTTGTACCTGTGTTAGAGGTGAGTGAACGCGGTGGCTAGGTGATCCGTTTGTGGGTGATGAAGAGGGAAGTTGAGGTTGGAACCCAGGATGACTGCTGACAGGCCTCAGGGTTTTAACCACTGTGCTCTGCTGCCTTTTTTTCTCATTGAAATACCTGTCTTTGTGTTTGGATCTTATGGATAACTTACATGTTTCTACAGAACTTGGGTCTCTCAGGGAAATGATCACCTCCTTTATGGTTCATTGATTGATTGAGTCACATCTCAGAGTTTGCTTTGCCTTTGGGATCGGAGAGGGTTGTAATTGATTATGTTCCCTAGCAGTTCAAGGCAGTACTACAGGGGAATTTGTAACCCAGCAGGGATGTTACCTGCTGAAGCTCAGGGGCCCTAGAAAGAGGGAGAGAGGTCGTGGCTTCAGGAGAACATGTCCGGGGTGTGAACCCCAGGGGCACGTGGTGTTCCAGGGCCCTGGTGGCCCACCCGCCCATCTGTGTCTCTTCAGATTGTGTCCAGCCAACCAGTGAGGAAGCTGTTAAGCAGAAGATCCTTGAGGTGACCGGCCCACTATTTCAGCAACTGCCATGGTACTACCTGGGGGACCCACCAGCATCAGAATCCCCCAGGATGCTTGTTGAAATGCAGATTCCTGGGCCCACTGAAGCATAGTCTTAGGCCTGTGTCTAGAATTGTTAGCAAACTCTCCAGGTGATCTTTACGCTCACCACAATTGAAGAAGCACTGATTAATCCCCTGACTTTACAGAAAACTGCCTAGAACATGCACCTGGCTTAACACCACTCGATTACTTAGTGAGGAAATCAGAACTTGAATCTGGGTCTCTGGAATGCTAGTCAAGTGTTCTTTCTTTCACACATCCCTAGTTGAGGCAGAGGTCCAGAAAGCAGGTGTAGGGAACTAATTCATGCCTTGTGGTCTGCAGATTTCCCATTTCCTGGCCTCTTTGGTTGGTTGCGTTCCTGTGTGCCCGTGCCAGGAATGAGCTTGAAGTCTGTGCCGTGTTAACCAGGGCAGGCGGACAGTGATCCTGAGGGGCTGTGTTTAAGGCCTTGAGCAGCCTGGGGGATGAGGCAGCCCCTGGATTTGAAAACAGAGGAAACAAGTAGAATAATTAGCTGACCTAGTTGGAGCCTTTCCCCACTCTTCCTAAAATCGCTTTCAGAAGTGAGTAACTGGAAGAACTTTTCTTTGGTGTTCTGTAAATAATGGAGTGAAAAATAGAATCTGACCGTTAACTGCAGGTCACCAATTCTCCTTTGCAGTGTTAGGTTACTACAGGCGATGAGTACATTGTCCATCATTAGTCTTTGTGGCTGCACCTTGTGCACCCCGCATTTCCTGAGATCTGCTGCTTGACCCATGATGTTTCTCAAATTTGCCAGATTGATGAGTAAGAATAATGATTGGCACTCCTGTTCCTGCCATACGAGGTGTGCCCACCGTTCTTTCGGGGAACATGGCGAAGTGGTTAAGGGCATAGGGCTGTGGAGTCCTACGGACCTGGGGCCAGCCCTGGCCTCACCCTGCACAGCTGCAGGGACCTGGGCCAGCCTCCAGGCCATTTCTTCCGCTGTCACTGGGGATACGTATAGCCACCTTGTAAAGGTGGGGAGAGGATTGAGTGCCCAGTCTTCTCTGTGTACCTGGTACCTAGCTGATTGTCTCTTAGATGTTATCAGTGATTGATTATTCTTACAGTCTCAGAAATGTATCTCTCTTTCATTAAAACATTAACTCTTTTGTGTCCTTGCAATGCTTCTCTCCCTTTGGGGAGGGGGATGTGCTGGAAAGTGAGTTTTGTTGTCAGAACTAAGGCTCCCGCATTCCAAAAAGGTCATCCGTTTCTGGCAGAGGTGCACATCCACAGTCCTGAGGCCGCTAAAGGCACAGACATTGAGCAAGTGCTCTAAGTCTTGCAAAGCACTGCATAGAGGTGCTAAATACACCTGGGTGACCTGATGCTTTTTCTTCTTCGGCTCATCACGTTGTCTTGATTGAATGTCAGTTGGTGAAATATTGCTCTTTCTCCATTTGAATTGTGAAAATGGAAACTACAAGAAATTATACCTTAGCAGCCGAAAGAAAATCTTAGCTTAGGGAATCCATCAGTTTGGGAGCAGACCTTTTCCTCTTGCCACCTGTTGTTGACCTGTGTGATCCAGGAAGTTAGGGGAATGGGTGATAAAAGGCCATTGTTTCTGTGAATTAGGAAACTTAGTTTTGGGGAACTTAGAGCTTATTTTTCTTAAGTCAGAAGTTATTCCTCACAGGACATT
Organism: Physeter macrocephalus; assembly: GCF_002837175.3. Taxonomy (NCBI): domain Eukaryota; kingdom Metazoa; phylum Chordata; class Mammalia; order Artiodactyla; family Physeteridae; genus Physeter; species Physeter macrocephalus. The sequence continues at coordinate 80,927,992 of NC_041232.1, read as the reverse complement.
CCTTATAAAACTCAGGTAACAGGTCTCATACATAGGTTCAGGGTGTACGGAAGACCATGCCAAGACCTGGGGTTCGGAGGTTGGGCAGCGGGACACGAGGGGCTCGGCACGATCCTGTTTTAACTGTTCCCGACAACCTTCGTCTTTGCGTTTCATTTGCTCCTTCTGCATTTGGGAAATCTGCTTCAGAAAAAGTCTGCTTTTTTTAAAACGCTGTTTCATAAAAGGTCCATATGGTAACATTCAATAAATTTCCTTTTAACTAATTTCACATGAAAGCCAAGAGAAATGTATGTGTTTTAATGTAGACTCCAAGGGAAAAATTCTTTCATGCATTTCTTCTTTTCCAATAACGTCTCTTTCCCTGTGGCCTTACGCGTGCCCACAGCCGTGCCTTTGGAGCGTCTGCGTCCCATTTGGTTCATTCATCTGGGCAGCAATGCTCGGCGTTCTGGTAGCAGATTGCTTGCAGTTCTGGAAGCATGACTTCCTCAGATGCTCTGTTAGAACATTCTTCCCTTGGCTTACCCTGGGAAGAGACAGATTATAAAGTGGAAAACTGTTTTTAATCATTTTCTGGTGATATTTGTAAAGATTGGATCGCAAAGAATCAGTTTATGGATATGATACCTCTTATAAAAAGTTACCTCTTATATCTGTTAGGAAAAGCCATGGTTGCAGAGTAGAAAGTCCAAAATAATAATGGCTTCAGTGAGAGAAGAGTTTCTTTTTCTGTTTTTTGTTTTTTTTCCCACAGCCAGCAAGCTCCCCGCCGCCACCCAGGGTGGGGTGCAGTCCTTGGCTGACAGTGTCCTCGGGGGCTCAAGTGCCCATCCTTCTTTGAGGCATTCTTCCTTCAGCAAGTTGCCACGTGGACATCTGGAAGGAAGAGAACTCCCCAGCTGTCTCTTGCCCCTTTCAGGAGGCTTCCCAAAAGAGCAGTCTAACAATTTGCCCTTAGGTCCTTGGACAGAACAGTGTGTTGACTACAAGGGAAGCGAAGGGTTGTAGTCCTTCAGCGGGGCTCACTGCACGTTTAGTAACACAGGCCTCTGCCGGGCAGGAAGGAACAAGGGGTTCCGTTAGGCAACCACCAATCCCTGCCCCATTGGCCAACGTTCTAGCTGATTTAAGAGAAAAAGATGATACAACTAGAAGTTAAAGTATTATGTTCCCAAATTAAAAATAAGAGGTTAGATGCTTACTGAATTTATTCGATCTGCGTTTAGACTTTGTGATTAAGTCTAGTTGCGTTTAGAACTGGATATAGTACTGTCAGAGAATAAAATAAGATCACTTCCTGGTATGAGTTTATCCCCATGACATGAAAACCTTCAGTTGTCAGAACCCACCTGCTTGTCATAGAGAAATATGGCTGTGAAGACAGAGTAGTTGGTCTGAGCAGACACCAGCATTCTCAATGATAGTTTAATTAATCAAAAAATTAATTGGAAAATTTAAAAATATATGTACTTTTACCATTTATTTCAAATATGTAAATATGTGTTCATTACCCAGTCTCTTAAGGGCTGAGGCCTTTTTTGAAGGTAGTACCTTCACTGATGTTGTGTTTTGAGGCATATATCACATCTCTGGACAATTTCCAGTTTCTGTTTCTGGAAGTGGAGCAAAAACTAAGACACTTACTAAGCGATCTAAACCTCAACCTCTTCCAGATTTTTCTTTACCATTGTATCCAAGAATTCGTCCAGATTTCTATTATTTCTGACTTTCTTTTGTAGTTAACTCACCACACCAGATTCAACAGCAGTTTGTGACTCCTTGTTTCTAATTCTTTGCAAAGCATCCAACTTAGCTCTTATAGAAATAATTATTTTTCATCTTACTGCTGTCCTTAGTATTTAACCAAATTCTATAATTACAGTAAGGAGTCCAAGCGGTACAGATGTTTTAGGAACAAGTACAGCCAGATCCTGGTCAGTATGAAACTCGCCAAGTGGAAGCCAGAGAGGCCTGTGCTGGAGGGAGGTCCACTCGCCCCTGTGCTCATGTGCTCTGGCGTTGGTTGGCCGGTATGTTTATTGGGAAAATGGAGAGAATTGTTTAAGCTTAGCAAATCTGTTCTCTGGTGGCCAATGAAGAGAGGTTATACTGTGAGCTTTTAAGATTTGAAACTTGAACATCCTCTTGTTTGTTTTTGTGGCTAATCCTTGCCTGGCTCCCTGTATTAGACACAAAGAAGGCCAGAGGTTAAAGGACACGGGTCCTTGTTGGACATTATTCTCAACTCGCCTTGTACCTTCTTCACATTCTCTGGCTTGCTTATCCGTGCCCTTTCTTCTCCTGCCTCTTTGATTGAATTCTCTAACTTTCCTCCACCCGTGTGCCTCCACCCACCTTTACGTTTCCATTTCTACCTGCTTTCAAAGGCTAAGATCAAATGTCACGTCTCTGGTGAAGCAGTGTCAGATTCCCCAGCTGGTAGGAAAGTCTTTACTCTTTGAGTTTCCACACCAATTTTAGTTGTTTTCCTTTTTTTTTTTCTTTTCACTTTTATATCACTTAGCGCTTCTCACCTTGTATTATACTCACTTGCATAAAATCATTGTTCCCACTGTCTGCTTCAAAACGGGACTTCTGAATGAGCTTGTGACTCCATGCCTCCCACGATGCCTCACAAAGCAGGGGTTCAGTTTATATTTATTTACATGAATGAATGAATGAGTGGATGAATATGGAAAACACTTTATTAACAAAAGCTACAGAATTTCATAATGTAAATTAGGCTGAAATGCTGTAGGCTTTGTCAAAATGTCCACTACTATAAGTAGTTTTTTATGAGAATAGATTTTTGTTAGGTTCTAAAAATAAAGAATGAAAGCAAAAAGCACTGCTTAAAAACACTTTAAAATCCTTAGAATATTTTTTTAGTTTAGCAGAGTAGGAATAAAACCCCAATATTTTAGATATGATTTGAAAATATAACCAGCGCTGACATGGAACAAAGATTCTAGTCTAAACTTTCAAGATCCATTGCTTACTAAGAATCTTATTTGGGCGGTTCTTTTTGGGAGGCAGGATGTAGGTATCAGCTTTTTGCAAATAGACCTTAAGTTCTGAAAGTTATATAAGCTGCAACCCCGGCAGTGTGGAAAAAACAGAAGAAGCCAGTTTGCATTACCCATGCTGTGTAAAAAGCACAAACCAACAGATAACCTGTCAGCTTCCTTCCAGTTCCTGTTTCTTCGTGCCCACATTCGGCAGCAGCAGGCGCTGTGAGAATCTGACGAAAATAAACGTGACACTGCTTTGCACAGAAAGAGAGGAGGGGCAGCAGTAAAGGCCGAAAGGAAGCTTTTAATGCTCTGACTTAAAATTGGGGACAGTGCCTAATCTCTTGGTACCATTGCAATAGGGAATGAAGTCTGTGATTGCATCACTTTACATTTTTCATGCATATTTCCTGTCCACAGCTGAAAGTACACAGTTCCATCTGCAAGGTGAGGATAATACTACAGCTCCTGCACAGTGATTTTGAGTTTTGACCCAAGTGGGGAAGCTTTAAGTGTACAGAGTCTGATTCAAAACTGGTAGATCCAATGCATATGGCATTAGCTCTGTCTGATTTAAAGATTTGAAGTTGTCAAGGAGACGGGGGCTGGTACTAACAATGATGCTGAACCATCAGGACTGCTGGTCCCTCCTCCCAACTTCACTCCCAGGATGGAGAGAGAGAATGGTGAGCAAACCCTGGTGTCACGGGGCAGCTGTTGGAACTGCTGTGTGTAGGGGCGGCCGTGTCTTTGGTCATGGGCAGCAGATGGCCCCACAGGGCTGTGTGAGGGAAAGCACACACGGGGGGTCTGCTCTCGCTCCCACCAGCCATTGCCTTGAGGGAAACAGTGCCTGCCCCTCCGTTCACATCTCTGGGCCTGGGGTGCTCATAAGCAAGCTCAAGGCCACGACACAGAACTCCTGCAGTGGCGAGGGGCTGAGAAAATGGGTGGAGCTCACTGATCTCCACCAGGCCCTGCTGTGCCCTGCCGCTTCAGAGCCCCAGGCCTGGGCACTGCAGCGCAAAAGTGTCTCTTCCTAATGCTGCTTCTCACCAAGCGGGGTGGTTTTTGGAGTGTGGAAGTGACTGATCGATGGGTGCCCTGGACCCGCACTCTCCACCCCTTGAGCTGACGTGGCCTCTACAGACGAGCGCACGGCTTTTCACGGTACTTGTCTGACATTCCCACAGGAAGTGAGCTCACTGGTCAAAATAACAAGACATTAGAGGAATACGACCACTTCAAAAGGAAAATCACATGCTGGAAATACATTTTCCAAAGAAGCGGAAAAGTTAAAACATGAACCAGGAATTTTAAATTAGCCAAATTTAAAGAGATAAGGAAAGAAATTAAAACTATAAGACCCAAGTGAGCAAACATTTAAAATGTACAAAAAATATGTACAACAAATAGAAAGGTTGAAAGAAAGACAACAATAGGTAGGACAAGTAGAATGGATCCAGCTGAGTTATGAGTTAATGACTCAGAAAACAAGATTGAGGAAATCTTTGAGAAGGAAGAAGACAACAGTAAGTAGGAAATACAAAATAAAAATATAAAAACTAGGAGAATATGGAGGATAGAAGTAGAAATGCTCACATCTGGATGGCAGAAGTCTCAGAAATGGAAAAGAATAAAAAGAAAATAAGTACTTGAAGAAATGTGGAAGTAAATTTTCTAATACTAAAAAGAGAAGATAAAGTTTATACTTAAACAGCTCATAGAAAGCCAAAGAAGAGAGGGAAGAAAAAAATATATATATACACTCACTGCAAAAATCTAAGAATATCAAAGACATATCTAAGAATATCAAAAAACCCAAACAACCCAATAAAAATGATAATAACCCCAATCGGGAAACAACCTAAATGCCCATCAATAAGAGAAGTTAAAAAATATCGTGGTATATTTATGCAATGAAATATTGCTCAGCAATAAAAAATTACAAAATACTGATAAACACAACATCATGAATAAACGTCAAAAACATTAAATTGGGCAAAAGAAGCCTGACACAGAAGAGAACATACTGGTTGATTCCACTTATATGAAGTTAAATAACAGGTAAAACTAACCTCTGGTGACAGAAGTTTATAATAACGGTAGTCTTTTGGGGTGTGTTAACTGAAAAGGCACAAAGCAATCATCTGGCTTCTGTATCTTGATCTATAACATTTTATTCCTTGATCCAGGGTGTGGTAACACAGGTGTATGCATATGTAAAAAGCCTTAAAAGTGTACCTGTTATTATACGTATATTATACTTCAGTAAGACACCTGAAAGAAAAAGTTTAGATAATATCAACATGATGGACATTAGTGAGGAGAAGAACAAAGCAAGTAAAAGAATGCTATATTGTTATTGAGAGGGGAATGTGGGCTCTAGAGCGCAGGCTCAGTAGTTGTGGCGCACGGGCTTAGTTGCTCCGCGGCTTGTGGGATCTTCTAGGACCAGGGCTCGAACCCGTGTCTCCTGCATTGGCAGGTGGATTCTCAACCACTGCACCACTAGGGAAGCCCTGAAGATGTGGCAATTTTAATACATGTATCTAACAAAATAACCTCAAAATATTTGAACCCCAAAGTGGCAGAACTGTAAGGATAAAATGGTTACCTGGTATTGCAGAAGTAGCTTTCAACCCGTGCTCTTGATTTTCGATAAGTCAGCAGTAACTCAGAAAAGATATAGAAAATCTGAATAACAAAATTGATAACCTTAATCTAATGGATATATACAGAATTCTGCAACCAAGAATTAGAAAAGACACATTTTTTCGCAGTCCATGTGAAGCATTTACGGTTGATTCAAGTATCAGGCAAAAAAGCCTCAATAAATTTCAAAGAATAGGTTCATATAGAAGGAACTCTTGCCACTATGTAATTGAGTTAAAATTTAATAACAAAAAGATAAGGAGAATATCTTTGTGTATTTGGAAATTAAAAGACAAACTTCTAAATAACTCACAATGAAAAGAAACCACAATGGAAAGTTACTGAATGATAATGAAAACTACACAAAAAGACCTGTGGGATGCAGCAAAAGTGAAAGTTCTCTCACTTTTTTAATCCTTGAGAAATTTTAGCTTTAAATTTGTCTAAAAGAAGGCCTCAAAATGAATAAGCCATGTGTATATCTTAAGAATTAGAAAAATAATGACAGAATAAACCTAAATTAAGTTGAAGAGATAATAAAAAAACAAGAGCAGAAGTTAATGAAATAGAATCAAAGGTATTACAATATAGAAAATCAACAAAGCAAAAACTGAATCTTTGAAAAGAAATAGTAGACAGATTTCTGCCATAAATGATCAACTGAAAGAGCAGAAGAACACATGCTATAATGAATATAAAGGGGGACATAAGTACAGATAAAGTAGAATAAAGAGTTACTACTGGAATATTATCAACAATTCTATGCTAGCAAATTTGAAAGCATAAATGGACAAATTCTTGGAACAATATTTACTAGAATTCACCTGAAAAATAATAGACTTCAGTAGTCCTATAGCTATTAAAGAAACTGAAGTAGTGATTATAATCTTCCCACAAAGAAAACACAAGACAAATGGTTTTATAAGCAAGTTTTAATAAACATTCCAAGGACAATCCCAATTTTATTCAAACTCTTTGCAAGAGTTATAGGAAAAGTAGAAAGAATACCAATTCATTCTATAAACCAGTATAACTATGCTACCAACACCAAACCAGAACAGTATGAGAATGGAAAAGTATAGGCCCACTTATCTCATGAACAGAGACAAAAATCCTAAACAATATTACTAGCAAATCAAGTAGACATTGTATAAAAAAAAAGAAAAATATCTATATGTTTCTTTTAGTAGATGTAGAAAAAGTACTTGATAGTATTCCAATTAATGTCAAAATCTCTTAGTGAATCAGAGGTAGAAGGCAATACCTTAAACAATAAAAGTATGTTTAAAAACTAGAGCACCAGCATTCTAAATGTGGAAACAGTAGAAGTACAATTGGCCTGCCGTATCTGTGGTTCTGCATTCTCGGATTCAACCAACTGCAGATCAAAAATATTAGGAAAAAGAATTCCAGAAAATTCCAAAAGTAGAACTTGATTTGCCACACACCAGCAACTATTTACATTGTATTTACAGTTATTTACATAGCATTAGGTGTCATAAGTAATCCAGAGATGATTTAAAGTGTGAGGGAGTATGTCCATATGCAAATACTAAGACATTTTATATGAGACTTAGGTATCTGGATTTTTGGTATCTGTGTGGGTCCTGTAACCAATACCCTGTGGATATCGAGGGATGACTGTTTATTCCCTTACAATTAAAAAATGCCACAAGGAGGCTTGCTATTGTCACTTCTATTGAAATTTTATTGGAAGTTCTATGCAGTGTAATGAGGTTAAAAAAATACTGACTGGAATCATAAAGATTAGGAAGGAGAAATAAAAGTATCATTATTTGCAGATGATATAATCACATTAAAAAGTCAAAACGATTTAAAATTAATTATTTTAAGGGTTGGGAATTTAGCAAGGTGGCTGGATTCAAAAGCAGTTGCATTTCTTTACATCACAAGCAACTGAAAACACATTTAATAAGAAGCCGTCATTAACAATAGTTATGGAGCATATAATGTACTGAGTAGTAAATCTAGCTAAACATGCACTATCTCTACAGGGAAAATTAGAAATGTTTATTAAGTCATAATTAAAAACACATAAAAATGAGCGATACCATGTGAATAGACAGGGAGACTTATGTGGCAGACTGTGTTTTCCAAAGATAGCCACAGCAGTATTTACTATCCCATCCACTTTCTTAGAAAATGACTGGTATTTCTCCCTCCAGAAGTGGGTTTATGATTCTAGGCTGGAAGTGATACTACGTAATTTCCCAGGTTAGACCATGAAAGGTGATACAGCTTCCTCTTGGTTCTCTGGGAACCAAACCACTGTGCTGTGAGAAAGCCAGGCACCACATGGAGAGGCCATAAGTGGTTGTTCTGAATGACAGCCACAGCTGAGTTTCCAGCAGACAGCTGGCTTCAACAGCCAGACATGTGAATGAAGGAGCCGTCAGACGAGTCCCGCTCTGAGCTACTGAGTCCCCTTCAGTCTTTCCATCTTCCCACTCGAGGCCAGATGTCACGGTAGGTGAAGAACCGTCCCTGCTGTGCTTCCTCTGAATCCTGACCCACGGATTCCTGACTAACAAAATGGTGGTGGTTTTATATCATTAAATGTCAATTCTTCTCAGATTAATGGATAGATTTAATACAATTCCACCCAAAATTTCAACAGGGTATTCCTGGTAGAATTTGATGAGATTATGTCTGAAGTCTACATGAAAGAATAATGAGATAGCCAGGGCATTTTTGAAGAACAATAGCAGGAGGAGGGGATTTACCTTACCAAGCAGCAGAATTTCTTATGAAATTATGGTAATTAAAACTGTCTGACATGGTGCAGAGTTAAGGAAAACATGTTTATGGAAGTTTGGTATATCACCAAAGTGGCATGACAGATAATGGAGCAAGGAGGGACAATTTGATTAATAGGAGAAGAGAAAATGTTGTCCATATGGGAAAAGATGAAGTTGTATTCCTTCTTCACAACATATGTAAAAATCAATTCCAAATGATTAAGGACTAATATGTAAAAGACAAAACATGAACATGGTTAGGAAAAAAAATTTTTGACTAAATTTTAAAAAGCATTGAATAGAATGATAAGATTGATAAATTTTAATATATAAAAATTAAGAACTTTAAGGAAAGAACTACAAAACAACCAGAAAATAAGTGACAAAATGACAATAAGTACATGCTTATCAATAATCATTTTAAAGGTAAATCGTTTTACCTTTAAAATCGTTTTAAAGGTAACTCTACAATTAAAAGATGTAGAGTGACGGAATGAATAATAACAAACAAACAAACAAGAACAAGACCCATATATATGCTGCCTACAAGAGACACACTTTAGAGCTAGAGATACACAGATGAAAGTGAAAGGATGGAGAAAGATATTCCATTGCAAATGGAAATGAAAACTGGGGTAGCAATACTCATATCAAACAAAATAGACTTTAAAACAAAGTCTATGGGCTTCCCTGGTGGCGCAGTGGTTAAGAATCTGCCTGCCAATGCAGGGGACACGGGTTCGAGCCCTGGTCCGGGAAGATCCCATATGCCTCGGAGCAACTAAGCCCGGGCACCACAACTACTGAGCCTGCGCTCTAGAGCCCGCGAGCCACAACTACTGAGCCCACGTGCCACAACTACTGAAGCCCGCGTGCCTAGAGTCTGTGCTCCGCAACAAGAGAAGCCACTGCAATGAGAAGCCTGCCCACCACAACGAAGAGTAGCCACCGCCTGCCGCAACTAGAGAAAGCCCACGCGCAGCAACAAAGACCCAATGCAGCCAGAAATAAATAAATTAAATAAATAAATTTTTTTTAAAAAAACACCAAAGTCTATGACAAAAGACAAAGCAGGGCATTACATAATGATAAAGGAGTCAATACAAGAAGAAGATATATAACATTCATAAACATATACACCTAACATAGGAGCATCTAAATATATAAAGCAAATATTAACAGACATAAAGGGAGAGATTGGTAGTAGTACATTAATAGTAGGGGACTTTAATACCCCACTTACATCAATGAATGTTGATAGACAGAAAGTCAATAAGGAAAGAGTGGCCTTAAATGACACGTTAGACCATTTGGAATTCACAGATAGTTACAGAACATTCCATACAAAAACAATACACGTTCTTTTCAAGTGCACATGGAACTTTCTCCAGGTCACACGCTAGGCCACAAAAGAAGTCTCAATAAATTTGAGAAAATTGAAATTATATCAAGTATCATTTTCTGACCACAAGGTATGAAACTAGAAATCAATTACAGGAAGAACACTGGAATAAAACACAAATATGTGGAGACTAACCAACATGCTACTAAAAATCCAATGGGTCAACAAAGAAGTCAAAGAGAAAATTTTAAAAATACCTTGAGACAAATGAAAATACAAACGTAACTTTCCAAAATCTATGGGACAGAGCAAAAGCAATTCTAAGAGGAAGGTTTATAGTGATACAAGCCTACTCAAGAAACAAGAAAAATCGCAAATAAACAACCTAAATTTCCACCTAAGAGAATTAGAAAAAGAAGAACAAACAGAGCCCAAAGTTAGCAGAAGGAAGGAAAGAAAGAAAGTAGAAATAAATGAGAGACCACCACCACCACCATCAATAATAATAGAAAAGGTCAATGAAAAGATCTTTTTAAAAGATAAACCAAATTGATAAACCTTAACCCAGACTCATCAAGAAAAAGAGAGGGACCCAAATAAATAAAACTAGAAATGAAAGAGAAGTTACAACCAATGTCACAGAAATACAATCTTAGGAGAATACTATGAACAGTTATATGCCAATAAATTGAGCAACCTAGAAGAAATGAATAAATTCCTAGAAACATATAATATTCCAAGACTGAATCAGGAAGAAATAGAAAATCTAAACAGACCAATTACTAGCAATGAAATTGAATCATTAATCAAAAAACTTTCCATAAACGAAAGACCAGGATCAGATGGCATCACAGGGGGAGTCTACCAAACATTTAAAGAAGAGTTAATACCTAGCCTTCTCAAACCATTCCAAAAAATTGAAAAGGAGGGAACATTTCCAAACTCATTCTGTATAAGACCAGCATAACCCTGAAACCAAAACGGGACAAAGATACTACAAAGGAAGAAAATTACAGGCAATATCCCTGATGACCATAGATGTGAAAATCTTCAACAAAATATTAGCAAACCAAATTCAGCAATACATTAAAAGGATCATACATTGTGATCAAGTGAGATTTATTCCAGGGATGCAATGATGGTTTAGTATCTGCAAATCAATCAACATGATACAACACATTAACAAAAAGAAGGACAAAAAAATCACATGATCATCTTAATAGATGCAGAAGAAGCTTTTGGCAAAATCCAGCATCCGTTCATGATAAAAACTCAACAAAGTTAGTATAGAGGGAACATAGTTTGCATGTGGATATCTAGTTTTCCCATCCTCCTTTGTTGAAAGCAATATTGATTCTGGTGGTTATGGGAGCCATGACTCAAACTTTGCTGATCATGTACCCCTTCCCCTCCTCCACAGGGGCTTCCCAGGATTTGGGGGTGAGATTTGATGTATGCACTGAGAGGGGAAGTTTTTCTTACTCTTTTAAACTGTCAACTGTAAAAGTAGTCACTTGGAGCTTTTTATTTCATTGATTTTGTAGACTCGATCCCTCAGTTTACGTTTCAAGCTATATAATGGTGTATGATGGGTTTTTAAAAGTTCATGTCACAATTGCCCAGAACGAAACTTGATAATATATATTCATATGTTTTGCAAGTCAGTTTGGTATACTATTCAACTTAAGACTGCTCTATCTCTTATTCTGGTTATGTATGAATAACATAGGAGAAAAGCATTATTTTATGCAGGACTTGGAAACAAACTGAGAAATAAATTGGTAGAACAAGAAAAATGGAAATTGTATGCTTCTTAAAGAAGGGCTCTAATTGCCAACATTTTTTAATTGAAAAGTTTAAAAATGCCTTTAACCTATTGCTGTAATTTAGAAAGAACCTCTCAGATTTCATTGTTATGAAAGCATACCTGGAATTCTGAGCATCACTACCTAAAATCTCAAAAAAGAAATGCTATGTACTAGGCCACTGTACATTTCCCCCAGCGTAGACTTGTATTAACTCAACACACATTTATTGAACGCTTACTATGTTCCAGGCCTGGATACCCTGATATGAAACACAGAGCCTCTGGTTAAGCAGCTCCCAGCCCTCAGGGCAGAGGCAAACATATACGCACATGAACTGCCAGGTGACATGACCAAATAAGAGCACGGTGCTCCTAGAGTCAGCGGATGAGGCAGCTAACTTCACCTGCCCCAGACCACTGATGCTGAAGATGGCGCTTATTTTATAGTCAATGCTGATTTCGTGGGGCATCTTAAAACTAGCTCAGCTCAAGGTTGCCTTCCGGTTACTTCTGAAATTAGAAAAGTAGTATAATTTGAACTCGTATTCAGACACAATCCACAAAAGACCTAAAAGTACTTCAATCCCAAAGGAGAGGAGTAGATAAGAAAGAGGTTTGCTCTGGATGGACTTGGAAATATGTGGATTTGACCCCCAGTATCCTCTAGGGCAGGAGAAAGTAGAGCTCTGCCTTGCACAACACACACACACACACACACACACACACACACACACACACACACATCATGGGCATATATATTGGAGTTTGGAGAAGATACCTCGAAACAGAGAGTGATACCCAGCAACACAGACATCTTCCAATCGACTACTTAACACCCTGTTCAGGCTCCAGCATCTCTTGGGCTTGGATCCCTGCGCTGGGCGGGGCTGTGCTCCTGGGCAAAAGCTACCCCCCGTGGCTCGGGCTCCAAGGCCACAGGCAGGGCTGCCCCGATCTCGGGTCCTGTCACCTTGCTCTGGGCCGTGCTCCACCCACCTCCAGCTTGAATGTCCACTGGCTCCCACACATGGGCATTTCTGGTTATACAGTGATCCTCCACCTAATTTTACGTTCGGGTGCCAAACAGTAATCACCAACCTCACTCCCTGAAGCATTTGAATTATGTGTCATTGTTCTCCAATCCAATGAAGTTAAAGGTCTGTCTCCTCTCTGCTTGGAGCTGAGAAGAGCACAGATCAAATTAATACAGTTACTAAATGGAAAAGAAAACAACTGCTAGTCTGCTTTTATTCCATACTTAGAGAATCGTATATCCCAAGTCCTCGGGCAACAGCCACTAATTTCCTCCCCTCTGCTCGATTAGTAGGTGAGACATTTCATATGTCTGAATGCAGTATGTGTGCGTGTGTCTTGGGGACCTCTAATCTTCTTCTTCTAGCATCTTAAGATGGCGAAACTTTTCTTATTTAGCCTTCAGACCTCCTTCTTATTTAGCACACCTTGTTGGTGCTCTATTTTATAGAATAGAAATGTTATCATTTACTGTTAGCTATAGGATGATCACTAAACTGAAAACACTTGAGGCAAGGGCGTATGTTTCACTTTTACCTCTACTCAGCCATGGCTAGTTCTCATTTCTGAGAATTTGAACCCACCATAAGATCTGTCTCCTGATCTTTCAAGGACCCTTTAGCAATGTAAGGTTTAGGGTTTGACTGGTGTTATTTTTTCTTTAATTTTACTATAAACATTCTTCAGCTCTTTCTCCTGTGTACTTTCCCCAAGATGTCATATCACCCCTCTGACTTCAGTTATTGCCTCTACTGGGAAGACCCTGGCTTTTCTTGTAAACCCTTGTCTCATTCCTACTGTTCCTTCCTCGCTCTCCATATGCCTCCCTATCGGCCTGATTTCTCAGGTCCTTTTAGATCTAAGTGGCCGCCCGTCGGAGAGGAATTAAAGTTTCCTCCACATTCCATGCACTACATTGTGGAATCATCCAGTGGTTAACAGTTCCTCTTTGTCACTGTAACTGCAGTTTGTTCAAGCTGACATGACAGCAGTCACCCAACCAAGGCTATTGACAGTCTCAGCAGGACATGTGCAGACTGCAGAGGATCTTGAAATGTAATATGGGGAAATTTTTGGTGTTCTTATACACAAATTTTTATAATTATGGTAATAAGGAATAATAAAGAGATAAATGATTGGCTTTGAAAAAGAATAAAATATCCTACTAGAAGCTCGTGTTTATCTCTTCTAAAAATGTTTCCAAATTTTCAACAGATTACAGTTTTGCTCTTTCATATCCACTGACCTTGTCAAAATTATAGCATAACTGAGTGTGCTTTGTGATGGCTCCACCTACAACACTCTCAGAAGTGGTCCCTTCTTTACTTTCCACTCCCACTTCCTCTTCAAGGGCCTTAGATCATTAGATTCAGAAGACTGACCCGACCTCATTCTGCTGGTGGCTAAAATAAAAGGCGCCTCAGTGCCCAATTGTGTCATCAAATATATAATGTTGCTAGTATATTCATAGCTGTCCAAAATACTATAGGGAAGGAGATCTAGAAACCAAGCCGACGGGGGTAGATAGGCTTGTGCTTGGCCACTCAGCTGTCACTGCTTCTAGACCCTTTCGGTGGACAGAGCCAGAAAACTTATTTTTAAATTTCATGAGTTTACACTGATAACTTTAATATTAGCTTAGGAACACAGAGTTCTTCTCCTTTCCCCATTCCATATTTATATATTTCTTTTTCACAGTGAGAACCCTGGTTCCCTATATCAGAATGAATATATCTACTCAGTTCCTCCATCCTCCAACCCCAGCAAAATAGTTTCAGAATCACTACGTGAGTGATACCACCAGCAACAAGTTGGTCCTACTTTACTGCTAAGTAAAGTTCAAATTTTTTTTTTTTGCAATTGCAATTATTTTGTGTTTAGAATATAGCCTTAGTATTAAAGTTTATAGTCAGAGAACTGAGTTCCAAAGTGGCTGGAATTAATTCTTCTTCTTCTGTGTGGTTATATATTAGATGTACACTTAGGTTAATTTTTTTGTAGTCAATTTTAGTTTGATTTTTTAATCCTTTCATTTAATTGTTTTCTGTTGAATATGTAAAACATACATAACTCAAAAGTCAAAATCATATAAAGAGGAATAGCCAGGGAGGTCTCATTCCTACCCGTTTGCCTCCACCTGCTTCCCACCAACCCTACATATAACTATCATTCCTGGTTTATGACTTATCCCTTCTGTATTTCTTTTTGCAGTATATATATATATATATATATATATATATATATATATATATATATAAAATCCTTCTTTCTTACAGAAATGACAGCATGCTGTCCACACTCTTTTGTACTTTTTTTTCATTTAAACTATATCCTGGAAGTCACTCTGCATGAGTTCAGAGGGCTCTTCCTCATTCTTGGTACTCCAGTGCATAGATGTACCATACTTTATTCAACCAGTTTCTCATGAATGAGTATCAAGTTGTTCCCGATGTTTTGCTATTATAAATAATGCCACAATTATTAAAAACCTGTTCCTATGTTGTTTTGTCCTTGTAGAGGTGTCTGTTCAGAGCAAACTCCTAGAAGTAGAATTGCCAGATCAAAGCGTAAATGCAGATACAGTTTGTTGGCTCCTTCTAAATTCCTTTGTTGGGGTACCGCCTTGTCCTCCACCCCACCCCACCGGTCCCAGGAGTGTATGTGAGGCCTTTCTCCCCAGAGCTGCTGTAGGAGATGCTCTAACTTCTGGCCCACATTCCCCCAGCTCCCCTGAGTCCTGCAGCTGCGATAGACAGTTTCCAGGTCACTGACAGCTGCCCACTTCCAGCACCTGTGTCTCTCTTCTCATCCTGAGGGAGAAGCAGTTTACTAAACCCAGAGGGGAGGCCCGTTTCAATGTAAAAGCACAGAGGTTGAGAGAGAATGCTTTGTTTGAAGAACAGCTTGAAATTAACTGCTATGAATGTGACTGGAGTGTGTAATTTGGAAATTCATAAAGATCCATTGTGGACAAATTGTGAAGGACACCGTATTCCGTTTGCAGAGCACAGACTCAAATGAGAGTGTCTGCTCTGTGTGGGACCTGTGTTCAGAGTCACATGGTCTAAAGAAACTGCTTTCAATACATTGTGATCTCTCTGAAATTGACTTTAGCAAAGACTTTCTCTTCCTAAGAATCAAGCACATTCATATAGTTTTTGTGCTCACCTATTCTCATTCAGAACCTATTCAGGTCAATCAATACTTATTGAAGAGTTTGTCCATATTTTCATGGATTGTTTTACTGTAGTAGCTTATACAAGATTTGACTGCAGCACTTATTAATCCATTCAATAAATAATCATTCATTGCCTTTTTCATTTAAAACGTTCTTGTCTGATTATAATAATAATACACTTTCATATGAAATTTGTAAAATAAAGAGGTTCATGAATAAAAATATAAAGATTGCCTTTAAGGCACCAACCCACATAACCACTGCCATTTACATTGTGATATCATTTTCATTTATTTAATCCCCCAATAAAGTAATTCCCTAGTGACAGGAAAAATGGCACATTCATTAAAAAAGAAATTCCTCCTTTATCAAATGAAAGCATGCTCATATTGTAGAGAAAAAAGAAAATATCACTCCTGTTCTACCTCCTACTCTATTCTTTCTAAGCATAAAGCAAGAAAATCAGACCCTTGCCACTGTTTTACAACCTGCTGTGAGGTCTTCTTTCACCTGTTAGTAATACCTAAGCTCCTGGATGCTGCCTAGATAATTCCCCTACTTTCCTTAAAGTTATGGTGTAAGAGGGAACTGCAATGTTTAGTATCTCCTATGCTACTTTATATCTATATCACAGTCTGTTTGAGGTGGGAAAATCACAGGCAGTGCATGAATTGTAACTGTCAAAAACCCAAGTTAAATACCTTTTTTCTTTTTTGAATTTTATATTATTTGGTTTTTTATACAGCAGGTTCTTATTAGTCATCAATTTTATACACATCAGTGTATACATGTCAATCCCAATCGCCCAATTCAGCACACCACCACCACCACCCCCCGCTGTTTTCCCCCTTGGTGTACATACGTTTGTTCTATGCATCAGTGTCTCAATTTCTGCCCTGCAAACCGGTTCATCTGTACCATTTTTCTAGATTCCACATAAATGCTTTAATATACTATATTTGTTTTTCTCTTTCTGACTTACTTCACTCTGTATGACAGTCTCTAGATCCATCTACGTCTCTACAAATGATCCAATTTCGTTCCATTTTATGGCTGAGTAATATTCCATTGTATCTATGTACCATATCTTCTTTATCCATTCGTCCTACAGTGGCTGTATCAATTTACATTCCCACTAACAGTGCAAGAGGGCTCCCTTTTCTCCACAACCTCTCCAGCATTTGTTGTTTGTAGATTTTTTGATGATGCCCATTCTAACTGGTGTG
>NC_041232.1:80908151-80910727 GCF_002837175.3 Physeter macrocephalus | reverse complement strand
GTTTATATATTTTGGAGATTAATCCTTTGTCCATTGATTCATTTCCAAATATTTTCTCCCATTTTGAGGGTTGTCTTTTCATCTTGTTTATGGTTTCCTTTTCTGTGCAAAAGCTTTTTAAGTTTCATTAGGTCCCATTTGTTTATTTTTGTTTTTATTTCCATTAGTCTAGGAGGTGGATCAAAAAAGATCTTGCTGTGATTTATGTCAAAGAGTGTCCTTCTGATGTTTTCCTCTAAGAGTTTTATAGTGTCCGGTCTTCCATTTAGGTCTCTAATCCATTGTGAGTTATTTTTGTGTATGGTGTTAGGGGGTGTTCTAATTTCATACTTTTCCATGTAGCTGTCCAGTTGTCCCAGCACCACTTATTGAAGAGACTTTATTTTCTCCATTGTATATCTTTGCCTCCTTTGTCAAAGATTAGTTGACTATAGGTGCATGGGCTTTCTGTCCTGTGCCATTGATCTATATTTCTGTTTTTGTGCCAGTACCATACTGTCTTGATTACTGTAGCTTTGTCGTATAATCTGAAGTCAGGCAGTCTGATTCCTCCAGCTCCGTTTTTTTCCATCAAGACTGCTTTGGCTATTCGGGAACTTTTGTGTCTCCATACAAATTTTAAGATTTTTTGTTCTAGTTCTGTAAAAAAATGCCATTGGTAATTTGATAGGGATTGCATTGAATCTGTAGATTGCTTTGGGTAGTATAGTCATTTTCACAATATTGATTCTTCCACTCCGAGAACATGGTATATCTCTCCATCTGTTTGTATCATCTTTAATTTCTTTCATCAGTGTCTTATAGTTTTCTGCCTACAGGTCTTTTGTCTCCCTAGGTAGGTTTATTCCTAAGTATTTTATTCATTTGGTTGCAATGGTAAGTGGCAGTGTTTCCTAATTTCTCTTTCAGATTTTTCATCATTAATGTATAGGAATGCAAGAGATTTCTGTGCATTAATTTTGTTTCCTGCAGCTTTACCAAATTCATAGATTATCTCTTTTAGTTTTCTGGTGGCATCTTTAGGATTCTCTATGCATAGTATCATGTCCTCTGCAAACAGTGACAATTTTACTTCTTCTCTTCCAATTTCTATTCCTTTTATTTCTTTTTCTTGTCTGATTGCCATGGCTAGGACTTCCAAAACTATGTTGAATAATAGTGGTGAGTGGACATCCTTGTCTTGCTCCTGATCTTAGAGGAAATGCTTTCAGTTTTTCAACATTGAGAATGATGTTTGCTGTGGGTTTGTCATATGTGACCTTTATTATGTTGAGGTAGCTTCCCTCTATGCCCACTTTCTGGAGAGTTTTTATCATAAATGGGTGTTGACTTTTGTCAAAAGCTTTTTCTGAATCTATTGAGATGATCATATGGTTTTTCTTCTCTAATTTGTTAGTATGGTCTATCACATTAATTGATTTGCGTATATTGAAGAATCCTTGCATCCCTGGGATAAATCCCACTTGATCATGGTGTATGAGCCGTTTAATGTGTTGGTGGAGTCTGTTTGCTAGTATTTTGTTGAGGATTTTTGCATATATATTCATCAGTGATATTGGTCTGTAATTTTCTTTTTTTGTAATATCTTTGTCTGGTTTTGGTATCAGGGTGATGGTGGCCTCATGGAGTGAGTTTGGGACTGTTCCTTCCTCTGCAATTTTTTGGAAGACTTTGAGAAGAATGGGTTTTAGCTCTTCTCTAAATGTTTGATGGAATGCACCTGTGAAGCCATCTGGTCCTGGACATTTGTTTGTTGGACGATTTTGAATCACAGTTTCAATTTCCTTACTTGTGATTGGTCTGTTCATGATTTCTATTTCTTCCTGGTTCAGTCTTTAGAAGGCTATACCTTTCTTAGAATTTGTCCATTTCTTCCAGGTTGTCCATTTTATTGGCATAGAGTTGCTTGTAGTAGTCTCTTAGGATGCTTCCTATTTCTGTAGTGTCTGTTGTAACTTCTTTTTCATTTCTGATTTCATTTATTTGAGTCCTCTCCCTGTTTTTTATGAATCTGGCTAATGGTTTATCTATTTTGTTTGTCTTCTCTTAAACCAGATAATAGTTGTATTCATCTTTGCTATTGTTTTCCTTTTTTCTATTTCATTTATTTCTGCTCTGATCTTTCTGATTTCCCTCCTTCTAGTAACTTTGGGTTTTGTTTGTTCTTCTTTCTCTACATCTTTTAGGTTTAAGGTTAGATTGTTTATTTGAGATGTTTGTTGTTTCTTGAGGTAGGATTTTATTGCTATAAACTTCCCTCTTAGAGCTGCTTTTGCTGCATCTGATAAGTTTTGGATTGTTGTATTTTCATTGTCATTTGTCTCTAGGTATTTTTTGATTTCCTCTTTGATTTCTTCAGTGATCTCTTGGTTATTTAGTAACGTATTGTTTATCCTCACCGTGTTTGTGTTTTTTATGTTTTTTTTCCCTGTAATTGATTTCTAATCTCATAGTGTTGTGGTTAGAAAAGATGCTTGATATGATTTCAATTTTCTTAAATTTACTGAGGCTTGATTTGTGACCCATGATGTGATCTATCCTGGAGAATGTTCCATGCGCACTTGAGAAGAAAGTAT
>NC_041232.1:80850166-80900867 GCF_002837175.3 Physeter macrocephalus | reverse complement strand
TTTTTTTGTAATATCTTTGTCTGGTTTTGGTATCAGGGTGATGGTGGCCTCATGGAGTGAGTTTGGGACTGTTCCTTCCTCTGCAATTTTTTGGAAGACTTTGAGAAGAATGGGTTTTAGCTCTTCTCTAAATGTTTGATGGAATGCACCTGTGAAGCCATCTGGTCCTGGACATTTGTTTGTTGGACGATTTTGAATCACAGTTTCAATTTCCTTACTTGTGATTGGTCTGTTCATGATTTCTATTTCTTCCTGGTTCAGTCTTTAGAAGGCTATACCTTTCTTAGAATTTGTCCATTTCTTCCAGGTTGTCCATTTTATTGGCATAGAGTTGCTTGTAGTAGTCTCTTAGGATGCTTCCTATTTCTGTAGTGTCTGTTGTAACTTCTTTTTCATTTCTGATTTCATTTATTTGAGTCCTCTCCCTGTTTTTTATGAATCTGGCTAATGGTTTATCTATTTTGTTTGTCTTCTCTTAAACCAGATAATAGTTGTATTCATCTTTGCTATTGTTTTCCTTTTTTCTATTTCATTTATTTCTGCTCTGATCTTTCTGATTTCCCTCCTTCTAGTAACTTTGGGTTTTGTTTGTTCTTCTTTCTCTACATCTTTTAGGTTTAAGGTTAGATTGTTTATTTGAGATGTTTGTTGTTTCTTGAGGTAGGATTTTATTGCTATAAACTTCCCTCTTAGAGCTGCTTTTGCTGCATCTGATAAGTTTTGGATTGTTGTATTTTCATTGTCATTTGTCTCTAGGTATTTTTTGATTTCCTCTTTGATTTCTTCAGTGATCTCTTGGTTATTTAGTAACGTATTGTTTATCCTCACCGTGTTTGTGTTTTTTATGTTTTTTTTCCCTGTAATTGATTTCTAATCTCATAGTGTTGTGGTTAGAAAAGATGCTTGATATGATTTCAATTTTCTTAAATTTACTGAGGCTTGATTTGTGACCCATGATGTGATCTATCCTGGAGAATGTTCCATGCGCACTTGAGAAGAAAGTATTATCTTCTGTTTTTGGATCGAATTTCCTATAAATATCAATGAAATCTATCTGGTCTATTGTGTCATTTAAAGCTTGCATTGAATCTGAATGAGATCTTTGCTTGGTAGAGTAATCTTGGTTGTAGGTTATTCCCTTTAATCACTTTAAATATGTCCTGCCACTCTCTTCTGGCTTGTAGAGTTTCTGCTGAGAAATCAGCTGTTAACCTTAAGGGAGTTCCCTTGTATGTTATTTGTCATTTTTCTCTTACTGCTTTCAATAATTTTTGTTTGTCTTTAATTTTTGCCAGTTTGATTAGTATGCGTCTTAGCGTGTTTCCTCTTCGGTTTATCCTGTATGGGACTCTCTGCACTTCCTGTACTTGGGTGGCTATTTCCTTTCCCATGTTAGGAAAGTTTTCAACTATAATCTCTTCAAATATTTTATCCAGTCCTTTCTATCTCTCTCCTCTTTCTGGGACCCCTATAATGTGAATGTTGTTGCATTTAATGTTGTCCCATACATCTCTTAGGCTGTCTTCATTTCTTTTCATTCTTTTATCTTTAGTCTGTTGCGCCACAGTGAATTCCACCATTCTGTCTTCCAGGTCACTTATCCGTTCTTCTGCCTCAGTTATTCTGCTATTGTACATAGCCCTCTGCCTTTTCATCTTCACTATCTTTCTGTGAATGTGGTTTTTGTTCCACAGGCTGCAGGATTGTAGTTCTTGCTTCTGCTGTCTGCCCTCTGGTGGATGAGACTATCTAAGAGGCTTGTGCAAGCTTCATGGTGGGAGGGACTGGTGGTGGGTAGAGCTAGGTGTTTCTCTGCAGGGAAGAGCTCAGTAAAACTTTAATCCACTTGTGTGCTGATTGGTGGGGCTGGGTTCCCTCCCTGTTTGATGTTTAGCCTGAGGCAACCCAGCACTGGAGCCAACAGGCTGTTTTGGGGGCTAATGGTGGTCTCTGGGAGGGCTTATGCCAAGGAGTACTTCCCAGAATTTCTGCTGCCAGTGTCCTTGTCATCATGGTGAGACACAGCCACCCCCTGCCTCTGCTTGAGACCCTCCAACACTAGCAGGTAGGTTTGTTCTGTCTCCTATGGGGTCACTGCTCCTTCCCCTGGGTCCTGATGCGCACACTACTTTGTGTGTGCCCTCCAAGATTGGAGTCTCTGTTTCCCCCAGTCCTGTTGAAGTCCTGCATTCAAATCCTGCTAGCCTTCAACGTCTGATTCTCTAGGAATTCCTCCTCCCTTTTGCCGGACCCCCAGGTTGGGAAGCCTGACGTGGGGCTCAGAACCTTCACTCCAGTGGGTGGACTTCTGTGGTATAAGTCTTCTCCAGTTTGTGAGTTACCCACTCAGCAGTTATGGGATTTGATTTTATTGTGATTGCGCCCCTCCTACCATCTCATTGTGACTTCTCCTTTGTCTTTGGATGTGGTGTATCTTCCTTGGTGAGTTCCAGTGTCTTCCTGTCGATGATTGTTCAGCAGTTAGTTTTGATTCCGGTGCTTTCGCAAGAGGGAGTGAGAGCACGTCCTTCTACTCTGCCATCTTGAACCAATCTAAATACCCTTCTTGATGGCACCTAAAAGGTGAATGAGTCCCCAGTTCTGACTCTTCACAGAAGATTTCTGGTAGTGGGACACCAAAGAACCATAAACGTTATGATATGTTATTGCCTTCTCTCTTTATTTTCATTGAAATTTCATTGAGATAATTGTAGATTCACATGCAATTGTAAGAAATAATACAGAGAGACTCCATATATTTTTACCCAGTTTCCCCCAATGGTAGCATCTTACGAAATAGAGTACAATATCACAGCCAGGACATTGACATTGGTGCAATCCACCTACAGTATTCAGCTTTCCCCAGTTTTACTTGTACTCATTTGTGTGGGGGTGCATGTGTGTTTTAAGTTCTATTGTATTAAGCTGTATAAGATGCATAAGTATATCATGTTAATACAAGAATAATTACATTAATTATATTAAGATCTCTACAATGTTGTCCCCTGTGTAAATCTGCATATCTCCCACCACAGTCAAGATACAAAACAGTTCCAACATCATGAGGATCCTTCGTGTTGCCTGTTATGACAAATATTTCTTTCCCACATCACTCCCCATTTTTAACCCCTGACAACTTCTAATCTTTTCTAAAATTTCTAAATTTAAAAAATTTTGTCATTTCAAGAATGTTGTATAAATGGAATACATTCACTATGAAACCTTTGAGACTGGCTTTTTTTTTTTTTTTTTTTTTTTACTCAGCGTGATTCACTGCAGATTTATCCAAGTTTTTGCATGTATCAATAGTTTGATCTTTTTTATTGTTGAATAGTATCCCATGGTAGAAATATACCAGACAGCTAAGTTTTTATTTTATTTGGAGTGATTATAAATGGTATTATGTTTTAAATTTTGGTTTTCCTATGATTATTATTCGTATATAGAAATGCAGTTGATTTTGGGGTGTTGATCTTGTATACTGCAAACTTACTGAACTCACTTATTAGTTCTAGAAGATTTTGTAGTTTTCTTGAGTTTGCTACATAAACAATCATGTCCTCTGCAGTTTGGAATAGTTTTGTGTCTTCCTTCCTGATCTGTATGCCTTTTATTTCTTTTTCTTGCTTTATTACAGTGGCTGGAACATCTAGTACTATGTTGTACAGCAATGGTTCAAGCAGACCTCCTTACTTTTTCCCCAGTCTTAAGAGGAGAGCATTCAGTCCTGGCTATGGGTTCTTTGCAGATGATCTTGATCAAGTTGAGGTAATTCCCCTCCATTTCTAACTCATGGCTTTTATTGTGAGTGGGTGTTACATTTTTTTATCAAATGCTTTTTCTGTGTCAATCAATATGATCACATAATTTTTCTTCTTTAACTTGTTGATATATTGAATTACACTTTTTTTTTGATTCTCAAATGAGAAGTGACTTTGGACAGGTGAAGAAGGGAGTACACTATGTAAGACTTTGAAAATGAAGCCAAGGTGTTTAAATGTGAGTCTATTGCACACCATTTTCCAAAGTATGTTCTGAGACGTATGCTAATAGAGGATACATAAAGATGTAATTTCACAGTCAAACTAGTTTGAGAAACAGTGGTTTAAACTAAATTCGGTAGGCTTCTTTGTTCCTGATTTTCTCAGAACCTTTAATATGCTGCATTGAATGATATCTGTATTTCCAAAAGGGGATTAAAGAGTGTAAAGTTTCCAAATCCAGTTTATCCACAAAATCCACATTTTCCATAATGTCTGTGATAATGGGAAGATGCATTTTGGGAAACATTGCCATAGGAAATAATTTTTTCTAATGAAAATTTCTGACCTGGGGAGTACCATAGAAGAAAGGCAGTGTGCTGCGGTGGCTTTTACACATGGAACTTCAGGAAGGTTTCCTACCTGCTGAAAGCCCACTTCATTATCTGTTGAGTGGGGAAAAAACCTGACTCCATGGGGGGGCAGTAGGATGTTGAGGTGAAGAGTGTGTGCTCTACAGTCAAACATCTGAGTCCAAATCCTGGTTTTGCTACCTAAAAGGTGTGGGGAACATTGGGTAAGTTACTTAATCACTCTGTGCCTGTTTCCTCACATGTAATGTAAGAATAGTAACAATTCCTACTCTCTAAGATTTTTAAAAGGTTTAATGAATGAAACATGTAAAGCCTTAGAGAAGTGTCAGGCAACTGGTAACCACTTAATAGTCATTATCTGTGCTGTTTATAGTTGAAGGATTAAGTGAGATGATCAGAAAAATGCCTATCAATTTTATTACTCAGAAAGTAGTTATTAGGAAAGTAGATCCAAGGGCAGTTGTAGGATGAGTTAGAAGCAGGTGAATCTATGCTCCCATGTTGGATGCTATGAGGACTAGGCCAGTGAGAGTACAGATGTAGAGGCTGCTTTTTAAAATACTTTCTTTGACTCTGTAGTATTTGGTGATTGAATATGAGGGGTTGAAAAAGATGACCCAAAGGTGACACCAGTGTTCAGCCTCGGCATTAGGGAAATGGATATTGTACCCCCCATGAATGAAGTGTGTCCTGGATATTAACATGTCAGCCAGATAATTTTAGCATTGTCATTAAAAAATAATAGATATTTTAATTTCTGGTTTTAATAAATGCAGGAAAATAAAGAGTTTCAGCCTGTTTATGCTAAACTGTGAAATCTGATCCATGTTGGTAAAGGAACAATTTGATTACATAGCTATACTACAGGGAAAATTATGCCCATGATGCAACTTTGAACTTTGAGGACATCTCAGCTTTTTATTTAGGGCACTGAAGTGGTGGAATGGTTCCTCAGAGGAAATTAAGAGAGAGAAAGGTATGCTGGTGCTCAGAATAGCAGAGAAGATGGAAATAAATGGGAAACGTGGTAAAATGACTGAAAATAAGCCAAATATGTAAGATAAAGTTAGATCATAGTTATTGTTTATTGAACACCTGCTACATACTGGCCATTGCTTTTGGTTTGGAGATACAGTTAGTTACAACTGCCGAGGTCTACCTGGGACTGTCCTGGTTTTAGCACTGAAGTCCCATGTCCTGGGAAACTGCTTGGCCTCAGGCAAACCAGGATGGTGGGTCACACTCAGCACAGCAGTGAACAAGGCAGTCTTTGCACTCAAGGAACTCACATTCAAGTTGGGGGATCCAGAGACAGATGCAAAGCAGATAAAAATAAGACAAAAGGCACAGTTTTATATATAGTGCAGCATCAGGTTAGAAGGAATGTAAACTATTTATATATTGGTTCATCTATTCATTTTGAAAAAGGAGCTGGCTCCTTCTATATCTAGTGCGGGAAAGAGAGGGTCACCGCAAGTCATAATTTGACTTTCAGAAGGATCACTGCTTACCCCCTCAGAGTGGATACACATGAAGTGGGTAGGCTCCCATTGCCCTGAGGGAAGGGAATAGAAGGACTGTTTCTCTGTCTGACCCTGCTTGCCCTTCACAGGACCTGGTGGAAACTTTTCAAAGAGGCCACATGCACCGGGGAGAGGAGGATGGAGACTCTGGCCTTGCCGCCTTGAGAGCCAGCAGTGTTAGAAGCTTTATGATGGATAAGGGTAATCCTGATTGAGGGCTGGGTAGAAAAGACACCATAGCCTCCCAAGGTGACCAGGAGCTGACCAGGAATGAAGGTGGGCTGGACCCGGCACCAGAACCCAGGTGGTCTTTGTTACTGCTGTATAAGTGGGGACCAACTATCCTGATTTGTCCAGGACTGAAGGGTTTCCTTGCTCATGGGACTTCAAACCCACAGCTAACTAAGGTGGCTTTTAAGATGACCTATTATCCAAACCAAGACACTTTTGAGAATGAAATGGGAGGCTGTTAATAAACACACCAGTTCAACCAGGTGTATGTTGGAGCCATTCTGGGGAGCTCCAGAGAGAGATGGGACCCTATCTACATTAGACTACATTTATTCTGGATTCAAATTACAGGAAGATGTGGGGCCTTGTGTAGCTGAGGCAGCAAACCTTCCCTCATCTAGTTACCCTGCCATGGTGACAGGCTATGGGGACAATGACCTTGGTGTAATTGTTAACCAAACAGCTCAAACATAAGCTCCATTACTCGACTGCAGACAAAACTGTCCTCAGGGCACCAGCAAAGCAGAGGAACAACCATGACAACAAAAATAAAAGTTCAGAAATTTGCAATAACAATATCTATCAAGGATCTAATTTAAGTATATATATGTTTTTTTAATTGAGGTGTAGGTGATGTACAATATTACATAAGTTTCAGGTGTACAAGCTAGTAATCCACAATTTTTAAAGACTATATTCCATTTATAGTTATTATAAAATATTGGCTATATTACCCATGTTGTACGATATATCATTGTAGCTTATTTATTTTATACATACTAGTTTGTAACTCTTAATCCCCTACCCCTATCTTGCCCCTTCCTCCTTTCCTCTCCCGACTGGTAGTCATTAGTTTGTTCTCTGTATCTCTGATTCTGTTTCTTTTTTGTTACATTCACTAGTTTGTTTTATTTTTTACATTCCACATATAAGTGATAATCATACAGTATTTGTCTTTTTCTGACTTATTTCACTTAACATAATATCCTCCAAGTCCATCCATGTTGTTGCAAATGGAAATATTTCTTTCCTTTTTATGGCTGAGTAGTATTCTAGTGTATTTATTTATACTACATCTTCTTTATCCATTCATCTTTTGACGGACACTTAGGTTGCTTCCATATGTTGGCAATTGTAAATAATGCTGCCACGAACACTGGGGTGCATGTATCTTTTTTGTGTGTGTGGTATGTGGGCCTCTCACTGTTGTGGCCTCTCCCATTGTGGAGCACAGGCTCCGGACATGCAGGCTCAGTGGCCATGGCTCACGGGCCTAGCTGCTCCGTGTCATGTGGGATCTTCCTAGACCGGGGCACGAACCCATGTCACCTGCATCGGCAGGCAGACTCTCAACCACTGCGCCACTAGGGAAGCCCCATGTATCTTTTTGAATTAAGGTTTTGGGGATTTTTTGAATACCAAGGAGTGGAATTGCTGGGTCATATAGCAATTCTATTTTTAGTTTTTTGAGAAACCTTCATACTGTTTTCCACGGTGGCTGCACCAATCTACATTCCCACCAACAGCGTGCAAGGTTCCCTTTTTTCCACATCCTTACCAACCTTTGTTATTTATGTTCTTTTGATGATCGCCATTCTGACAGGTGTGAGGTAATATCTCATTGTGGTTTTTATTTGCATTTCCCTGATGATTAGCAATGTTGAGCATCTTTTTATCTGCCTGTTGTCCATCTGTATGTATTCTTTGGAAAAACATCTATTCAAGTCTTCTGCCCATTTTTTAAAATTCAGGCTGTTTGTTTTCTTGAGTTATATAAACTGTTTATATATGCTGGATATTAATCCCTTATTGGTCATATCATTAGCAAATATTTTCTCCTAGTCTGTAGATTGTCTTTTCGTTTTGTGGATGGTTTCCTTTGCTGTACAAAAGCTTTTAAGTCTAATTAGGTCCCATTTGTTTATTTTTGCTTTTATTTCCTTTGCTTTAGGAGACAGATCCCAAAAAATATTGCTACAATTTATATCAAAGAGTGTTCTGCATATGTTTTCCTCTAGGAGTTCTATGGTTTCTGGTCTTATATTTAGGTCTTTAATCCATTTTGAGTTTATTTTTGTATATGGTGTTAGAGAATGTTCTAATTTCATTCTTTTACATGTAGCTGTCCAGATTTCCCAGCACCACTTATTGAAGAGACTGTCTCTTCTCCATTGAATATTCTTGTCTCCTTTGTTGTAGATTAAATGACCATAAGTGCATGGGTTTATTTCTGGGCTCTCTATTCTGTTCCATTGAGCTATGTGTCTGTTGTTGTGCCAGGATCATACTGTTTTGACTACTGTAGCTTTAGTAGTATACTGTAGTATAGTCTGAAGTCAGGGAGTGTAATACCTCCAGCTCTATTCTTCTTTCTCAAAATTGTTTTGGCTATTTGGGGTCTTTTGTTTCTATACAAATTGTAGGATTATTTCTTCTTGTTCTGTGAAAAATACGCTTGGTATTTTGATATAGAGTGGATTGAATCTGTAGATTGCCTTGGGTAGTATGGTCATTTTAACAATATTATTATTCGAATCCACAAACATGGTATATCTTTCTGTTTGTGACATCTTCAGTTTCTTTCATCAGGGTCTTATCATTTTCTGAGTACAGATATTTTACCTCCTTAGGTAGGTTTATTCCTAGGTACTTTATTCTTTTCGATGCGATTGTAAATGGGTTTGTTTTCTTAATTTCTCTTTCTGATAGTTCATTATTAGTGTATAGAAATGCAAAATATCTCTGTATATTAATTTTGTATCCTAGCACATGTATGTTTTGTGCTGTTTTGGAAAGTAAAAAATGTCTTTAAAGTACCTGGGATGCAGCAGTATTGAGAGTATAAGAGGCTGAATAAAATATTCAGAGCTTTGTATCTGAAATTCCCCATCTGGGTGGAGGGCACTTGGCTGAGATAACATGAGGGTGGAGTTTGCCAGCCTGGGTGCTCCACTGGGGCTGGCAGGGTCTTTGCTGTCATCAAAGTCCTGGGAGCTGGAGGCCCCACGGCTAGTCCAAGATGGATCAGGATTTGAACATAAGTCTCTTTGCAAAGCCCATACTCTTTTGTTTATAGGGGAGTAACTGTCTCACTGACTAACCGTAATGCAGAGGGAGTGTTATCACATAGCAGCAGCACAGAGTAACGTGGGATGCAGAGGAGAAAGGAATGAGCTCTGTCAGGGGATGGCTGTGGAGAAGAGATAGTGAATATCTGCAAGTCCCCATCCGTCCATGGACAGTGGCTGTCTGCTGCTTCCTGGGGTCTTTAGAACCAGTTCCCGAAGAGGAACTTAGTACTTACCCAGGCCTGATACTCAGGTCAGGAGTCCTGAAAATGTGTGTGCAAGTATTTATTTCCTTGAAACCTTGAGACCATCAGGAGAGGGGAGGTTGATAAACAGAGGAGGAAGAAGAAGACAGTGGCCTGTGGAGTCCTGGGTGCTGCCTGCTGGGCCCAGCAATGCCACACCAGGTGAGGAGAGGGTGTGGGCTCCCAGTCTGGGTAGAACTTTTCAGAATGGCTCATTTGCTGTCTTATTTTTATGAGTGGACGTGTATTGAAAAAAGTTCTTCACTTGGTATATTACAGACATTTTGCATGTCTAAATATAGATCTGCATAACCATTAAAGAGCCACAGAGCATCCCAGCCTATGGACTTAGCACAATTAATTGAGCCAGTCCACTAGAGAAAAGCATGCAGATTGTTTCCACTTTTCATTAATAGAAATAATGCTGTAATAAACATTTCCATTTTTAAACACAGATCTTTGCTAAATTTATTGTTCTTTAGTATAACTATCTTGAGGTGACTTTGCTGGGTCAGAGGATACAATAAGTCATATCTTAACTCTTCTGTGTAGAAAATGTGTACCTGTGTGCATTTGCACTCACAGCATCTGGCATTTGTGTTTCCATCTGCTCTTGTTAACAATGGTCACTGTCATTCTTTTCATTTGTATATTTACATATTTGACATGCAAAAATTAATTTGTCATTGTTTTCATTTTTATTAATTCATTCATTTCATTTATTACAACTGGTGAGATTAAATAGCTTTTTACATTTTTCTATCTGTAGTCCTTCTTATGTGAATTGATGTTGAGCATACATTGCCTGTTTTCTATTGGGACATTTGTGGGATTTCTTTTTGTCATTGATATTTAAGTACTTTGCACTTAGAAAATACTATACTTCTATGTCATCCCTCTCCTGACTCTCCTGCCTTTTGCTTTGTTAGTGTGTGATATTTGCCACACCAGAGTTTTAAGTTTTTATGTAGGAAAAGCTATCACGTTTTCCCTGGCTTTGGCATTTTATATGTGTGTATATATATATATATATATATATATATATATATATATATACACACACACATATATATATACACATCTTAAAATGTGTACCTTAATATATTTATATATATACATATTCTATATGTATGTAATCTCAAAACCAAAAATCCATCTCTACCCTCAAGCTTATAAAACATATTCTCCCCTTTTTTAGAATATTTTTCTTTTTCAAATTATTAATACCTTTGAAATGTGTGCTACTGTGACAGTTGAGTGTAGTGATCAGGGTCCTTAGTTGTAACTTTCCAAAGTACTTCTGTCTAAGGTGAGAAGGAAGCAACTTGAAGGGACAGGGGACGCGGAGCAGGTCACAGAACGAATGGGTGTGAGTTGGGGGGCACTGGCTCCCTGCCACTAGGCCGGCCAGAGTTCCCCCAGGGCCGCCCCCGCAGGCCTGCGAAGACACCCCTGCAGCCGGCACAGGCCCTGCCGCCACCCCACGGGGACACCCAGCTCCCCTGCTGCTGGCAGAGCCTGTGTGCTGCTGTCTTGGGCATTGGTAGGGCTGCAGCCCTGCCGCCCTCTGGCCAGAATGGACCCTTGGGGCCCTGCTGATACCCTGCTTTGAATCCTCAAGCTTTGGATTTGGATTCCGATGGAATAAATGTGTTGGCAAGAGTCTGGGTCCCCGCACCCAGGCACTAGCTGTGCGGGCCCTCTGGTGGGCGTGGCGAGGTCCTGCTGCCCCGGGTGGCAGACGTCCCCGGGGTGGGGGGTGGTTGACGACTGCAGCTTTTCCCAATAGCCAGTCACGTTCACTAACCCCACAGTAGACCATGAGGTCTTTCCCTGCTGTGCCGAGGTGTCACTGTTGTCATATGACGAACATCGGTGATTCTTTTTTTTATACCCAAATTGATTCTGGGTTTATTAAAAAGAGGCTGACAACCTGACTTGCAGAGCCACCATTCACTGTCTACTCATTTCTGAAAAACCATTTTCCATGAAACCTAATTACACTTTATTTGATGCAACTTAATTATGGGAAAACATTTTACACGTATGTGAAACATCTACCCAATCCTGACCGACTAGAACATTGGGTGACACAGGAGTTTAGATGTTAGTGTTGAAAAGATGGTAAACCATTCACATAAGACAAAGAAAGCCCTTTTAGTGAAGTAAGAGAGTATTTCACGTCCCACAGTTGCTCAAAGCATTTTTTTCTCCTCCAGGAGGCCTCTTCCCTTTGCTTAGCCATATTCTTGATATTCTTCCTCAGTGAGGTTGACTGACTTCTTGGGTGAGCCGAGCTTCCGCCACAGATCTGGTTACTTCTTTCACTAGCTCACTCTTTAGCCAGAGGGAACTCTGATGAAAAAGTTCTGTATTGGTTTCCTGCATGGTTTGTTGCTTATTATTATTTCAATCCTGATTGTATCAGAATGGCAACGCCTGTGCAGATATTCTTGCTGTTACGAAGGAACGTAGCAGATCCCCCTCTGGTCCCAGCAGAGGTACATTTGTTTTGAAATCTTTGAAGTGATCCTGGTTTCCATTCAGAGCTGCTCTCTGGGCTGCATGAGATCAGTAAACCACCTTCATTTTTTAGGTAAGCAGCACCTTTAAGCCCAAACTATTAGGTGGGTCTGGAGTGAAGGAAGGGAGTGAGCAAAGATGTAAGATGTAAGACAGGAAAAAACAGCAGAGTTCAAGTGCATCTGGCCTTGTAAGTCGGTAAGAAGTTGGATATTCTTTTGAGGATGGTGAGGCCTTGAAGGGAGTGACACAAGTCAGGCAGGTGTTTTAGGAAGCTTCCTCTGTCCCACAATTAAGTGCTCAAAGGATATTTGTGTGATGCAACGCAGCACTGCAAGGTCTTTTGCATGCTTTCAGGCATACACAGTGTGCAGAAGAGGCCAGCCTGAGTGTGTGACCTGTCGTTCAGCGTTTGGGGCAGGTTAGCCCCCAGCAAGTGGCTTCTCTTCTGTCAGATGCCATCTTTTCTCCCCAGTATTTCCACGAATTGCATGAACTCAACTTCAGCCACAGCCCTTCACGGTGGTTTAACCTCCATTCCCTAGTACATCAAAAGGATAAGTAAAACTAACTCCGCTGTCCTCTGGAACAACCCAGAAACTATTGCACGTCTGGGACAAAGAAGCCGATAGACTTGCGGGGACAGTTCTTAGGAAACCACCAACTTGTGTGCTTTTTGTGTCAGAGAATCAGAGAGTCAGAAAACAACACCGAAAAGAGTGTCTAGGAGGTGGGATGCAAACGCCCTGAGATCTGGGCAGAGATAAGCTTCCTGCACTTCAGAGACTTCTGACTCCGAAGCGCTTTGATTGGCAGGAAAACAGATGGGGAAGAAAAGGCAAAGTAACCAATTTCAAGTTTTTTGTGTGTAGTTTCAGTTCAGAGTTAGAACATTCACAGTGAAAGTATACCCTTTCAGATTGTCGAAGCTTAGGTGGGGCAAAGAGAAGGACAGAAGTATATCTGAGTTGGGAATGAGTCGGAGAAGCTAAAACGGTAAAGATGCTTCCAGAAGCAGGGACACTTCTTGACTGGTTTTAATCCTCCTTAGTGAAATATTAGTGATTTACTTCAGCTCCGACCTGAGGGAGCTCTGGTGGAGAGGGCATAGGACGAACGCCCCCAGCTGCTCCCAAGATGCCAGCTAGGGGATGAGCACATCCGGGGAGATGGCCTTGACCAGAAGTGGGTGAGGCCAAGAGGCCATGGTACACAGGAAGCCCTTAACCAAGACACACAGCGGGAAGGAAGAGTCAGAGCAAGCAGAGCGCTCACTTCTCAAGGTTAGTAACCTTCTAGAGAAAAGACTGGATGTGACCAAGTTCACACTTTTAAAATTATCAGTGGGCAGGGAGTTCGGGCTGTGGGTACAGGAGGATGACGAGTAGGTAAAGCAGGAGGAGAGCTGCGGGGAAAAGCTTTAATTAATTCGCAGAATGGTTGATCTCTATGAACCTGTAAGTTTACTGAGGGGCATAGTTTAGTAAAAGGGTGTTGCATAAAGTCCTTTTTCTCAATCTGTTCCTGGGAAAACCTGGTAGTTTGGGTCTTGAGAATAAGAAAATTTAGCTCTTTTACCAGTGTCGGGCTATCAGGCTTAAACTACCTTCCTTCAAGTAAGCCTGAGCAAGGATGAACTTCAATAATAAAGATTCGCTCTACAGGTTTAAATAACCCTAAGCAAGGGCTGGTAAACTTTTTCTGCAAAGGGCCAGAAAATTAATACTTTTGGCTCTGCAGGCCATGTGGTCTCTGCTGCAGCAACTCATAGTGGCACGGAAACAGCCGTAGACACGTAGACAGATGGGCATGTCTGAATTCCAGCTAAACTATTTCCAGCAATGGGACAGTGGGCTGGCTTGTTCTGGAGGATCCCCCCTGAGGCTGAACTGAAGTCTGTGCTTTGAATGGAAGTAAGTTTTTATGGCCCCTCAGCGGCAGTGGAACCTGTCCTGGGGGCAGGTCTGTGACTCACCAGAGGCCCTGATTGGAAAGATTCTCTTAAGAAGATGCTGTGAGGCAGGGAGTGGAAACCTGGACCACCTGCATGCCCTGGAAGCAGGAGCCTCTGAGCAGCCCAGACCTCCCAGCCACGGCACCATCAGGTCTGCCTCTAAAAACAAGGGAGGGGACTAAGGACCACACAGCTGTGACCCTTCCGGCCCAGTGGCTTGTTCTCAGGCCTTAGCCCAGGTTTTCTCTTACACACGCCTCGGCTCCCCAGCATGTGGACAGTTGTCCAAGCTGGGGAGGAAAGGTGTGGGAGCAGGAACGGGCTCCCAGACACAGCAGGAGTCTCAGCGTGGGCTGGGGAATGCTGGCTTGGGGAACCGAGTGGAGACTAGGATCCTCCCAGTTTCAGAAAGGGCACCAGCATCCGGGAAAGCAGAACATCTCACAGAGGGCAGGGCAGTGGCTGAGGAGGTGCAGAAGGTCTGTAAGGACAGCCAGGAGAGGAAGCAGCAGGTCTGAAGAGGGGCACCCAGCCCAGGCCACCTAGGGGCACCCAAACCAGATGAACTTGTGAGACGAAGTCACTTCTGAGGTTTGCTGAGACGTATTCAACAGTAGAGAAATCCAGGAATATCTTGATTAATGCCATCCTTGAGGATGAAGCTCTTTTATACAGACAGCTCTATTAGAAAAAAAAACCTTGAGCCAAAATCTCTTCATAAATCATGCAAAAACTGGCTGCCTACACAACAAAAATAGCTCCGGACCAGTCTCTGTTTGCCTTTGGTTAGACGTTGATAAATAGGGCTCATCCTTAGCAAAGTTGTAACGGCTGAACTTTATCTTCAGTCCCATGTCTTTCTGTACCTTTTGTTCACATCTGAGACCTCTAGGTCCTTTGAGTTTAGACATATCAGAATGCAAGTGCCCTTCTGCTTTCTTCCTCCTTTAGCTACGCTGACTTCGGCGCCCTGCGAATGGAGGGGTTACTACTAGTTATTATCGATGAGCACCTGTTTTCCAGTAACCCCCCACATTCCTGAGTCCTCACTCCCAGTGGGGGGCCAGGCATTCACTGAGGGTCTTTCTGTCTCTCTGACATGAAATATAATTTCCTTGACTCTGCTTGGATCTACTCAGTCCACGCTTGGCTTCTCCACCTCCAGCCCCCAAATTAGTCATAGTTGTCAGTGGAATGGCTCAGATTTGTCATAATATCCCAGTGGTGTGGGAGAAATGGATGCCCAAACCAAAACAGGTTTTTGTTAGGAGTGAGGAGAAGGAAATGGGTGATGCTCAGCTCTCTTTCTAAGAATTTAAATCAGATCATGTAATTCTGGTGCCTAAAAGCCTCCAACAGCTTCCACTTGCTCTTAGAATTGTATCAGAAAATCTTCATCCTATCTATTTACCCAATCTAATCTCTTGTCATTGTCTGTCCCCATCTCCTCTCAATGGCTCCAGCTACAATGATTTTTTAAAACAAGTTCCTCCTAGAGCTGTTATTGTTTATGCCATAGACACATGTCCCAGGAATCGTGCTTGGTGCTGGAGTGACAGATGTAAGCAAGATGTCAAGTTTGAACTCCCTTGTGGGTGTCATTCCAGACACTTTCAAACCAGACCCAATTTCATTTTTGTCCCTTCCCACCCACTAGACAGTAATCACATCATTTCCTGAAAATTCCCCGTGTTTTTGCACCTTTATCTCCTCTTCTTTTTTTTTTTTTGTGGTACGCGGGCCTCTCACTGTTGCGGCCTCTCCCGTTGCGGAGCACAGGCTCCGGACGCGCAGGCTCAGCGGCCATGGCTCACGGGCCCAGCCGCTCCGCGGCATGTGGGATCTTCGCGGACCGGGGCACGAACCTGTGTCCCCTGCATCTGCAGGCGGATTCTCAACCACTGTGCCACCAGGGAAGCCCTATCTCCTCTTCTTATTTCTCTACTTGGAAAGTCTCATTCAGGTTGGAAGGCCCAGGATGTGGTACACTTTTTTTTTTTTTTTTTTTTTTTTTTTTTTACAAAATCTTCCCCACATCTGTTAGAATGAATTGTTCCTCTCTGGGATGTTGTCAAACTTGATCAAAGAAATGATCTAGTTTTATTATAATGAATTGCTCCTTTAATCTATCTGACCCAATACGTTATGCATGACTAGAGGGCAGAGACTGTGTCTTTCTCATGCTTGTGTCTCCAGGACCTAAGCAGGGTACCTGGTAGAGCTCAGTAAAATTTTCATCAAATTGCTTCATTGAATTACTTTCAAGACAGAGATGAGTCACTTCATCTGACTATATCACAGAGCTGTTACAGGCACAGATAATATAGATGTGAAAGGTTCTGGAAACTAGAATGCTCTGTAACCATAAGGCAGCACTATACGTTACTATATGGACACATTATAATTTTGTTTTGATTATCATTACATTTTT
This sequence comes from Physeter macrocephalus, assembly GCF_002837175.3. Lineage (NCBI taxonomy): Eukaryota > Metazoa > Chordata > Mammalia > Artiodactyla > Physeteridae > Physeter > Physeter macrocephalus. The sequence continues at coordinate 80,884,538 of NC_041232.1, read as the reverse complement.
TATTTCATATTTGATTTCATGTGTCCTGAGAAAGTTCCCACATTAGATACTGATGTTAAGGAGAAGACACCTGCTGGTGAACTTTTGGACGGAATCACATAGGCTCAGAGTCAGCATTAGGCAAAGTTGTCTTTAGCGGTGCCTGCTCCCCCTTTTCTCAATTTTTACCCCCCTTTTATTTTGACCCTCTCATCAGGGGTCAGATGCATTCTTACATTGTTGCCTCTTGTTACAGAGGCAATAATATATTTTTATGCTGACATGGTTATACGTTCCCAGCAAGTTCTTAGGAAACTGAACTGTTATTTTATAAGAGAGGGAAGGGAGCAATGACGTACCTACTAAGATTATATAAGACAGAACCACGGGGGGAAATTAGGTGAAGGGTACACAGATCCTCTCTGTACTATTTCTGCAAATTCCTGTGACTGTACAATTATTTCAAAATAAAAAGTTTAAAAAAATCAGCGATAAGGGTGGATTTGTATATTCCCTGAGCCACGATACTTTGGAATCTGGAGGGCCTTCAGCGGTCCCTTCATCACCCCCGAAGCAAATGCCTGAGGTCAGCGAAGAGGCAAAGGGGACAGGAAGGCCATGCCCCGTGGGCCGTCCATGCTGGTGGAGCTGCAGGCCCCTTGCTGTGCCCTGTAGACTCTGCCCCAACCTCACATTCTCAGTGCAGACTTCCCAGCCTTCCTTTCCAGGGGGGAACACTACCACGCCATCCCGGTCCCCACTTTCCTGCTTTGTTTTTCTTCATGCACTTACCACCTAACTCTATTTTGTCCTTCTTTATTTTATTTTCTACCTCCTCCCACTAGAACGTAAGTTCCATTATGGCAAGGATATTTTTTTAAAAATTTATTGCTGTATCCTCATCACCTAGAGCAGATTTGGGCCCAGAGCACACACTCAGAGAATGTTTGTTCAAATGAATGAATCTTTATAGAAAATGAAAGCTTGAAAATAAGCTATTTCCCCGAGAGAGAAGTAACTCAAATCTGCCCATCTTTGTACGAGAGCAAACCTGACTTTGAAGCTAAGACCTTTTTCCTGTGTTCATACTTCAGATAAAGAAGACACTGCTGATAGGATCTGAGAGGAAGGAAACAGTGCATCGTGCTGAGGCTCTCAATGTGACATTATAAATTGTCTTTCTGTAGACTGGCGTCCCAAACAGGTTCCAGAGATGGATTACCTTACTTTCCTCTTGGCTATTCTTTATGTATACAAAGGTAAAGATAATGTCTTCATTTAAAGAATTTACTCCTTTTTTAGTCTTATGGTGTGACATGTTCAGAATTTATAATGCCCTTAGTTGGCTTAGATAATTTCTCACTTGTTCAGAAAAACTACAAGTTGTAAATACCAATTATCAGCAGTGGAAATCTTTTTAGACTAAGGTAGAAACTGTTAGCCTTTACCATGATCTCAATTTACTATCTTGCTAGGTCTAGAGTAAGCTTCAGATGTCTGTTTGGTGTTTCAATCATCGGGTCTAATTGAATTCACATGATCACATGATGGTGTGTCTTTCAGCTCGATGTGAAGAGATATTTTGGGACACAACTGTTAAACTTGCTAAGAATATGGCCCTAGAATGTGTGTATCCATCAAAGGACACTTTAACCCAGATGGAGTGGTTCAAGATCAAGACACTGGAGAGAGAGTCCATAGCCATTTTCAACCCTGCTTACCGTGTGATCATAAGAGAGCCGTATGCTGATAGGGTTTACTTTTCAAATTCAACCACGGCCTCTAACGATATGACTTTGTCCTTCCATAATGCCTCTGAGGTGGACATTGGCTTCTATTCCTGCTTTCTTCATACTTTCCCACATGGAACCTGGGAAAAGGTGATACAGGTGGTTCCATCAGGTAAGTGAAATTTTTATTTACCTTTTTACCCATCTACAATATTTGTTTCTGTAAAGACCAAGTCGAAACTGTGAAATGCTTTATCATATTTTTGTGCCATTTTCCAATTCCATTTCTAGATTCTATATTATTGTTTCAAAGAAATAATACTGTGAATCAATTCCGTTTTTCTTAATGTGCTATCATTTCTGAGTAGAAGAAGCATCTCATGAATTCGAATGTCATGGGAGAAAGCACAGGCTTTATCTTGTCTTAATGAGAACTTGAACCTAGATTAAGCTGATGTTGGCAATGTTTGGGTTCAGGGGTCAGACACCTCCTGTGACGTAGTCCCATTTCCTTTTGCTTCCAACCCTGCTTGTTCAGAGTCCTTTCTGTAACACCAGATCTGGGTTTATTAGTGAGTCCTAGGCAGAGTTCAAGCGCGGGCTCTGTTTGTAGCTTCATCCAAGTTTCACTAGCGAAGATGCTTCAGAAATTGCAAGCTGTCATTTCAGAAAGAATCGAATGATCTCTTGAAGTATTTCCTGCCATGTCTACCAGTGATTGTGGTTTGACGCTTAGTTAGTCCTACAAGTAATAGCCACATGGATTGGGTGTGGCATGTTGGAAAAACTTGGGTTTTATAGCCTTTACTTCCTTTAAAACCTTGTATTAGCTGCTCAGTCCCTCTGAATCTCAGGTTCCTGAACAGTAAATTGAGTTAATAATACCATTCTCTTTGTTGACTGGTTTAAGGATCATATATGTAAGGAACTTGGCCCATGGTAGTCGGGGAATGGTAGGTATTATTATTACTGTCACTGTTATTATTTCCTAGGCTTTTGATACAAAATGACTAGTTATGAAATTTTTAATTGTCAGGGATAGTCTAGGGAAGGAAACAATTTGGGACTGTGTGTTTCTTGTCTGGTGTCTCTCAAATTATATCCCAAATAGACATCCAGCAGAGCACATCATATACCACCTGATATAGTGCTTTCTTTTTAAGAAATCCGAATTATAAAAGAACAATTTAAAGTACTATATAAGGAATATCTAATGGTCAGGAAGTAAGAAAAATTCCCATGTGTTAGTTTTCCCTTTCTGTTTAGGTGTAGCTAAACTCCATAATAATTCTCCGTATATGGGTGAGGCTTACAGAGTGTCAATTAGCAAAATGTCTTTAAATACTTACTTGTTACAGACTCCATTTTGCCACTCAAGATCTCATTTGCTGTTGTGTGCAGCCACCTGTTAAATGCTGTTGGCAAGTCTTCAGTGTATAGTCCACTCTGATTAGCCATGCAAGTGACGGAGAGGATGGGAAGGGTCTTAGGGGTGAGTTGTTTGACACATGGCCTGAGCCACCATGGCCAGAAATAGATGCCCTTCCCCACCCTGCCTCGTGTGGTGAGCTTTTGTAGTTTGGGTCCCAAATCAGGTTATTCCGATTTCTGTAGAGAACAACCAACTGAAAACAGGTACACCTGAAACTAACGCAACATTGTAAATCAACTATACTCCAATAAAATTAAAATATTAAAAAAACAAAAATGTCCATCAACAGAGGAATGGCTAAAGAAGATATTGTACATATATACATATATACACTAATATGTATAAGATAGATAACTAATAAGAACCTGCTGTATAGCACAAGGAACTCCACTGTACAGTAGAAACTAACACAACATTGTAAAACAACTATACCCCAATAAAAAAAAAAGGAAAAAAAGAAAACAGGTAGAACAGTGGTTACCAGGGTGGGGAGGTGGGGAACGGGGGAGATAGATGTTGGTCAGAGTACAGAGTTGAAGTTATGCAGGATGAACAAGTCTAGAGACCCAATGTACAGCATGAAGACATTAATGATAGTTAATATCATTGTCTTGAACACTGGAAATTTGCTAAGAGAGTAGATTTCAGGTGCTCTTATCACCAAAAAATGGTAACTATATGGGGAGAAGATGTGTAAATTAGCTTGACTATGGTAATCATTCCACATATCATTTTGTTGTATATGCCCTAAACATATGCAATTTTTATTAAAAGCAAAACAAAACAAAAACAGGTAGCTTGACCTCTTGTGAAGGTTTAGGATAGAGGGTAGCACTAAATTATTGAGAACTAAATTATGGTTGCCACACCAAAGTAGGATTTTTAGCATAATGTATGAATGATTTTGGCAATATTTTCTTAATTTTATCATCCAGATTTATTTCTCCTGTTATTATTTTGAGGACAGGAAAAGGGAGATCTCTGCCTCATGGGGCTTTTTCAAAAACAGTGGTGAGATTTTCAGTCAGTCACCAAGAAAGGGGCGGCCAACTCTTCATCTAGTTCAGATTAGAATCTGATGGGATTCTTAAACATATTTTGCCGTTGTTTTGATCATTTATATTTTTAAAGAATAGATTGCATTAACCAGCCAGTGAGAGTATTTCATTCACTTTTGAGGTTTGGAGAGCTTCATTATTTTTTAAAACTAAGAAAGATAGTGAATTTATAAAATATAGTAGCTGTATTTACATTAAATATACTTAAATGTACTTAACCTTAAATATACTAAATTAACCTTAAATATACTTAGATTCTTCCATGTGTGCTTTATTAACAACATGTCAGGATCTACAAATATTACATGCTTGTATAACATAAAGGGGGAGTTGATGATCCATTTAACAGTGAAATATTGGACTTGGAATCCGGAAATCTTAATCTATATAATAGATCGTTAAGATCTTCAAAAAGGCGAAGGAATTGAGCCACATGCTCTCTAAATATACTGATTTCTCCTGTTCACTGAAAGCTGATGATGTGTGAGGAACTTGATCAGTACCTTACCTAGGTCTTCTCGTTTAACGCCCCCTGCACACTTGGCTGTGGACGTAACCTTGGTTTTCGAGTGAGGACACTGAAGGGAAGTAAGGTCTAGTAATCTGTTCAAGTACTCAGACTTCGTTTGTGTCCATTGGATAGAGTTGCAATTACAGGATGGAAAGTGCCAGCTTGGGGGGCATAGGAGCCGGCGGGGGCCCTTGAATGAGGAGACATCCATCATTGCTTGTCCTTTTGGCCTCCCTCCCCCTTGAGTTTTCAGCCCAGAGTTGAAGAGCAAATTGGAGGTCTTATTCTGGATAAATGATATTGTTAATGCAAAATTATGTTAAAACATGTGTTACCTTCAGAACAGGCATTTCTTAATCAGTAACTGATTTAGAACATTTAATGGCAAGAATGGCTGCATTTATTTCACTGCCTCATGGAAAAATATGCTGAGGCAACTTGAGAGGTGACATTTCAAAGGTAGCCCTTTCATGGCAGAGTCTGCGGTGGAAGTGGGGTTGTGGAGGAAATTACCGTAACCCATGTGTCTCCGGCTTTACTAGTCACTTAAGGCAAATGTAGTTATATTTATGGAAATGTCCCCCCAAATGTATGATGCACCCAAAAAACTCTGCTAGCTGACTCTGATTAGGTGCCTACTGTGTGTGAAGTAAATGCCTGTCCTCCCGTTTAATGCTTGTGAAACACCAGGCGGGAGATTAGCGTGCTCACATTATACAGCTGGGGAAGCTGAAGTTCAGGCTCATTAACCAACGCAAGGCTGCTGGCCTGCTGAGCCGCAGCACCAGGATGAAGCCAGCTGGTGTTTCCAACGAGCCAGAAATGAGAGGGAGGGGAGCTTGCCGCCAGCAGCGTGAACGTGAACAATTAAAACAAATTGAAGTCGAGTTGCTGTACAATATTATATGTTACGTGTGTACAGTGTGGCAGTGCACAATGTTTAAAGCTTATACTCCATTTATGGTCATTATCGAATATTGGCTATATTCCCTGTGTTGTACAATATATCCCTGTAGCTTATTTAATACATAATAGTTTGTACCAGGAGTTTTTTAGCATAGAGACACTGGTGTGAGGGAAGAAGAGAAAGGGGCGCCTCCGGGGGTACTGATGGTGTGGAGGAGGCATGAGGAAATCTGGTTCACGCAGGGGACAGAGACTGGATGGTCTGCCTGGAGCACAGAGCTCCAGGAGGGGTAGGTCTCACCCGGGCTCCGGGGCCCCTCACCGCCTGAGAGGCAGCCTTGAGGGTGAGGAAGAAACTGTGACAGTGGGACCCTCTCTCTGCTCTTACAGCAGAGGGGGGTGCTCTGGGGCCCCAGGTAAGGTTTTATACAGTAGATCCTATGTTTAAAAAAGAAGCCGAAGCCCATGGGGCAGGAGAATGTCGGAGAAGAACTTGGAAAGATGGGACGGCCCAATGTTGCTGAGAGTAATGGGGTTGGAACTTGACCCTGCAGTGTAGACTGTGGGAAGGCTCTGAATGTTTTCAGAGGGAGACACATAATGACCACTTTTTTCCACCACCTGGAAGATTAAACTAGTTGCATCCTTACAGAAGGGGAAGAGTTTAAGGGGCAGGGTGAACAACTATTATGTCATGGATTGGAACGTTTATGCGCTGCTAGTAGGAGTGTAAGTTGGTGGATCTGCTGTATTATTGGTATTGGTAATATTCAGAGTTCTCCAGAGAAATAGAACCAATAGGATGTGTCTGTGTGTAGAAAGACGTTTATCATGAGGAATTGGCTCATGTGATCGTGGAGACTGCGATGTGGGCCAGCAGGCTGGAGACCCAGGAAAACCAGTCATGGTGTAGATGCAGGCCGAAAGGAGGCCAGGGAGGCCAGTCTTTTTGTTGTGTTCAGACGTTCAGGTGATTGGATGAGGCCCACCCACATTATGTAGGCCTGTCTGCTTACTCAAAATTCACCAATTTAAATGTTCATCTTATCAAAAACCACCCTCCAAATTAATACCTAAAATTAACCATCTCATCTATTTTGGAAAATGATATTGTGTTAGCTAGTTAAAGAACCCCATTCCGAAGACCTAATCATTCTCTCTATTGTATATTCTGGGGTTTGCCCACATGTAGGAGAGATGCCTGAGAATGGTTAAGGCAGCAGAGCCCTGTGACGGCCAACAAATGAATGACTGATCACGATGCTTATCAACAGGGATGAATTTGGGGAACATTGTGTGAAAGAAAAAAGCAAGTTTCAAAAAAACATACAGGGGATGATTCCTTTCTTTTAAAGTTTAGAGACATGCAACTAAACAATATGCTACTTATAGATACAAACGTGTGGTAAAACTCTAAGGAAAGCAGATCTCCGAAGCACAGGCAGGAAGGAGATAGAAGCAGGAAGGAATACAAGGGTCTTCCAAGTTCAAAATCAGGTGTTTTTCTTATACAGGTGTTTTGTTTCCCATCTGTCTTAAAAATGTTCTATGAAACTTCCCTCAAATCTATTGAATTTCTAATAAAAACTGTGAAGAAGGATACAATTGCAATTTTGAGCAGTTCACAGGTAATTATCTCAGTTAAGGGTAAGATCTTCATTCTGATTTGGCCTGGAGGTCTGGAAGAGGAGAAACAAGGATTCCAAATTTTTATGATTCAGGGACTGAAAAATGATGGTTTCACTTAAAAAGATGGGAAATTAAGAGACCGGTTTGGCCTGGAAGAGAGTAAATAAGTTCAGTTTCAGATGCATTGAGTTGTAAAGTAGCCTTTGACCAGCTCACAGCTGAAATTATGGAATGACAAACCATAATGAAGTTCAGGATTGAAAATACCAATTTTGGAGTCGTCTGGATGATCACCCAGCACACGTGAAGAAGATGGTTAACTCAGAAGGTACTTGTACATGGGACAGAAGCTGAGGCTGTGGCATTGAAGGATGGTCACGTCGAAGTGGGGGGAGCATCCGTGTTAAAGACTGGAGAGGCCATAGCGAGGGGAGGGAGGGAAGAAGCAGGGGAGGCTCGAGATGCAGGACAGACGCGTAACTGGTGTAGGAGCCAGACGGGTTTCCTCTTAGCTCATGTGTACAGGAGAGGGTTAGATGGTCCCCTCCACACATTCTGGCGCTCTGCGTGGCTGTATCACATAGATTTCTCACTCTGTAATCTTCCACACCCCAACCCCCCCATCTCAACTTTGACCCGGGATGTTCCTCACTGTCTCCTTTTTAAGGTTTCATTCTTTCCTGGGTGGGATGAGGCTCCCTGTGTGTCATCCATGCTCAGTCTTAGATGGGTCTTATCTCTATTCCCGTCAACGTCAGTATTTGCTTTTCTCTTGCCACTTACTTTTTTTTTTCTTCTAATGTTGGGGTGATCTTAGGATTTAAATTTTATTTAAATCTGGAAATAGGGGAGTGGCCCAGATCTGGCTGTAGAAATGGGTGTGCTGATTTGTGGGACCGAATTCACTTATCCATTAATTCACTCATCAAGTCTTATTGAGAACCTACTATATTCAAGATAATGTCTGCGGTGGGGAAGCTAGAAAGACATGATCTTAGCTCTAAACGGTATGCAGAGCATTAGGGGAGATAAAAGTTGTATATCACAAATTATAACGTAAAGCAAAGAGTAAGTGCTATTGTAATTCAGAGGATAGAATTTACTTTCAACCAGGAAACTTAGGATAGATTCCCTGAAAGGGGGGAATTTGAAGTTTACCTTGAAGGAGGTAAGTCAGAATATTTGGACATGGAGTTGGGTGGAGTAGCATTCAGGAGAATTGCTTTAAATATTATCTAAAAAATAGATAACTTTGGCTCTGCTTTAACCTACTTTGCAAGCCAACACAGGATTGATCAACAATGAATACAGTTTATTCTGGTTTAAAATTCATGGCTTGGTTTATTTCAACATGTTGACTTAATGCTTCAAAAGGCATAGGAATCCAGATGTGTTATGCAATTATATTTTGCAACGTATCTTGAGAATATTTTCATACTCTCATTTCAGCTTGTGTGTTATCTGTCCCAAATTCGGAAGGAAAGAAGAAAACTGCACTACCTTATATATTAGTGAAAGGTGCAAAATGATGGAGGGGAAGCCTTTGTCTAAAAGCCTTCTTTGCCTGTCAGTGGAAATTCCAAACAGGGCTAAGAGGCCGTGGAAAAAGAGTCTTTCTTACTCTCCTGTTACATGGGTCACCAATACATAACCAGCATGTTTCGTCCCTGCTGGATTCTTTCAGCTTTGTCCGTCAGATGCTTCTCTTTTGCTTTGAGGTTGGGTTTGTTTGTTTGTTTTTAAGTGAGGTAGAAGAATAAGAAAAAAATTCTTTCATATCTACTGTTTAAAGAATTAATAAATAATTATTAATAGAGAACAATAGGTAATATTAATAAATAATAAACTCTCTTAAGGTCCATTCTTACAAGCTCAGAAATAAGTCATGAAAGTTTCCCCATCTGTATAACTGTGTGTTATACACATACATATATGAGAATAAAAAAGTGTTCTGTGAAATGTTACATTTCAGCAGTTTTTCATTTAAGGAAGAGAAAAGATATTAAGTAGTATCAATAAGAAATAGCCAACTGATGAAAACAAAAACATTTTAAAGGCTGAGAAGTCTCACTCCTTAATGAAATAAAATAGTACTTAGAGAAGGCAAATGATAAAGAGCATTTTAAGACTCGTGGAAAGCAAGGTTATGGTCACTACACTTCTCAAGGGTGAAATTTATGGGAATCTGAAAGTGGACTAGTTGCCAGAACCCGGGCCAAGGTTGTTTTTATTGACTTGCTTTCCGTTTGCTAAGCTAGGGAGGAGATGCTTGAGAGCACATATCACCATGAGATTCAGTGCTCAGGCTTTGGGGTAAAGCTCTGTAATCAAAAATCAAAAAGGGAGACATAAAAAACAACTCTGAAACAAGGCAATACTGGATTTATATACAAAATTAGATTCAACAATTGAATGGCAGGTAAAGTTTAACGTACAGGAACAAATACACATTTGGGTTTGGTGAGAGTAGTTTTTTCTGTTTGTCCACCTGAGGGCACAGGCCTGTGTCCACTGTGCCACCTCCATAACCTGCGAGGCTGCCCAGGCTTTCCCGCTTCTCAGCCAGGTCAACATCCAGAAGAGAACATTTTCCCTAGACTTGTTGGGAAAGCCACTCAGGCGGTCCAGAGCAGGGGAGGCACCTGGCTGTGATCTTTGCCTGTGGTTGTTTTGTTTACTTCCACAAGCCCTAGCCTTCCTTGAGCAGCTATTGTTATTTCCAAGATGACCATAGCGTAAGGGTGGCTTTGGCTCGAGGATGAACTACAGCTGAAGCAGGAGCACCGGCTGCCCTGTGGCCCTCAGAGATGGTCTTCGTGCAGCGGAGACCACAGTTCTTGGGTTTTCCTCCTTCAACCCTCAGCGATCAAGACAACTTGCACCTCTTCTATCACTTGTGACCACAACCCCCCTCGCCCCAGCACTGCCAACCGCGGGCTCTGGAACACGCTTCCTCCGCAGAGTGGGTGCTGCTGGCGTGTGGTGTGAGTGCAGGGTGGGGATTGTGGCTTCGTGAGTAAGAGCCCCTCCGGGTAATCGGAACCCACTGGGCCCACGCACACTGAGACCCTCCCCTGGACCGTCTCGGCTTCTAGATTCTTTTAAAAAAATTCCTCTCATCAAAGGTTGAGAACAGCCCCGATGGAGCTGTGTTCACCGCATCTTCTCTCGGAAACTTCTCGTAGGATTAGGGGGAGGCGTCAGGGACCTTCAAAGAGACCTTACGGGGATGTGCATCCTGACGGACGGATCACAGTCCTGACGGAGGGTAAAATGATAAAAAATTTTGTAAGATAAAAATGCTGGATTTGGGAAATTTAAAAACGAAGAAGAGAAAGGAAAATAAATAACTGAAGAAAGAAGGAAAAAGGTCAAGCTCTCAGGACCAGAAGCTTAGGGCTGTGCAGCCCTCTTTCTCTTTGAGCCGATGCTGTCCAGGGGCAGCTGGTTTAGCGTTTATAGAAAGAAGACTTGTCTCTAAGCTCTTCTCTTGCTTGCTGGTTTTTGTTTTTGTTTGGTTTTTATAGAGAGTGGAGGTTGCAAACAGGATAGCTTTTCTGTTCCTTCGAGAACATTTCTGAAGACATTTAAGATTTTGAAGCGGTTAAGAATTTTAAGACTATCAAGCCCATCCTTCAGGGATCAATGCGAAATTATTCCCCTAGACACCATCTCTTCTACTTACTCCACAGTAGTTTTAATTAAATAACTCAGCTGATGGGGCTTCTGGCACTTCCCTTGAGAGATTACTCACAATCCAATAAATCTCAATGTGAGAAAATTTTCCCTGACTTAAGCTATTTAACCACCTTACATTAAAAAAAAAAAAAAAGTCTTCTTCATAATCTGCCCAGAGAGAAAGACCCATGTTCTGTAGAAGATTGATACAGAAAGCTTTCTAAGGATGGAGACGTGAGATGCAATATTCACATTTAATAGCACTGTAAATAGCTATACACGTCATACCTGCTGGGTTTAGTAGGGCCAATAAGGATGATGTCTGGGCATGAATTCTGTGAGCATTTATTAATGCACATTTATGTGCATTTAACTAGCAGAATACTTAAGAAACTTAATATTCTCATTTCAGCAAATTACCTCTTAAGAACATATTTGTTCCATTTCTTGGCAGGCTACGTGAAATCCTATATGCTACCAACACTGACATTTCCAGAATAGCTTACTGAAGGTGTATGCGTATGTTTAGGGTAATTTCCTTCCTGGCATATAAAGAACCCAAAACTTCAGAAAATTTTAGGTCATCCACCTAATTCATTCCACTAATGGAGAGAGGACATTTATTTCTCTTTACAAACTGGGTGCTAAAATTGAAAGTGTGTATACCATTTTTCATTTGAGAAACAGCCAGGGAATTCAATACTTGTCTCTGAGGCAGAGCTCAGTAACATTAGTGTATGTCCCCAAATGAGACCATTTTGTGTCCCATTAACTTGTGACACCACAATTCTCAAATTATGTCCCTGTTCTCTTTTAAGAAGCATAGTTGCTCATTTAAATAAGTCAGTAAATATAAATAAAGAATATTTATTGAACATAGGACTTGTTACTTCTTCCTCTTATTTTCCTTAAATCCTACAAATGGTTCCTAAAAGAATGAACATTTAATAAGATGGAAACATTTCCAATGACTGGTATTGTGTTTCTTTGAGCTGACACAGTGTTTGAATTTTTATTCTTAACCCAGTCTGACTATTATGTTTTCAGTGAAAATAGCAGAACTGAACCAAAGAGCAAATTATTATGCCTTATTGTTCAAAGGACACTTTGAGATGTTCTGGTCTTTTATTGGATGAATATTGATAACAGTCATTTAAAGAATTGTAAGCCCTTTCTAAATACATTGAATAGACATTTACAGTTTGCTGTGAGGAGAAGAAGAAATGAGTACGAAGGTCACTGTTTTTGAGACGTTTATAATCTAAGAGGGGAGGTGCGTACTATACATTACGTGAACGTGAGGACTGAGCAAGGTGCCTGCACCAGGCCGGAAATCTTGGTATGATTCCAGAAAAAAAAATGCATCATGGAACAGATCCCATGAAAGGGAAATGCTCTTTGCATTTGGGGCAAATGAAAAATACATTTGGTCACAAGCTTAGAGGAAGGGCAGTGGTGGAAGGTCTAGTTCTGAACTTCCTTGGTGGTTTGTAAAGTTTTCAAACAGCAGAAGTCACATGGGTCATGTCTGCAGCCATTATTTGGAGCCATTACTCTAGCAGCTGCGTGTGGGATGATTTAGAGGTGGGGAAAAAGAAAGATGGGAGACTAGGAAACAAGGGAGAGGGAGCCTGCAGCCCTGAAATGCAGCAGGGGCGCTGCCTCCAGGGCATGGCCCACCAGTGCAATCTTCACAAAGTCTCTGCTTACCTTGCTATATCACAGCCAAATGAAGCTTCCCCTCCTCACGGGCTTCCTTCCATCCACTCCTAGCTTTCACTCAATAAACAGTTAATGAATGCTGGCTGTGTGCCAGGGGGCTGTGTGAGGTTGCGGGCACATAGACACGCCCCGGTCTCTGATCTCAAGCTGAGGACTCATTTATAATGCCATTCGATGCACGGGACAGGTGCTGGTTGCCATAGGATGGCGGCGGCAGCCGTGCGTGTGCGCGCGCGCCTATACGTGTGTGTTGGAAGAATGATGGTTTGGAGCGGGAGGAGGTCATTACGGAAGCTTCGGAGAACAAAAGATGCTTGAGCTTACTCATAGAGGGAGATGCCAAACCTCCTGGGTTGAAGGATGGTCATGCTGTTAGCGGGATGGCATGCCCGCTTAGAGGGAACTCATGCTAATGCTACAGAGGCAAAGTGAGTCTGGTGTGCTTGGGAGCCAGCCTGCTGGGTAAAGCCCGAATGTAAATTAGTTTAAGTGGCTAGTGGTGCCAGGTGGCGAATCTGGAGGGTGGCCACAGAAAAGAACTTTGTTATGCTTTCTACAGGGGCTCCAGAATTTCGCTTGGGAGGGGTGGGGTCAGTTTTCGGAATACTCGACTTGGAATCGTGTTTGCGTAGCAAGGCCTTATTCTGACTAAGATCGCATTTTCTTTGCGGTGGGGTGGGAGCTAATGTTCCCTCTAGTTCCATTTTGTGTCACAACCGTACACCATTCTAAGGTGATTTTACTTTATTTTAGGCAATGGGGAGCCATTAAGAGTTTGGATTAGGTGAATGGTTTGCAATTTAGAAAAAGCAGTCAGACAAGACTCTACAAGGGGATTAGAGGTGAGGGACAAGTGAGGGAAGTCCAGAGGCTGTTATGGGCTGAGTTGTGTCCTCCCAGAATTCATATGTTGAAGTCCTAGCCCCCAGTACCTCAGAATGTGACTGTATTTGGAAATAGAGTCTTTAAAGATATAACTGAGTTAAGATGAGGTCATTAGAGTGGATCTTAATCCAATATGACGGGTGTCCTTATGAGAAGAGGACATAAGGACACAGACATACACAAAGACAAGACCATGTGAAGACACAAGGAAGAGGTGGCCGTCCAGAAGCCAAGGAGAGTGGCCTCAGAAGGAATCAACCCTGCTGGCACCCTGATTGCAGACTTTCTGCCTCCAGAATTGTGAGAAAATAAATTTCTGTTGTTTCAGCCACCCAGTCTATGGTACTTTGCTATGCCAGCCCTAGCAAAGTAATACAAAGGCTATAGTAGTGGGTCAGACAAGAGAGGCAAAAGAATTCAACTGAGGCAGCTTAGTGGGCATAAAGTAGAGAGGGGGTATATTCAAGACAGAGTCTCTTTCTAGTGTACTTTTCATTATTTTGATTCCTTCCCTCCCAAAGATTCAGAGCTTATTTAAAAAAACATTACAGCTGCCAGCACTTTGGCTCAGAAATTGCTGGAGCTCTGCTCCCCCGCCTTCGTGCTTTGCCGGGGCTTTGTTCACAGCCACTCCGGGTTCTCGTTGTGTCTCTGTCCGAATTTGTTCTTTTCAATGCACACCCTCTCCTCTCCCCAGACTAGGTACACATAGTTGTTTTATAATCTATGGCTGACATTCTAATATGAAAAGGCTCATTTCTAATATCTGTTTTCCCCCTGCTGCTGATTCTTCCTCTTACTGCTTTATTTCATTATGTTCTTGGCTATTTTTGACTGTGTGCTGCACATCACTCTTCATAAAGCATTTCTGGTTGTTCTTTGAGGCCCAGAATAAATGGACCTTCATTCACAGAGGCGTAGTCTTGGATTACTTTAAACTTAGGCTTTGTGGAGCACCCCTGCTCTGGGAATTTAGACTGTAAATTCACGTGAGAACTGACTTGTGCTTACAGCTACTCAAGGATTTTCTTTCTTTCCATGGTCTCCTAGGGATGTGAATGAGGGCAGGTTTACTTCCATTTCATCCTTACCATGAAGGTGTACCCCCAGATGTCTCAACAGGAAGAGGGTCTTCTCCTCCATTACCTATCGCAGGGAGGCCCTGGGCCTTGACACCCATGTCACTTGTGCTGTGTGAGGCTCAGAATCAGAGTTCAAGTTTGCTGAGATTGGCCAGGTGTGCTCAGGGCAAAAGTGGCTTCCTTCCATGTTCTCACCTCCCTAGTTTGTCACTTTCTCTTAGATTTCTCCTGGTGACTCCTATGTTGTCTGAAATTTGATACTTTTAAATTGCTTTTAAGATATTTTAAATTGTTTAACATACATATTTAGTTTTTTTTAACATCTTTATTGGAGTATAATTGCTTTACAATGGTGTGTTAGTTTCTGCTGTACAACAAAGTGAATCAGTTATACATATACATATGTTCCCATATCTCCTCCCTCTTGCGTCTCCCTCCCTCCCACCCTCCCTATCCCACCCCTCTAGGTGGTCACAAAGCACCGAGCTGATCTCCCTGTGCTATGCGGCTGCTTCCCGCTAGCTATCTATTTTACGTTTGGTAGTGTATATATGTCCATGTCACTGTCTCACTTCGTCCCAGCATATTTAGTTTTTAATAGGAGGTTTAGTGCTAATAATGGAGCCTGGTATTTTACTAGAAATGCAAATATCTACATTTCTAAAAACTAAATCCAGCCCTGCACACAATCTGTTCTGCTCCCAGTCTCTCCCATTTGAGTCTATATCCCTGCTTCTCAAAACCATAGAAGTCATTCTTTATACCTTATTTTCTCTCATTCTTCCCATTTAAGTGGCTGGATTTCAAAATAAATATCTCATCCATGTTATCTCAGCCTATATTGCAAAGCACTATTGTTTCTTACCTCTATGTATTTTTTTTTAAAAGTTTATTCATAATCTAGATGCTTTTACGTGAAAGTTTGATCTGAGTAACATAGCCCGTCAACTACCCAGAAAGACAACATCTGTTGCCCCAGTTTTTGGACTCTGGACCTGGTAGGACTATGTTTCTAGTTGTCTGTGTTCCACGTGCCGATAAGGGGTACCTGATTTCCTTCATTGTTGATCATCCCCTGATAAGGCAGGCAGTCTGCTCAGCCTCCACGTTTCTGGGAATGGGCTCCGACAGTGATTCTACAGCAGGAGAGTTGAGAGAGAAGGTTTCACTTTGTATTGGGTATTGGGTGTGAAGTAGAAGGAGGATTCAAGAGTGGTATCAGGTTTTTACCTGGGATCCCGGGCAGATGGTGCTATCATTTCCCGAATTGGGGCGTATGAGGTGAGAGGAAGGTCTAGGCCGGGGCTGAGTGGTTTAGTTCAGGACATCCACATGGAGCTCTCTCACAGGCAGGGGGATTTTTGGGTCCGAGCCCAAGAGAGAAGTTGGGGTGGGGTGTAAACGTGCAGTCGTGAGAGCGCACGAGTGTGCGCTCAGAGCTTTGGCTGGTGATCTTTTGCATCAGTAACTATGGTTTATTGAGCATTTATTATGTGGCAGCCTCTGGGCAGGGTCTTAAAGGCTTTACATGGATTCTTTTATTTATTCCTCACAATACCCCTATGAAGTAGTCTTATTAATACAGAATTTTGAAAATGCATTCAAACAGAAAGTGAAGGACAAACCACGAGAGCGGAGGGAGAAAAAGAACGTAGCACATAAGGGTGACTTGGTAAAACAGTGTTTAGTGGACATGAAAAAACCAAGATGAAAGAGATGTTATTGGACCAGGAGAAGCCTCACTATCTAAACCAGCATTTGCAGGCCGTTTCGGGCACCTAAGAACCACTCCATTTGGCCAGCACATTTTCACAAAATTGGAGACACTCATAAACATCTGGAAGGACTGTCAATATTGACCTGACTTTTCTGTTTGGCAGCCTTTTCTAGGCTGAGTAGCAGCTGCTTTTTCGTGAATGATACATTCGTAAGTTCTCCACAGTTCCCACTATTCCCTCTCGTTCTACCTTCTGGCTTCTGTAATTTCTGTTATCTTCCTGGAACCTCTGGGAATCTGACATTTCAATCCTTATCTACTCAATGAAGCCTAAATCTTGAAAAGTGCTATTCAAGGCCTTCTAAGATTTGGTCCTTGTGTACATTCCAAGCTCGTCCCTTTGTGCATCCTTCTTTCAGCCAAAGTGGGTTAAGTTTTAATTCCCTAAACATCCTCTGCATTTCTGAATTTCATGTCTTTGTGCCTTTTCTTTCCCTTAAATATTCTTTCACTCCATATATTACTCATCCTTCAGGGCACGGCTAAAGAAACTTTGGCCCGTCCCTAAAATGGAAAACAGTGTCTCCTTCTCCACTCCCCAGATGCTGTTTGTGACTACTTTTAAATTGACTATAGGCTGGGACTTCCCTGGTGGCGCAGTGGTTAAGAATCCGCCTGCCATTGCAGGGGACACGGGTTCGAGCCCTGGTCCGGGAAGATCCCACATGCCATGGAGCAACTAAGCCCGTGAGCCACAACTACTGGGCCCATGTGCCCCAATTACTGAAGCCCGTGTGCCCTAGAGCCCATGCTCTGCAACAGGAGAAGCCACCGCAATGAGAAGCCCGCACATCACAACTGAAGAGTAGCCCCCGCTCGCCGCAACTAGAGAAAGCCCGCGCGCAGCAACGAAGACCTGACGCAGCCAAAAATAAAAATAAATTTTTTAAAAAAGAAAAGAAACTTAAAAAACAAATTGACTATATGTCATTTTCTTTGTATTCCACCTAGCGGGTACCATGCCAGTTTCTTCACTGCCTCCCCCATCAAAACCCTCAGATCCCTCCATTGAGGACCATCCCCCATCCCCCTCCCCATGATCCCAACACACTTGGACACTGTGCTTTGCACTTAGGAGACATGACTCGATAAAACAGCAAAAAGGTGGGGGTGAAGGGAGGGGAGTGAATCTTCCATAGAAAATCGTCAGCATCAACCCCTGATCAGTACATAGGAAAGGTGTTTATTCCAAACACAATTAAGTGGAACAGAACAACCTCTTCTGATACCTTCCAGGAAGTGTGAAGTACTTTCCTGGTGGTAAACAGAGATTTATAGCACATTATATATAAAATATAGTTTGAAGTATTTTTTGGTGTAGTCTTTTCCCCTAAATAATTTCATTATTTATACCTAACTTGATTCTAAAAGATAAGTAGAGGAGATTTTTTTTATCCCCTAAATACATTTTTTCCATTGGGCATCTATTAAAATGTACCTAACCACTTTTCTGCATATTTCACAGGTTGCTGAGATAGATACCTTGGTAATTCACCGCACTGGTTTGTTATTTCACCACACAGAATGGTTTAGTGTCATTTGCAAGGTTTTGCTATGGATGTCTATTAGCACAGTATTTGTGAATATATTGTGAGTTTAGTACAGCAAGTTCACAGAAGCATTATTCATAGCAGCCAAAAAGATGGAAGCAATGCAGGTCTCCACTGAGGGATGAATGGATAAACAAAATGTGGTAAAGACACAATAAATACTATTCAGCCTTAAAAAAGGAAGGAAATTCTTACACAGGATATTATATGGATGAACCTTGAGGACATGATTCTAAGTGAAATAAGCCAGTCACAGAAGGACAAATACTGCACGATTCCTCTTACATGAGGTCCCTAGAGCAGCCGTATTCATAGAAACAGAAAGTAGAATGTTGGTTGTCATGGGGCAAGGCCAGGGGATGGGGGTTGTTTAACGGGTATAGTATAGAGTTTCAGTTTTGCAAGATGAAAAGTTTTGAAGATTGGTTGCACAATGATGAGGCTGTACTAACACTACAGAACTGTACACTTAAAAATGGTGAAGGTGGTCAGTTGTATGTTACATAAATTTTTCCACAATTAAATATAAATATAGAAAAAAATATTAAATATATAATAGTGAGCTTAGTTACAGGATTAATTCATGGGAGATTTACACTGTTAATTTTCTTTTCAGAGAAGTTCTTGCTATCTATTGTGTTGCTTTTTGTCTTCATGTCACTGAGAACAAAAATGGATTTGTTGGCAGAGAACTTTGGGTTCTGGTTCTGCCCTTCTTCCTAATAGTCTTGTGACATTTGGAAAGTTCCTTCATTTTTATCGAGCTTCAGTTTACTCCTCTATAGAATGGGAATAATAATATACACCTTATGGGCAGGCTTGAGGATTAATGAGATAATGTATTCAAGACCCTATGAGGTCATAGCAGGTGCTGGGTACATGGTGGCTGCATTGGATTCCCTTTCCACGCTCCCTAAAAAATTGGATCTTCTTGTTCTGTGTCAAGAGTATTTCCACAAACACCAAGTAAGCAGTTACCAGTTGCCAGGCAGTCCATCAGGAACCTGAGATATTATGATGAGTGAGAAGATAGAGCTCCTGCCCTCATCCCTGTTATATACTAGTAGGGGAGAGAAATAGGTGGTACTATATCACAGTATGATAGGTGCTCTGATGGGGATAAATGCCAAAGGGGGCTATCAGAGCCCTTAGGGTGACCCTTGTCTTTCCTTATTGTGCAAGTTGTGGGCAGGGTGTCTGACAACTAAAGGAGGGCTAGGAGTTGGCCAAAGAAGGAGCCGAGTAGATGTATCCTCCACACTAGGACCAGCACGTGCAAAGGTCCAGAGAACAAAGAGAGTGTGAGGTGCTTGAGGTGGGAGCCTATGAACCTGGAAGGTAAAATATGAGGTAGGGATGGGGACAGGTAAAAGGGAGAGGCAAGCAGGGGCCATACACTAAGTGGTTCTGTGTACCATGCCAGGGACGGGGAGGTGATTGAAGGGTTTGGCCAGAGGAGAGAGAGTAGACTGACTGTGTCGTGGAGAGTAGTTTGCATGGGACCAAGACTGGAGGGAGCTTGGGCTGGAGCCTATTTCAGGAACACAGGCTGGAGGGGGTGTGACTGGACTAGAACAGGGCAATGGGGATGGAGAGCTGGAGACATGTTTGACAGATATTTAGAAGGTACAACTGACAGGATCCAGCCACTGATTGCGTGCGTGTGTAAGGGAAGAGAAATTCAGCATGACACCGGGGCTCTGAACAGTGGGGAGAGTGGGATGGAGCCATCTTGGAAAGGGGAACGTGGCTTTGCAGCATCTGTGAATAGAAAGTGGAGAAAGAAGTTCTGGAAATCTAAATAAGTGTATCCATTGGCTCTCCTTTTCCACATCACTGTCTACTTAGGAAATTCTAGGAGGTGAGTTGGGTGTTGTTTCTCTTTGCAGATATCATGATGCAGTGTCCTTTCTCGTTCATAGCTGGTTATGAACTAAGTGCTGTTCCAGCTTATCCTCCCAGTTTTCTGGACAAGAGTGAGCCTCAGAGTAATTCATTTTGTGACCTATCTAGAGCTCCCCTGTTGGATGGTGCCCACTGGAAAGATACTTGTTCTGAAGCATGGCCGCCATTCGTAAATATCAGATGCGCATTTTGTCAAACAAGCCTTCATCGAGCATCTGCAGAGGAACTTGAGTGGCGTTTCCCTATTCCTCGGGAGGTCATTTTTGTCCCGTTCCTGAGTTAGGTCAAGTGCTCATCGTTTCTTTAGAGTAACATGTTACCTCTCTGTTCTAATGGGAAAATTTGGAAATTCCCTAATAGCGTCCATAAAGGTGGAGTCAGAAAATTCCTTAAGTGTCCTTATTCTCCTGCTCTTCTTGTTCTCTGAAAAACTTGTTGGGGGTGCTATTTTCAAATGCTGTCAAGTTTCTCTCAATTTCTCTCTGATGTATTTAAAAACTTTTTGGCATTTATCTTGCAGTCTTTTGCAAGATGTTTTTCAAATACTCTTTTGGCCTCATTTGTGCCTCTGGGCTTCAGCACTCTCTCAGTTGAATGATCTTTTGTTTTTCAGTGAGACCTTCATCCTACTGTGGCACTTTCACTTTGCCAGTCTAACCATGAGTGGTTTTGTTTTAAACACCCAGACCTTTAGATCTGCAGCACTTACTTTCCCTGGACTTTCAAAAAGGTGTTTTTCAGTAGTTTTGGGGTTTCTTCTGGGATTTTTACTCTTTCAACTATATCTTTTATTTTTTTAACCAGAAAACGTGCGTTTTATTATCCTTTCTACATGTCATTAGACAAAATTTCCTATTTTATTTTTTTACTTTGCTTTCTAGTTAGAATTGCCTTGAGTCATTTTGATCATGACAGGTGCTTCAAAGCACATAACATGTATCTATTCCATTTCACAATGTGATATAAATTTCAATGTATCTTTATTTCCTGTGGACTCACGGAACAGTTACATGTGCAACCAAAATGCAGGGGGTCGATAGTGTTTTCAGAGGGGGAATTCAAGATAGAGTGTAGATAAATTTGAGTTCACCAGTTTAATTTTTCAGTCTGCTCCATTTTGCATAAGGTTTTCCTCAGTTTTATAATATTGGCTAGAAGGTCTAAAGAACAACCCAAGCTAGTGCCCACTTTGTAAAAAGTTTAAGTTTCTGTAGCACTTGTCTATTTAGACAGTTTCTGTGTATGCTGTCCTTTTATACACGATGCTGTATCTATCTTCTAGAAACATTTTCTTTTGTCCAAAGGCACAATACTCCATTGATTTTTATTGATTAAGCTATTTCCACCCTGAATCAGATGTGTCACTTATATCAAGCTTGTCACTTTCTTGAAAGTTTCCCATTAACCCACTTAATTTTTTTAGGCCTCCAGGATACATGGAGATACAGTGATGGATTCCTATTGGTCAGTTCCCACATAAGGGGGATAGAGATTTCACTAGGGAACAGCACATTTTAAGAAAGGTCAGAGCTGATGGAGCAAGGCAGGGATAAAGGAGAACATGTTGGCAGCTGCTGCTAAGAGACTTGAAAAATCATGTGTTTGATGGGGTTCGAATCAGTCAAAGCCGAGGTCCTCCTGTATCTACCAGCCCCTCATCCTCCAATCTTGTCTTCCTGCAACTTGACCCAGCCTCTCCAACATTATGCTGTATTTTGCCATTTTGTTACCATATTTCTGCTTCAAAACTACTCTCAATACCTCTAACTTAAAACTGTTTGGAGGTGGAGGTGGAGCTGGGGGACGGGGCTGAGAGGGGCTCCCTTCCCAGGCTTTGGTTTTCAGCACTGCGTGTCCTCAGTCTGGCCTGGGTCTGAGTTTTTTGACTTCATGAGATTAGTGCAGAGAAGAGTGTGAGGTTCTGTTGAAGTCTAACATTTCTACGTTGGGTCCTGGGCTCTTCAACACCAATTGTTCCTTTGACCCTAGTCTATGTTTAGTGTAAAACATGATAGGCACCCAGCAAACATGCAAGGCAATGAAATGATTTCTCAGTGAAATGATCCTTATTAAGCCTCTATTAATATTTGAAAAAGACTATCCTTTTTAGTTAGAACAAATGTTAAATTTTGCAATATTTTTGCCGCATCTCCAATGTTGTTATAAAAACCTTCTGAATGTTTACTTTTCCAGCTTTGTATATACCTTAGTGCTTCATTTAGTAAATGATAACTTGTTATTTTTCATGGGGAATTTCTTATGTTTGATGGACCTGGTAATGATGGGTAATAAAAACAGTAGGATTCTTAGTACTCTCTTAAGTGTAGTCATCCAAAGACGGAAATAGGATCTTGTTTTCAATTTACACACACACACAGACACACACACAGACACACACACACACACACACATACACACATACACACACACACACACACACACACCACCAGCCAAACCAAACCAAAACCAAAAACCTGAAGGAAAGAAGTCTCTAGGGTAATAAGAATAAAGAACATCATGGAGACAAATTATGCCAAACAGCACTGGATACAATTTAGAGCGTGCAGGACGTCTGATGTTTGTGTCCTTCACTTTGATGTACAGTGACATTGACTAATGAGCAGACAGGTCATGTGAGGTCATATTCAAAGATAAGGCAAAGCGAGGAGGACCTCATGAGTCTCCCCGCCAGGCACACGTTGAAC
Source organism: Physeter macrocephalus (assembly GCF_002837175.3). NCBI lineage: Eukaryota > Metazoa > Chordata > Mammalia > Artiodactyla > Physeteridae > Physeter > Physeter macrocephalus. The sequence continues at coordinate 80,861,989 of NC_041232.1, read as the reverse complement.
TTGACGTCTTCCCAGGGGCTCAGCCTGGAGGGCGGGGTCGCTGGCGTATTAAGGAGATTGGGTGGGTCGGTGAAAAGGCTGGTGCCCTCTGGTCTCACTGGACCAGAGTGGCTGAGGCCCCTCCTGCCCTGGAGGTGCTCACAGTCTAGTGCACAAGAAGGTGTGTTAATTTCTGACAGCAATGTCTAGACGGGAGAGATACCAAGGTGAAAACTCCCTGTGCAGTGAAGGCGGAGAAGGCTTTACAGAAGATCCCCTCGGAAGAGGTATTCAGGAGGGTTCCAGCGGACAGAGCAGCCTGCACGAGGACGCGGGGGAGTGGCTGAGAGTGTGGGCACGTGAGGCCTCGAGTGGCGTGGTGAGGACGGAGATTACAGCCGCGGGTGGACTTGGTGACGAGGCGGTGAGGGCAGAAGAGGGACGACAGACTCTGCTGGCCCAGGAGCTGAAACTGTGGGTTCGTGTGGCCGAGATGGTCGCGATCAGACCGACAATCGGGAAAGACTGCGCTCTCGGGAGAAAGATGCACGTACGTCTCCATAGCCTCCGCGTGAAAAGCAGACGCATCTGAAGATGGCGGTGACTGAAGATAGGAGGAGGGCACGTACAGCTGATTTACACTGTGCACAGGGGCTGACGTTTTTATTTAAAAGGGCTCCAGAATCAGTAGTTTGTATAGGTCAGAGGAGGAGCTACGGGACTCCCCTGGCGGTCCAGTGGTTAGGACTCAGTGCTTCCACTGCAGGGGCCACGGGTTCGATTCCTGGTGGGGGAACTGAGATCCCACAGGCCGCACAGCCTGGCCAAAAAAAAAAAAAAAAAAAAAGTAGGAGCTATGATGTGCTGTAAGATACACACCTACTATTCTGGTCCATAATGAGCCTTTGGTTCTTTCTGTTAAGAAATTGAGTCACATTTCAGATTCAAATACTGACTGTAGCTTCAGTAGCCACGACTTTGTTACCATACCTTTAAAATGAGAAGGATAATAATAGTACCTTTAAAATGTAGGGTGGCTTTGAGATTCAATGAAACACTCCCCAGGAAGTGTCACGTCTCAGGTCAAATTGTAAGTACTGAGTACATGTTAAATATTATTATCATTAATTGGCCAAAATTACCACATCAAAAAGAATGCACCAAAGTTGTTTTCTTTTGAAGAAGAGTTATGAGTAGTGCTGTGTAGAGTGAGAGGTACAGAGAACATATGTTCATGAAAGTAAAAGAGAGAAGGGTCAAGATTTTTCAAATAATATAATAAAAAAAGAAAGGGATGCATTCATAGGACAATGAGGGCTGATATAGTACATGCTGCATGGGGCATTCTTTTATCTTCTATCTGAATTGACATTTGAAAGTAACAGGGGTGTGTTTTCTTTGGGAAATTCCCGTGTTTCAAAACACATGAAATGAAGGTTCATAAATATGAAGGACAAAGGGACTAGGCCACCTTTAATCAGAACCAGTGGAGGGAGAGAAATAAGTTCATTTGCTGTATCTTTCCTGAGGTAAGGGAGACAGTTAAGATCGTATTCCGTGTTTGCCAGTTTGGGGTTTGAGTCTATGAGGAAAGAGTGAGAACAGAGCAGTTGAAGGTAAAGGGATAGTTCGTGTTCCTCAAGATAACTAGTTGGATCTTTTTTGAAAGAACTTCATTTTAAAAATCCTCATGCAGTGTCTGGTACTACTCTGCAAATTACACATCTTGTTACTAGTACTTACCTATCAGTCATGATAAAACAGTTCTTTGTTGTTAGACTTGATGGTCCTGCCTTGCATTGTTCAGCAAAATAAGATAAAAATATGCTTTGCAGGATGCCATTTACTTCACACAGATAATATGCTTTGTTTCTTCACCATCTATTTATTCTTAAAATTTAACCTTCTTGCCTTCAGTTCTTTCAAAAAGTAGAGTCATGACTATTCTTTTGCTACCAGACATTGGTTGAAGGGTTTTATCTACCTTCCAAATGACCCTTTCAATTATTGTGGTGAAAATGAAATGTTTTTTCCTATGTGATAAAATTTCCTGGTTCATGGCTTCTTTTGAAATATTTTAGATATTCTACTTTAGTCATATAAAAGGTCAAGTTTTTTTCTTCTGTGTTTGAAAAAATTTCCCCAGCAGCTTTTCTGGAATGTTTGAATTACTCAAGTTTCTCCAGTATTCTTTCTCACCTTGAGCACGATGGAAGCACAGAGGCCACAGCCAGTGTTGGGTCATCCCTGAGAAATGAAGCGGCAAATTGGCTGAGATAATATCCAGTACTCATTCGGTGCAGTGGTCGCAGCCTCTCCCGTCAAAACATTTACTATGTAAAGTTTCAAGCTTTTTGTGTGTTTGACATTTCCCTCCCCGTTGCTCTTTTCTCTCGTTTTGGTTGCCAGATCTTCCTGAAGCTACATGATTCCCAAGTCCTCCTTCATCTTTCAATTTCTAGGCCCTGGACAGGCTCTCCACCACCTCCTGCCTCCTCTGATGTGTCCAGAGAACGGCATCCAACTCACTCTCCTGCAGTATCACTACTTTGCCCCAAACATTCCATCTACAAAATTCAGCGTAAGCACACATCCAACATTCCAGGCCCTTTTCAAGGTTTGAATCCAGGGGCCCCCCGGCAATTATCAAGCTCTTTTGCTCCTTTTCAGAGTGAATCCAAACTACTCATTTTTTTTTTTCTTTCACTAAACCTGCCCGCTGTGATCTCAAAGCATAGTGAGCAATGGATGAATTATTACACTGGAGCCTCAGTCTTGGATAATTTTCAGTGACATTTTTTTTTTGCCAACAAGTTGTATAAGGAATCAAAGATATGTTTATATGCAAAACTCAGGGCTTACCTGATGTTCTGAATGATGATAGAGAGATAAAAGCAACAATTTGGGAAAGTATACTCAAACTCTCAAGACAAAATTGGGTAAGAAAACATGTAAGTCCTTCTGTTTTATCTTTAAAAGTCAACAGCTATAGCAGAAGCGTATCTTAGAAGCAGCACTGTGAATAGAGAGATAAATATAGGTTAAAATATGGGCATAAATTGAGGGAGGGTTGTCTAATCTAGCTGGAGGAGAGGAGTGATACAGAAAAGCTTAACGGAAGGATCCACACCTGACTCCAAAGGCGGAGGCACAGGCAGGGGAGGAGGGGAAGGAAGGATGGAGCCGAGGGAGGGACTGACCTCGTGTGTGCGGGGGATGGGAGGGCCCAGAGTGAGCTCAGGGACAGGTGAGCCGTGGACCAAAGTTGAAGGCAGGCAAAACCAGGCCCCTAAAGACTTTGGGGATGCATTCAGGACTTTTAAACTGGGATCTACAGGGCCAGCTTTGTGTTTTACCAAGATTGCTCTGACTCTGTGATAAGGGATGGATGGATAGAAGTGGGCATGACTAGGGAGAGTCAGTATCAGGCTAATGCTACAACCCAGGGCAGTGGGGACGATAAGAACATGCAAGAGTGGGAGGCAGGGAAGGGGCCGACTGAAGACTTTTAGGGAGCGTGAGTGACTGAACTGGGAGGTGAGTTAGATGAGAGGAGTAGGCAGGGGATATTAAGGCTGGCTTCTGCTCCGGTAACGTGGCATGTGGTGATGCATCAAGATGTATCAAGACAGAGACCATCAGGAGGATACCATGTCACAAAGGTTCAGAAGTTACATGCAGAAAGTAGGACTGTTCTTTTAACACCTCTTACAGCAAAACTGAGACTACAATGAATGGTCATTAGGTACACATATTGAGTATAAAACTCTTCCCTGGTGTTCTCTTATACGCAGATGGCATACACATGGTTCATGCCCTTAGTGGGTTTATACTTCAGTTGATGAACCATTTATTCATTACAGAAGATGAAGCTAGATCTCTAGTTCCCTGGGAATGACTCATTACAAAATATTCTTTTGTGGTTTGACTTTTGTCTAAAAATCAAGAAAATATACTTTTTGTATTATGCAATGAATCAAACATATGATGACTGTTTCTGGTTGAGATGATAAATGCTTCGAGTCATAGCTTTCTGGAAAACATTTTAGTTCATACAGATTAGTCTGACAACCTAATTTTTTACCTTCTATTCTTAATTTTTTCAGAAGATATATTTCATTTTCAGAGTTGAAATAATATTTGGGGAGCGGGCAAGTGGAGATGGTCAATGCCGTACTAGATTATTCCCTAGGGCTAGCACATTCTTAAATTCTATTATTTAAAATTGGTTTTGGTTTACTTATCATATATGATTTTATAAGTAACTATGCACTAAATTAATCTTTTCCTGAAATCTGCAGTGAGATTTTTGTTTTTATTTGTGGTGTATCGCAAATACCTCACAAATCATCGTCTTGGTGGTTATTTCTAGTTGCTTAAGCCACCAGCAATTTATTTATATGCACCACTTAGATGCCTAATTTAAGCCCATGAGTAGATTATTTTGCGGCTGAATACTACTGAATCTATTGACAGGCAAAAAAGATGCTTTATTCTCCTATCTGTTACTCTACATGGTATACCTGTGAAATGAAATAACATGACTGTGATAAACCTCACCTTGATTGCAACACATTAGGGTATATTAGTAATCACCACTACTGGCTCTGACACATCCTGTGATTAGACTCAGATCCCCCAATTTTACAGCTTTTTGTTTTGTTTTTAAAAGGCAAACCCGTGGGCTTCCCTGGTGGCGCAGTGGTTGAGAGTCCACCTGCCGATGCAGGGGAAGCGGGTTCGTGCCCCGGTCCGGGAGGATCCCACGTGCCGCGGACCGGCTGGGCCCGTGAGCCATGGCCGCTGAGCCTGCGCGTCCGGAGCCTGCGCTCCGCAACGGGAGAGGCCACAACAGTGAGAGGCCCGCGTACCGCAAAAAAAAAAACAAAAACAAAAAACCACAACAACAACAACAACAAAAAGGCAAACCCGTAAATGTGATAAATGTAATTCCAAGATAATGGAGTTAGGAATCCATCACTGAAGGCAATTTTAGAGGAAAATGGAAAGTGTAAAATGATGACTTTAAAATATTTAAAATGACGGAAGTAGAAATTAAGTTGCAGACCTTGGAGGGAAGTGTGTACTGTGCAGGGAAAATGGAAGTCACCCCTAACTTAGAGGAAGAGTTTACAGCAAGATAGAAAAGCCAGGGAGATGGCAAACGCGGGGTTCAGACATAACCATTTCAATTAGTTTCTGCTTTTAAAAAGTGACACGCAGCAAATAGGACATACACATTCATAAGAGGCATATTTATATGAGCTCTTTATGACCTTGTTTCAAACAGTGTGTTTGAGAACTAATGGTAATCTGAAAAAGAATTCTGTTTTTTTTTTTCTAGTTCATCTTTGCTTCCAGTGTTTACAAGTTTAATGTGGCTTTTAGATGAATTCTAGTAAGTGGAGAGCCACGGCACAACAGAAGGCACCCAGGATCTTTGGTTAGTGACATTAACAGTGGGTTCACTTATTAGACTGAAAAATACATCACACAGTCTCTTTGGTCACTTACTAACATGTCTATATATGTCTATATATTTCCACTTATTCTACTAATAAATTAAAGCAAGTAGCAGTGATTCCAAACCCTATTAAAGCCAATCTTCTCTTTCATAATCAATGCTTTATAAATCCCTTTAACTATTTTGAAATCATATTCACAGATAATAAAACCTACCTACACATACAATTTCAAAAGAGTAAACATAATGCTTTAAGTATAATTTCAAGGAGAAGTAACAAGAAATTAATTTACTATAAGTCTACATTTAAACATGTAAGCGTTCAGGCTTTATCATGTGAAAAGACAAAACGTGGTCAAATGTGTCCACTCCTTCTAGAATCACTGTGAACCATATGACTACACGTGCCGTTGAAGATGCAAAATTACCCTGAGTCGTATTGTCACCAATGATGCTGTTTCCAAAATGAACAACTCCTGGCGAAGTTTTGATACTTCAAGGTGAAATCCTCCCCCATTTAAACTGACCAGGAGTAGAAGTCCTAAAAAAAAGTCAGGGTATGCTAAAAGAGTTCAGAAATATTTTGTGGCCTTTTTCTTGTACCAGTTTACTTTCAGATGAGTCAGGACCTCTTGCATTATTAATTGTAATTCCCTTGAAGGTTGTTAGGTTTTGCCTCAGAACTCAAAAAGCATCGTATTAAATATAGTAAGTCCTCAGTTGATGGTTATTTGTGTGTTAGTTACTTTAGAGCGTGAACATTCCTATTTTATTGGGAGTAACAATGACAGCTGAATGCAGCTGAAATGGTTTTGGTTGTCATTCTCAATTAGAAGAAGGCCCAAAAGTCTGTTCTGTCTTGCCCTTCCTTCTTTTTCCAATTTCTTTGAGTAGAAATATTTTTCTAAAAGAGTGATGTGTAGGACCTGGCACAAATATTGAACTCTACAACTCTTCAGTGAGAAAATTGGAGACTGAAAGAGCCATTGCAAGGAATTGCCAACCACAGGTTCAAATCAAAATTGGAAAAGAAATATTTTGCCCTGGGTCCGTGGACACGATGAATATATTGATGTCAGATGTACATTGTGAGTTCCGTTTCTTGTAGTGGTAATGAACTTGAACTAAGCTCCACTGGCTCTTCCTCTCATTGCCAATGGCACTAATATGAGGTGGTCGGAAACAGTTCAGGAAGATCTCATCAAACTCCTCGGAAGGCTCAGCAATGCAGTTGCTCTCAAGACTTCTTAGCACGTGCTCACCTAACACGCTAAGGGCCACGGAGCTGTTTGAAATGTGTTGCATGGAATATTTCTGTGGAAAGGTAGGATTTCAGAGCCAGAAAAATTCTACTTCCTGATATATTTACAAACCCAACTCTTGGACAGTATTATAAATAATAGACACTTCCGATCATTGCTCTGAAATAACGCTAAGAAAATATGATCACCATAAGACAGCTTTCCAAATTTTGGAAATGTCTCTAGTAACAGTGATGTATTTTCCCCAACTTACTTTGTTTTCGGAAGCTTCATTAGGAGCACTAGGGATTATAGAGAAGGCATGGGATGCCAGTATTTTCCTCGCACACTTTGATAAGAAGCATCTTCTTTCCTTCCCTCTCCTTCCTACGGGTGGTCTATAACCCTCAGTTCTCTTAGCCTGTCTGAGGTTTCTCCTGTGTCCCTGGGGCCGGTTCTTTGTTTAATGACAAGCATTTGACTAGGACACCTGAGCCATGGGAGAAGCATTCTCTCTCCACAGTGCCTCTTTCTGCCCCTGAGACCTGAGCTGGCAAAGGGACCATAATCACAGAGCGAGGCAGACAGAGGTTTACCAGTTTCGCTCTAAGGTGATCTTTTTTGGGGAATATTTACACTTTAATGCATAAGCATAGATTAATGAAATTCTGGATTTGCTTCTGGCAGTTTTCCGTTTTAGAAAATAAAAAATTTTTTGTTTGTTTTCCAGTTGTGGCCAAGCTAGTCCTTCTTCCGCTTTGAGAAATGAGAAACTTAAATGGCAAAATAATCTGATCTGTGATCTATGACAATATCAAATCCTTTACGTGTATTTATCTCAATTAAGGACTTGTTTTGTGGTCAAAACTCTGCCCCTCTACTTTCTAAAACATCCTTATGTTCCCTTTTCTTTCTGTGATACCCTTGATATTTTCCAGATCTCTCTCTCTCTCATTTCTCCACTGCTTTTGAAAAGGTCATGAGGTGGAGGCCGGGAAGATGACTCTATGGATCCAGGTAAGATGTTAGTGGTGAAGCTGGGCCAACCTTAAAGGCACAGCTGCAGAGGCAGCATGTACCACCTGCTGTGTGAGGGGCCTTTGCCCATCACATGTGATCTTTTCTACTGCTTCTCCTCTTAAGAAGCAGAGTGTCACTGAAGCCTGGGAGTACCTTATTCTAGTTATAAGAAGCCAGTGAATGTGACTCTGTTGAGATTGGTTTCTGAGATGCTCTGCATCTCTTAGCCTCTTCTTGTGCTGTGTGTGTGTGGTGACTTGGAAATATATTGCATTTATTACGAGTGATAAGTTCAAATCCTGCCTCTTTCCCTTCCTTCTCTGGCCTTAGTTTCATCATCTATAAGATGATGCTAATAATAAGGTATGTATATACCTTATTGGATTATTGTAAACATTAAAATGAAATACTATATGAAAAGCATTTAGCATAGTGACAAGGAAATAAGAAGTACTCTAAAAAGTATGGCCATTATTATTATTATTATTATTATTATTAGCTCAGATCCAGAGATTACATTATTATCATCCTTCTTGACAGGGATCAGGAAACATAGCCGAAATGCTCAGCAAATCAGGGTGACAATTGTAGCGCCAGTGGGGAGGATTTTTTATCCCAAATTTTAAACAATTTTATACTCTAGGTATCTCAGTTTCAAAATTTATAGAGTTTTATTTACCTTTTCTTCAGACTAAGAAAGAAAGAGACATGTGGATAGAAACAAAGAAAAAGTATAGAATGGGCACCGTTTTCAAAGTAGGCAGTTATGTCACGTCACGGTAACACCTCTGATTTTGGGGGGTCTGCTGGCTTTGCCCAACATCCTTCCCATAACAGGGCTTGGCCATTTTATGTTGAAATGAAGAAGCTCAAAAAACACTTTGAATAAATATAAGGAAATGAAGAATTTACTGCATTCAACTGAACAAAAACTTTAGACGTTCACAGCTAAGAAATATGATTAAGAGATATCTTAATTAATATACTGGGCAAAAATTATTTGTTCAGTATATTCCTGAATAATTTCTATTTTAGTTTGAGAAGAGAATAAAAGACACAGAGTCTTTAAAATGTATGCCAAAGTGGTAACCTCTTTGTCTCGGTCTAGTGATTTGGGAATAAATGAAACACAGACTGAGCAGCCTGAGGGGTAGGTGAGGACGGCGTGAAGAGCAGACGCCGGGGGGGCGGGGTGGGGGCGGGTCTGAGCGTCGCGGCTTCACTTCCAGTGGCAGCGGGTGATTTCCCAGACCTGGGTGGGTGCCCTCATCTACGATATTGGAGACACGGTGACTTGAAGGGATAGGTGTGATCATGACTGGCGGGCTGACAGTTTCGCCTCTCTCTACAAGCACTGATTTTAAGGCTGTCCTGGCACTGGGTTGGGAGAGGCACTTATTTAGGGGTTATTTCCAATTTGTTTTGGTCCCAGCTTCCAAAAAGGGCAGCCTCTAGCATGTGGTGAGCTAATTGGCTTCTAATAACTCATTATCTTAGTTGGATAAATGTCAGTATTTGGGCGAAAGATACTGGAGCTCAGCTGATTTCACTAATCTGCTCTGTCCTGCAGAGCCCAAACCTATCTCACTGAAGCTCTCTCTGAATTTTGACATTTATTACTTACTCTAAAAAATAGGACTAGTCCATCCTTCTCAACGTGGTCATGTCTCAGAAGAAACAGAGAAACTTGTATTCTTAGTTAACAAAATGTTGGGCAGTTTTATTTTATTTTTTTAATTTTTATTTTTTGTCAGGGTATCATTGATTTACAATGTTGTGTTAGTTTCAGGTGTACAGCAAAGTGATTCAGTTATACATACACATATATCCATTCTTTTTCAGATTCTTTCCCCATTTAGGTTATTACGGAATATTGAGTAGAGTTCCCTGTGCTGTACAGTAGGTCCTTTTAATATAACGTTGCTTTGTGTATACCAGCTTGTTGTGCTGACTCACTTCACCAGCACCCAGTTTATTTCTGTGGGTCCACCCTTATCTCGTCATCGTCCCTCTTTCTGAACCCACTGAAGTGCAGCCCCAATGCTCCCACTGTATTTACTCAGCTTTCCTTGTGTCACTCTAGATAATACTGGAAAAATATTCCTCTGCTCCACCATCAGTCTTGTCCCCCTTTCCTCTTCTAGGTTCCCAAATCCCACCCCTCTCTTTCTAATAAAGTCTGATTTTGGAGTATTTGGGGGTTCACAGGAAAGTTGAAAAGATAGTCTAGAGAGTTCCCATGTGCTCCTTACCCAGTTTCTCCTTGCTAACATCTCACGTTACCGTGATATATTTGTTAAAAGAAAGAAAATGAAATTAGTGTATTACTCTTAACAAAGCTCCAGATTTTACTGGGGTTTCCTCACTTTTACATCAAAGTCCTCCTGTTCCAGGGTCCAACCCAGGGCACCATACTGCACTTAGCTGTCACGTCTCCCCAGCCTACTCTGCTCTGTGACAATTTCTGTCTCTCCTTGGTTTTCATGACCTTGACAGTCTTGAGGATTACTAGCCACGTATCCTGCAGAGTGTCCCCCATGTGGGCTTTGATGTTTTTCTCATAATTATGCTGGGATTTGGGGATTTTGGAAAGAATACACAGAGGTGAGGTGCCCTTCGCATCAGATCATATCAGGGGTATCTGATATCAACTCACCACTGGGAATGTTACGCCCATCCCTTGGCTAAGGTGTGTTTGCCAGGTTTCTCCACCAAAAAGTTACTCTTCTGCCTTTCTATGTTCTAGTCTTTGGACATGAGTTACCAAGTTTAGCCCACCTTCAAAAGGGCTCCCCTTCCTTCGAAAATAATTCCTTACACAACTCACCAAAATGATCAAAACAATATTTACAGAGGTTTTAGAGCATGAAAAATAAATAAATAAGAGAGTTCAAGATCCCATTCTGCTGTTTCATCTTTCCATTTCCTGTTCAATTCTTATTCATTGGCACATATATTTTATAATTTTCAGCAAAGTGCAGATGGCATTAATACATTTTTTTCTCTTTACATTATATCATAAACATTCCAACATTGATGCACTGACATCTTTATTTTTTATAACCCACTTAGCCTTATTATGTTGCTGGATATTTAGACTATTTCCAATACCCACTTTTTTTTTTTTTTTTGCGGTACGCGGGCCTCTCCCTGTTGTGGCCTCTCCCGTTGCGGAGCACAGGCTCCGGACGCGCAGGCTCAGCGGCCATGGCTCATGGGCCCAGCCGCTCTGCGGCACGTGGTATCTTCCCGGACCGGGGCACGAACTCGTGTCCCCTGCATCGGCAGGCGGACTCTCAACCACTGCGCAACCAGGGAAGCCCCCCACTATTTTTTTTTTTAACATCTTCATTGGAGTATAATTGCTTTACAACGTTGTGTTATTTTCTGCTGTATAACAAAGTGAATCAACTATACATATAATATATCCCCATATCTCCTCCTTCTTGCATCTCCCTCCCACCCTCCCTATCCCACCCCTCTAGGTGGTCATAAAGCACCGAGCTGATCTCCCTGTGAGATGCAGCTGTTTCCCACTACCTATCTATTTTACATTTGGTAGTGTATATATGTCCATGCCACTCCCTCACTTCATCCTAGATTCTCCTTCCCCCTCCCCGTGTCCTCAAGTCCATTCTCTACGTCTGCGTTTTTATTTCTGTCCTGCCTCTAGGTTCATCAGAACGATTTTTTTTTTTTTTTAGATTCCATATATATGTGTTAGCGTATCATATTTGTTTTTCTCTTTCTGACTTACTTCACTATGTATGACAGACTCTAGGTCCAACCACCTCACTACAAATAACTCAATTTTGTTTCCTTTTATGGCTGAATAATATTCCATTATATATATGTGCCACATCTTCTTTATCCATTCATCTGTCAATGGACACTTAGGTTGGCTTCCATGTCCTGGCTATCGTAAATAGAGCTGCAATGAACATTGTGGTACATGACTCTTTTTGAATTATGGTTTCCTCAGGGTATATGCCCAGTAGTGGGATTGCTGGGCCATATTTAGTCGTTTTTTTTGTTTGTTTGTTTTTTGTGGTACGCGGGCCTCTCACTGTTGTGGCCTCTCCCGTTGCAGAGCACAGGCTTCGGACGCGCAGGCTCAGC
>NC_041232.1:80781314-80850034 GCF_002837175.3 Physeter macrocephalus | reverse complement strand
GGCTGTATCAATTTACATTCACACCAACAGTGCAAGAGGGTTCCCTTTTCTCCACACTCTCTCCAGCATTTATTGTTTGTAGATTTTTTGATGATGGCCATTCTGACTGGTGTGAGGTGATACCTCATTGTAGTTTTTTTTGTTTGTTTGTTTTTTGCGGTACGCGGGCCTCTCACTGTCGTGGCCTCTCCCGTTGCAGAGCACAGGCTCCGGACGCGCAGGCTCAGCGGCCATGGCTCATGGGCCCAGCCGCTCTGTGGTATGTGGGATCTTCCTGGACCAGGACACGAACCCGCGTCCCCTGCATCGGCAGGTAGACTCTTAACCACTGTGCCACCAGGGAAGCCCCTCATCGTAGTTTTGATTTGCATTTCTCTAATGATTACTGGTATTGAGCATCCTTTCATGTGTTTGTTGGCAATCTGAATATATTCTTTGGAGAAATATCTATTTAGATCTTTTGCGCATTTTTGGATTGGGTTGTTTGTTTTTTTGATATTGAGCTGCATGAGCTGCTTGTATATTTTGGAGATTAATCCTTTGTCAGGTGCTTCGTTTGCAAATATTTTCTCCCATTCTGAGTGTTGCCTTTTCGTCTTGTTTATGGTTTTCTTGGTTGTGCAGAAGCTTTTAAGTTTCATTAGGTCCCATTTGTTTATTTTTGTTTTATTTCCATTTCTCTAGGGGGTGGGTCAAAAAGGATCTTGCTGTGATTTATGTCAAGTTGTGTTCTTCCTATGTTTTCCTCTAAGAATTTTATAGTGTCTGGCCTTACATTTAGGTCTTTAATCAATTTTGAGTTTATTTTTGTGTATGGTATTAGGAAGTGTTCTAATTTCATTCTTTTACGTATAGCTTTCCAGTTTTCCCAGCACCACTTATTGAAGAGGCTGTCTTTTCTGCGTTGTATATTCTTGCCTCCTTTATCAAAGATAAGGTGACCATATGTGCTTGGGTTTATCTCTGGGCTTTCTATCCTGTACCATTTATCTGTATTTCTGTTTTTGTGCCAGTACCATACTGTCTTGATTACTGTAGCTTTAGCATAGTCTGAAGTCAGGGAGCCTGATTCCTCCAGCTCCATTTTTCTTACTCAAGATTGCTTTGGTTATTCGGGGTCTTTTGTGTTTCCATACAAATTGTGAAATTTTTTGTTCTAGTTCTGTGAAAAATGCCATTGGTAGCTTGCTATGGATTGCATTGAATCTCTAGATTGCTTAGGGTAGTATAGTCATTTTCACAATGCTGATTCTTCCAGTCCAAGGACATGGTATATCTCTCCATCAATTTGTATCATCTTTAATTTCTTTCATCAGTGTCTTATAGTTTTCTGCATACAGGTCTTTTGTCTCCCTAGGTAGGTTTATTCCTAGGTATTTTATTCTTTTTGTTGCAATGGTAAATGGGAGTGTTTCCTTAATTTCTCTTTCAGATTTTTCATCATTAGTGTATAGGAATGCAAGAGATTTCTGTGCATTAATTTTGTATCCTGCTACTTTACCAAATTCATTGATTACCTCTAGTAGTTTTCTGGTAACATCTTTAGTATTCTCTATGTATAGTATCATGTCATGTGCAAACAGTGACAGCTTTACTTCTTCTTTTCCAATTTGGATTCCTTTTATTTCTTTTTCTCCTTTGATTGCCGTGGCTAAAACTTCCAAAACTATATTGAAAAATAGTCGTGAGAGTGGTCAACCTTGTCTTGTTCCTGATCTTAGAGGAAATGGTTTCAGTTTTTCACCATTGAGAACGATGTTGGCTGTGGGTTTGTCATATATGGCCTTTATTATGTTGAGGTAAGTTCCCTCTATGCCTAGTTTCTGGAGGGTTTTTATTATAAATGGGTGTTGAATTTTGTCACAAGCTTTTTCTACATCTATTGAGATGATCATATGGTTTTTCTCCTTCAGTTTGTTAATATGGTGTATCACATTGATTGATTTGCATATGTTGAAGAATCTTGCATTCCTGGGATCAGCCCTACTTGATCATGGTGTATGGTACTTTTACTGTTCTCTTGGATTCTGTTTGCTAATATTTTGTTGAGGGTTTTTGCATCCATGTTCATCAGTGATTTTGGCCTGTAGTATTCTTTCTTTATGATATCTTTGTCTGGTTTTGGTATCAGGGTGATGGTGGCCTCGTAGAATGAGTTGGGGAGTATTCCTCCCTGTGCTATATTTTGCAAGAGTTTGAGAAGGATAGGTGTTAGCTCTTCTCTAATTGTTTGATAGAATTCGCCTGTGAAGCCATCTGGTCCTGGGCTTTTGTTTTCTGGAAGGTTTTAAATCACATTCTCAATTTCTGCGCTTGTGATTGGTCTGTTTATATTTTCTATTTCTTCCTGATTCAGTCTCAGAAGGTTGTGCTTTTCTAAGAATTTGTCCATTTCTTCCAGGTTGTCCATTTTATTGGCATAGAGTTGCTTGTAGTAATCTCTCATGGTCCTTTGTATTTCTGCAGTGTCAGTTGTTGCTTCTCCTTTTTCATTTCTAATCCTATTGATTTGAGTCTTCTCCCTTTTTTTCTTGATGAGTATGGCTAATGGCTTATCAATTTTGTTTATCTTCTCAAAGAACCAGCTTTTAGTTTTATTGACCTCTGCTATTGTTTCCTTCATTTCTTTTTCATTTAGTTCTGATCTGAACTTTATGATTTCTTTTCTTCTGCTAACTTTGGGGTTTTTTTTTTCATTCTTCTTTCTCTAACTGCTTTAGGTTTAAGGTTATGTTCTTTATTTGAAATGTTTCTTGTTTCTTGAGGTAGGATTGTGTTGGTGTAAACTTCCCTCTTAGAACTGCTTTTGCTGCATCCCATAGGTTGCACTGAAACCATCAGTTTTGGGTAGTCGTGTTTTCATTGTCATTTGTTTCTAGGTATTTTTTGATTTTCTCTTTGATTTCTTCAGTGATCTCTTGGTTATTAAGTAGTGTATTGTTTAGCCTCCATGTGTTTGTATTCCCCTTTTATGGCTGTTAGCATTTACCTTATGTATTGAGGTGCTCCTATGTTGGGTGCATAAATATTTACAATTGTTATATCTTCTTCTTGGATTGATCCCTTGATTATTATGTAGTGTCCTTCTTTGTCTCTTGTGATAGTCTTTATTTTAAAGTCTGTTTTGGCGGATATGAGAATTGCTACTCCAACTTTCTTTTGATTTCCATTTGCATGGAATATCTTTTTCCATTCCCTCACTTTCAGTCTGTATTTGTCCCTAGGTCTGAAGTGGGTCTCTTGTAGACAGCATATATATGGGTCTTGTTTTTGTATCCATTCAGCCAGTCTGTGACTTTTGGTTGGAGCATTTAATCCATTTACATTAAAGGTAGTTATTGATATGTATGTTCCTATTACCATTTTCTTAATTGTTTTGGGTTTTTTATTGCAGGTCTTTTCCTTCTCTTGTGTTTCCCACCTAGAGGAGTTCCTTTAGCATTTATTGGAAAGCTGGTTTGGTGTTGCTGAATTCTCTCAGCTTTTGCTTTTCTGTAAAGGTTTTAATTTCTCTGTCAAATATGAATGAGATCCTTGCTGGGTAGAGTAATCTTGGTTGTAGGTTTTTCCCTTTCATCACTTTAAATATGTCCTGCCACTCCCTTCTGGCTTGCAGAGTTTCTGCGGAAAGATCAGCTGTTAACCTTATTGGGATTCCCTTGTGTGTTTTTTGTTGTTTTTCCCTTGCTGCTTTTAATATTTTTTCATTGTATTTAATTTTTGATTGTTTGATTAATATGTGTCTTGGCATGTTTCTCCTTGAATTTATCTGTGTGGGTCTCTGTGTTCTTCCTGGAGTTGATAATTTCCTTTCCCAAATTAAGGAAGTTTTCAACTATAATGTCTTCAAATATTTTCTCATTCCCTTTCTTTTTCTCTTCTTTTTCTGGGACCCCTATAATTTGAATGTTGGTGTGTTTAATGTTGTCCCAGAGGTCTCTGAGACTGTCCTGAATTCTTTTCATTCTTTTCTCTTTATTCTGCTCTGTGGTAGTTATTTCCACTCTTTTATCTTCCAGGTCACTTATCTGTTCTTCTCCATCAGTTATTCTACTATTGATTCCTTGTAGAGAATTTTTAATTTCATTTATTGTGTTGTTCATCATTGTTTGTTTGCTCTTTAGTTCTTCTAGGTCCTTGTTAAACTTTTCTTGTATTTCTGCTCTGTGTTTTTCTGTCTTCTCATTTTGCTTAACTTACTGTGTTTGGGGTCTCCTTTTTGCAGGCTGCAGGTTCGTAGTTCCTATTGTTTTTGGTGTCTGCCCCCAGTATGTAAGGTTGGTTCAGTGGGTTATGTAGGCTTCCTGGTGGAGGGGACAGGTGTCTGTGTTCTGGTTGGTGGGGCCTGGTCTTGTTTTTCTGCTGGGCAGGGCTGTGTCCAGTGGGGCAATGCTTTTTTAAATAGGACACAAAAAGCACCAGCTGGCTAGCAATTTGGTGCTGGTTGTTGGTGGGAATCCTCAGTTCACGTACATATAAGCCTCTCCTAAGGCTGCTTGAATGTCCTGATGACATGGCATCCGGATTCCTCTCTAAGCCTTGGGAGACCAAGGTAACGAAACAGTGAGAGCGCACAAGCACAGCAGCAGCCCTTCAGAGCTTTAGGAAGACCCCAGTATTTTAACTAATGCTTGATAGCCATCTTCATACATATACTTCTTTTGAAAGTTTAGTTTCCTAGGATTGATTTGCATACATTTTCTCTGACTTATAAAGAACAGAAATTGAATGCTGAATACATATATTATTATCTCCTTTTACTACTAAACTTATCTTTTATATATATCCCAAATTCCCTTTTAAATCCCAAATAAATGACATGGGAACTCCTTGTTTCCCTCGTGCTACCAGTTCTCTCTGTCTCTTTCCTGGCTTCTTGCTTTTCTGGACAGATCTGGTGACTATAGCCACACTCACACTGTCTTTTCAATATTGTTAAGTCTTTAATTGTGGCTTGAATGACATAATTTCAGCCTCTCCTACCTTAGAGGGTTGTGAGGAATACTGTTGCTCTTGCTGTGGTTGGAAAAGCCCTTTGGAGAGAAGGTATTAAAGCTGTAAATACTGTGGTGCTGCTTGGTCTCAGTGATGTGCCAGGAGGCACAGCTCCTGTGTGTTCTTCCACTTGGCAAATCTGGGAATGAAGAGCCAAACTCATGGAGGACCTGAACTGGAAGATATTACCTTAGGTTCCTGGGATCTTCTGCTAAATTTATAATGTGTTGCCATCCTCAGAGATGGTTTCACACCCATTTATTCCACAGCATTCGTTGAGCAAGTTCACATGCCTGGCATTGTGCTGAGTGGGCATGTTGAAGACACACTGTCTAAGGCCTTGATGGTTTCATAGGGCAGGGTGGAAGAACAACAAATAAAAGACAGCACAATAGCAAGTAGAGAAGTAAAACAGAGGAGGGTGTGGTTTGTCTGTCTTATGATGATCCTCCAAGAAGCTCGTGTCACTGTTGAGTTTTGCAGGGTAAATAGTGATTTTCCTCGAATGGGTGGAAGGAGTGTATTAAGCCATTTCAGGAGACAAGGTAGCTGGTGCAAGATCATTAAAGTGAATGTTGTTCTTGGGGGAAACTAGAGAGTTTGACAGATTCTAGCAGGAGATGAGACTGGAGATAAGGGCAGAGGTAAAATCATAAAGGATTTTGCTAGAGAATATGTTTTTGTCCTATAGTAGCAACAGGAAACATCTGAACCTTTCAA
This sequence comes from Physeter macrocephalus, assembly GCF_002837175.3. Classification (NCBI taxonomy): domain Eukaryota; kingdom Metazoa; phylum Chordata; class Mammalia; order Artiodactyla; family Physeteridae; genus Physeter; species Physeter macrocephalus. The sequence continues at coordinate 80,844,319 of NC_041232.1, read as the reverse complement.
AGCAGAGATGTGGCATAATTTGCATTTTTAGCTATTGCACAGATTTCTCCAAGAACATGCTTAACTCCTACTGATGAAGTAAATGAATTAGCAAGTGTTTATTGATCATGATATATGTGTAAGATATTATGTGAGGTGTTTCCAGAGATTAAAATAAGTACAATTCATGGTGCAATTATGTTGAAAACTCTTGGAACCTGGTGGAGAAACAAGCAACAAACAAATATTCTAAAGATGATTTTTGCTTCCAAGGAACTCAGCCTAATGGAGAAAAGCAAGGCATATCCACAAAAACAGGAAACACAGCAGTTTCTATTTTGCACGTGTAGTAATTTGTTACTAGTTAAAGAGACGTGTGGAGTGAGAGTGGAAGCCGTTGGACTCCGTGGTGGAGAGGTTGCTGTGGGGAGCGGTGAGCAGGCCCTTCGAAAGGAATAAGACGAGCTGGGCCTTGAAGGGATGATGGAATCAAACAGTGAGACAGTTTTCATCAGCTCCAGCCACGTTCCTGAAGACTTTTCGATGGCCCCCTCCCCTCACACTGGTATAAGCTCAAATTCTAGGCTCCAAGTAAAATTTTGTAAAGTTCTGAAATCGTTCCAGCCTCGGTGCAACCCCTGAGGAGGACGGTGAGTGTGAAAGAGACCTGTTAGGAAGTGTTCCCAAGGAGAACACCCAGGGGTTGGTGTGCCCCCAAAGGGCAGAGGGGTCCCAGGGGATCTGCATGGAGTGCTGAAATCACGTGCCAGTGTCCATGTCAACCACCGCCCCTTCTCAAGTTTATAGAGCTCCCTGCATTGCAGGGGCTGTTCGGAACTCATTGCTTGGAGAGACCCAAGCAAGCGACCAGATCCTTCAATTCTCCCCTTTCATCAGTTGCCTTTATCCCTTATGGAGGACACAAATGTCTGAAAGTCTAAGCCCCCCAGAAACCCTAGCCTTTCTCAGTGATGGCCAGATACAGCATATGATATTTTTCCTAAGTAAAATAGGCTTATATTCAGATTTTCAAAAGAGAGCTGTAAGAGTGAATTTTCAGCTTGCTTTTCTTTAAATGCTGTTGCTATTATTAACTGGAGATTTTTGCAATGCCGAGGGAGATGAAAGGGCAGCAAGTTCCCCTTTCCTTATTTAAAATGTCTTCTGTTTCATAGATCAAGTCTTCTGGCTGTGGAATTTTGCAGAAATTGCTTCCAATTTCTCAGAGAAATTCTTATTGGATAGGAATCACGTTGGCAAAAACTGTGAACTCCCAATTTTCTGAGCAGTGTGTTTTAAAACTTAGTTTTGCAATTCAGTTAATTTTATTACATCTTTTCTTTCTGTGGCAGTTGAAGTAGGTGAGCCCTCAAACACGTGTTTATGTGATGTGTGTGTGATGGATTGTGGGGATGTGCATGTGTCATTTCTTCTTTCCCCCCTTTTAACATTATATCAATCGCTCCTTAGCCATTTTTCATATGTCATTCATCAGAAATCCTTTTTATTCTCCACAAAAACAACTGGAAATATTAAAGAAATGTAATGAAGTAGATACTAAAATAAATACTGTAAATAGTGATGTGCCAGAAAATGTGCAATGAGGAAGGAAATTGAACCTGGGGTAGATGCTCTAAATGCATGAAGCTTAGTTAATCAAGCATCTTCCCTTTCACCTCCTCAGCAGATTTTCTTAGGGCAAATAACTTTGCATTTGGTCAAAGAAACTTTGACAGATCGTGGTGAGTCCAGAGTCAGCCTACAGAATGGCTTTTAGTTGGCTGGGAACCAAAATCACACCTTTTCATCCCAGGGTTTCTGCGGACACAGAGCTTCAACGGGCAAGTTCCAGAGGCTCTGCTTGTGCAGTGACCTGGTTATGTGTTTCTCCACCCACTCAGAACTGTGCCTTATTTGTCTTTTTTCTTAATCGAAGTATAGTTGATTTATAATGTTGTATTAGTTTCAGGTGTACAGCAAAATGATTCAGTTATACATATATATCAATATATATTATTTTTCAGATTTTTTCCATTATAGGTTATTACAAGATATTGAATATAATTTCCTGTGCTATACAGTAGGTCCTTGTTTTTTTAATCTATTTTATGCATAATAGTGTGTATCTGTTAATCCCAAACTTCTAATTTATCCCTCCCCCTTTCCTTTCTCCTTTTGGTAACCATAAGTTTGTTTTCTATTTCTGTGATCTGTTTCTGTTTTGTAAAATAAGTTCATTTGTATCATTTTTTTAGATTCTACATATAAGTGATTTCATGTGATATTTGTCTTTCTCTGTCTGACTTATTTATGTATGTCACTTAGTATGATAATCTCTAGATCATCCATGTTGCTGCAAATGGTAATATTTCATTCTTTTTTATGGCTGAACTATATATATATATATATATATATATGCACATGTCATGCATTTAGTGTGGGCGCATAATAAGGACTCATTCAAGGTTTATTATTTTGCTTTTAAAATATGTTAAAAATGTTTAAAGTATCTGAGACCAAATGCTTTAATGTAGTCTAGACAATTCACTAACGTGACTTATTCTCTAGTAGGGGATGATTAGGGTTAGTGTTCATCTCTGATTCTTTTTCTGTGAAACTCTGCCATGCAGAAACTCTACATTAAATTTCCAAATCTGGGAGGTCAATTGATAACATTTTAGCAGAAAACAAGCCAATGCTCCTGGGCAATAGTGTCATCTATTGGTTTTATAAGACCTTAGAACTAGACCGTTTAAAATTCTTATATCCCGCGAGTCATTTCTTTTTCTAGTCGGGAGAAATTGCAGAGTTGCCCAAAAGTTAAACTTTTTCAACAAACCTTGTGCTACTGACTTAAATAAAAAGCATCATTCTCATTGTACCATGACAGAGAGATTGCAGTGTTGTTCTTTCAACAATTAAATCCCATGAGGGTTAATTGAGAGATTGGGATTGACATATACACACTATTATATATAAACTAGATAACTAAGAACCTGCTGTATAGCACAGGGAATTCTACTAAGTACTCTGTAACGGCCTCTGTGGGAAAAGACTCTAAAAAATAATAAAGAGTGGACATATGTATGTGTATAACTGAGTCACTTTGCTGTACACCTGAAACAACACAACATTGTGAACAACTATACTCCAATTTAAAAAAAAAAAAAACCACGAGGAAAATTTACAGTGTGAGAAGGCATGGTCACCCTTCCCACAGACCTCCTGGAGCATCTAGGAGCTCCATGAGACTGCTGGGGGCAGCTGGGCTCTGGACTGGGTGCTACAGCCACAGCAGCTGCTCTGAATCACAGGAGAGTTTAGCCACAAGTCCTTCCAGGCTGAGTTGCAAGCCTTTTACTCTTTGATGCCCGGAGAGGGTCATCACATTTTGGACATGATGCAAACCTTGTCTTACTATGTATTTTGGGGGCCGACTCTCTGACTTGTCATCCAGGACACACCTGCCTGATTCTAGTTATTTCTTTTGTTCAAACAAATGGCCTCACTGGGCCTGCCTCCATGATGACTTTGTTGGCCTGTGTTTTTATCTCTTGATGCAGCTCTCATTCTTCCCACTTTATCTGTGCTTTTCCATCAAGCACCCTATTAGCTTATTTTTATCTTGTTTGGTCCCTTTACCTCTTATCTGCACTTTAAATGAAAGACACAAAACACATGGGGAGAGGAGTTGTGAAGACTGCCCATGTCCCTAACCTGACGGCCTTGCTGCTTCTGGTCAGTTCTGGCAAGATCCAGATTTTACCGGAAATTCAGCCGATGAAGTCCTCACCCCCGCATTAGTCTGCTAGGGCTGCCAGAACAAGATAACAGGCTGGGTGGCTTAGACAACAGCAATGTATTATCTTGCAGCTCTGGGGGTTGTATGCCTGAGATGAAGGTGTCGCAGGATTGGTCCCTCCTGAGGCCGGGAGGGAGAATCTGTTCCAACCTCTCTCCCAGCTTCTGGTGGTTTCTGGCAATCCTTGGCATTCCTTGGCTTGTGGATACATCACCCTGATCTCTGCCTTCATCTTCACACAACATTCTCCCTGTGTGCAAGTCTGTGTCTCAATTTCCATCTTTTATAAGGATACCAGTCCTGTTGGATCAGGGCCCATCCTACTTCAGCATGACCTCATCTTAACTAATTACATCTTCAACAACCCGTTTCCAATAAGGTCACATTCTGAGGTGCTGGAGCTTAGGTAGGGCTTCAACTTAGGGATCTTGGGGGATACCATTCAGCCCACAACACCTGCAAACATCACCTGGGAGGATTCCAGCTTTTTGGAGAAATGCCGTCACTACTTTCATTGCTTTCTACATTTGAAATGATGACTTCACAGGAGTCTGTGGGGTGGTTGGAGTGTGTAGTCCATACAGCTTACTGTGGGCGCTCTATTTCTGTCCTGCTTGAAGCTGCTCGACACCTCAGTTCTGTGTCACTCTGTGCCTGTCACAGGCAGAGCTCGGGGGAGGCGAAGTCATACGCGGCAATTCGGCCTTCGAGGCTGTGCTCTTCCACCCGCAGCTTCCTCCCCATGCAGCCTGCCCTTTGAGCCCCACAGGGCCACTGCTCCTTTTTCTGAACCTTGCTGCCTGCTGGTGATCAGGAATTTGTGTTTCTATTTCTTTTGTTTGCCTTTTTTCCCTTATTTTTTTTTTTGCTTTAATGAATTGATTTAGTAATGAGGTATAATTGACATAGAACATTGTTAACTTCAGGTGTACAGCATAATGATCTGATATTTGTATACATTGCAAAATGGTCACCACAGTAAATCTAGTTCACATCCATCACCCTATGTATACAGATAGAGAATTTTAAATTTTCTTGTGCTGAGAAATTTTAAGATCTACTCTCTTAGCAATTGCTTGCTATTTTTGAGAGCTTCATCTCAGGTCACTTTAGAATACTTCCACAGTCCCATGCAGCCAGCATTTTATTTTGCATTTGTAGGGAACACTTTATATTAACGAGTTTTTCGAAAGGTTCTCAACTGAGCACATACATAGTCTAGGCAGAGTTGGGAGTGTGCAAATCTACTGCTCTGATCACTTCTCATTAGCTGGTGTAAAAGCAGTGCTCCTGCAGAAAGCTTCAGGCAACTCTGGCTGTTTAATTTTTAGCCTGTTTTAAACATCAGAAGAAGAAGGTATTGTCTCCGGCTTTACCCTGGGGAGAGGTCTCAGGGAGCAGGGGCTATTGACTTGGCCTTCCCCCGGAGAGCATGTGGGATAACCAGGGATGGTGAGTGGAGTGGGGCGGGTGGGGGGGCAGTGGAGTCCTGGGGGAACGACGGCCTTTTAAAAGACCAGCAAAGAAGGAGGGACCCCTAAAGGAGACCGGGGCAGGTCAGGAAGGACAGGGGACAAGCAGGAAAGTGCAGTGTCACGGAAGCCCAGGTGTTTCCAGGAGGGCGAGGAGCCGGTGCTGAGGTGGTACTCATTGCACTGAAGCTCACGTAAGAATTGACTAGGCACAGTCAGAGGAGCAGTGGGTTCCCTGCAGAGTTATGAACGGATGGGGAAGAAGAGAGAGAGACAGCATCTGAAGTTGGTTTTCAGGCCTGGAGAGATCCTATTCAGTGCTGAGGCGGTTTGAGTTTTCCATATTCCCAGGGCTTGCTTGCCAGGGTGTCATCTGACATATTTCTCTGCTCTTTGTAGTTCTGCCAATTGGTCATTAGATTTTGAGGCTTGATCAGAGTCAGGTTTGATTATGTGGGCAAGGCCACTACTTCCAAGGTGGTGGTGTGGAGACACGAGTGCCTTTTTCTGTGAATTTGCTGACATTGTTGATTGTTGCCCGAAACATTAATTCATTTAGGCATTACAAATGTGATTCTAAACACATCTCTTAATATTATCAATGGATACACATGGCATATCGTCTGCCAAGTGAAACTGCAAATTAATTTTTTATTAGAAAAATAGTGATTGATGTTTTACTATATGTCAAGCACTGTTCTAAGTCCTAAGAATAGAATGGTATATAAACGTCTATACAAAGGTCTGGGTTTATGAAGTTTATAGTAAAAAAAAATCTCAGGGTTTTGTGAAGTTGATGAGTTTTGTTGCAGAGCTGCTCAAACTGCATGCAGAGCCAATGACCAGTGAGGACTGTGGAGGAGGAAAGGTGAGCAGCTGGGATGTGACGGTGGGCTAGGGCGGTGACGTGAGGCACAGGGTACCCAGGAGTGTTTGCGGTAACCAGGGACTGAATGGTGCTTGGAAAAGGTGATGAAGCACTGAAATAGTTTTCAAAAATGATCTATTACCTTGCCAGAAAAATCACATTCAAAGTACAGAGGATTTCATCACGTGTTTCTACAACAAAATATCATGTGAAAACAACACACAGACAAACCTATTAGAAAGGCCAAAATCCAGAACACTGACAACACCCAATGCTGGCGAGAAAGGGGAGCGACAGGAACGTTCATTCACTGCTGGTGGGAGTGCAAAATGAAGCAGCCACTTTGGAAGACAGTTTGTCAGTTCCTTACACAACTAAACAACCTCCTGCCGTTCAATCCAACAATCACGCTTCTTGGCATTTGCCCAGAGGAATTGAAAGCTTATATCCACACGAAAACCTGCCCATGGTTGTTTATAGCAGCTTTATTTGTAAGTTCCCAAACTTGGAAGCAACTAAGATGTCGTTCAGTAGGTGAATGGTACTGTGGTACATCCAGATGATGAAATATTATTTAGTGCTAACAAGGAACAAGCTATCAAACATGCAAAGACACAGGGGAATCTTAAATCTGTATTACTAAGTGAAAGAAGACAATATGAAAAGGCTACATACTGTATGATTCCAACTATATGACACTCTGGAAAAGGTAAAACTATGGAGGCAATAAAAAAATCAGTGGTTTCCAGGGATTGAGCAGAGGCAGGGATGGTTAGGCAGGGCACAGAGGATTTTAGGGTAGGGAAACTCCTCTGTATGACATTGTAGTGATGGATACATGTCACTGTACATCTGTCCAAACCCATAGAATGTACAACACCAAGAGTAAACCCTAAGGTAAATTATGAATTTTGTGTGGTTATGATGTGTCAGTTCACCCTTGGTAAAAAATGTATCATTCTGACATATGATGTTGATAACGGGTGAGGCTGTGTGTGTGTGTGTGTGTGCGTGTGCGTGTGCGTGTGTGAATGCGTGTGTGCTCAAGGGCCGGGAGGTATTAAGTAAATTGCTGTACCTTCCTCTCAGCTTTGTTGTAAACCTGAAACTGTTCTAAAAAATAGTCCTTCAAACAAAACACAGCACAGACTATTCTATGTGTATGCTGTGAATTAATATATAACTAAATAGAAATATAAAATTAACTGGTTTTTATTATTTTTGTTTCTATTTTTGCAATTAAATCCTAATCAAACTTTTCCTTCCCTATTAACGATGACATTTTGATCCCTATTTTAAGTAGATGCCTTTCCAATTACAAGCACCTCCAGATGCTGGGGCTTCTTGTGATGTGGAGTCTCTCTGGTTGTTGTTTTCGGGGTCGTTTCATGTCACTTTACACGTGCCCAGCGGGGGGATGGGGCGGCCTGAGCACCGACAAGCACGCAAGGCGAGACAGGTTCTGCAGACCTCAGCGGGGTCTGGATTTTCCTCTGACACCAGTCAGCTATTCCGTTCATCAGGAGATGTTAAGTGGGGGTACTCTGTGCTTCTCAACCACCTGCCCCTGGGGCAGGGCCTGCGGCCTTCAGGTCCAGTCTTCGTCTACTGACAGGTGGCTCGGGTCCTTACACAGAGCCTGTGCTGTGAAAGCCTCCCTGTACCTGCTCCCCAAGGGACAGCTCCACCTGAGACCCCCGAGCAAGACCCACAGAGGAAAACCAAACCAAACCAAATGAAACAGGTGCGTTGGCCCTGAAGACAGACAGCAAAACTGTGGCCAGGGCAAGCCTGCCTCTTATTTTCCAGGGTCCAGCGTGGCTCACAGAAAATTTTGTTTCTCCTTCTTGTTTAAAATTTTGTTTATGTTCTTTCATTTTCCCAACACAGTGTCCCGTATCTGATTTGGGCTTTTATTTATATTGTCCCACAGTTTCCTTCTCTTTTCTCATACCTTCCTTTCCCTGTATGAATTTTAATTTCTCGTTCGTTTCCTTTAAGCTTTTATTTTCTTACTTTTTCCATTTCTTATGCGTGTTCTCCCTTTTCTTCTTTTTTCGCCCTGGTCTTTTCTCAGCTTACTTAGAGATGAAATGTTTTCTGTGTGCTTGTTATGTGGGTGAAGTGTTAACTTTGGTAAATAGCTGTATGGTTTCAGGTTGTAAACTGGAGGGCTGTGGTTTCTCTTTCCAACATTTTGTCACATGGAAACCACTTGCTGAAGAAAGGAAGCTAGTTTTTGGCAGATATGAGACTCATAGACACAATATTGTAGTTTAACACAGCACATCTTATCGTATCTTAAAATAAATTTCTTTTTTTCAAGGGTGGTTTCCCTTCACTTCTCCTCTTCTCTCCTGTCCTCTCTTCTCTACTCTTTTTTCTTTTCTTTTTTGGAAGTATAGTTTACAAGCAACATTATATTAGTTTCAGGTGTACAACATAGTGGTTCAACATTTATATTCATTACGAATTGAACACCACGATAAGTCTAGTTCATCTGTCACCGTACAAAATTAATACAATATTATTATTATTATTTTTTTGACTGCACCACGTGGCTTGCAGGGATCTTAGTTCCCGACCAGGGATTAAACCTGGACCCACGGCAGTGAAAGCGCTGGGTCCTAACCCCGGACCACCAGGGAATTCCCAGTACAGTATTATTAACTATAGTGCCCATGCTGTACATTACATCCCCGATATTTATTTTATAACTGGAAATGTGTATTTCTTAATCCCTTTCACCTATTTCACCTAACCTCCCATTCCCTTCCCCACTGGCAACCGCCAGTTTGTTCTCTGTATCTGTAAGTCTGCTTCTGTTTTATTTTGTTTGTTCATTTGTTTTATTTTTTTAGATTACTCAAACAAATGAAATCATATGGTATTTATCTTTCTCTCTCTGACTTATTTCACTTAGCATAATACCCTCTAGGTCCATCCATGATGTTTCAAATAGCAAGATTTCATTATCTTTTAATGGCTGAGTAATAGACCATTGTGTATATATATATATACCACATCTTCTTTATCCATTCATCTGTTGATGGACACTTAGGTTGCTTCCATATCTTGGCCATTGTAAATAATGCTGCAGTGAATATAGGGGCGCATGTATCTTTTCAAATTAGTGTTTTCATTTTCTTTGGATAAATACCCAAAAGTAAAATTGCTGAATCATATTGTAGTTACATTTTAAATTTTTTGAGGAACCTCCATACTGTTTTCCACAGTGGCTGTACCAATTAATTATGTTTCCACCAATAGTGCACAAGGGTTCCCTTCTTTCTTCATCCTCGCCAGTACTTGTTATGTCTTGCCTTTTTGATAATAGCTGTTCTGACAAGTGTGAGGTGGTATCTTATTGTGATTTGGATTTGCATTTCCCTGATGATTAGTGATGTTGAGCATCTTTTCATGTGTCTGTTGGCCATCTGTGTGTCTTCTTTAGAAAAATGTCTATTCAGGTCCTCTGCCCATTTTTAAATTGAGTTATTTGCTTTTGTGAAATTGCGTTGTGTGAATTCTTTAAATATTTTGGATATCAACCCCTTATCAGATATATCACTTGCAAATATCTTCTCCCATTCAGTGGTTGCCTTTTTGTTTTGTTGATGGCTCCCTTTGCTGTGCAAAAGCTTTTTAGTTTGATATGGTCTCATTTGTTTATATTTGCTTTTGTTGCCCTTCTTTGCTTTTTTAATTGGAAGATAAGAAAGTGGCTCCCAGACAAGCCCTGAGCAAATTTGTGACAAAGGTAAAGGCTGTGACAGAAGCTCTCACCTTCCTGCATTTCTTATCTGGAGTCTGTGTGCTTTGTGACACCATTACTGTTCTTTTTACTCAAACAGTAGGTCAGAATTCCTTGTTGGCAACTGTGAAGCTATCAAATTAAAATGGTGTTAATAACTACTAAATAGATAGACATGTTACCATTCTGGGCTATTGTAATTTTGAAAAATAATTCCTGAAGTTTATTCTCGAGATCAAGTTCTTAAACTGCTTGCTCTCAGGATCCCTTTATACTCTTAAAAAAATTTTTATTGTGGTAAGACCATTTAATATGTGATCTAAATTCTTAACTTTTTTTTTTAGTATACAAACAGTATTGTTACCTACATGCACTATGTTGTACAGCACATCTTGAGAGCTTATTTATCTTGCATAACTGAAATTTAATACCCATTAATTAGCAACTCCTCATTTCTTCCTTCTCCCAGACCCTGGAAACCACTGTTGTATTCTTTGCTTCTATGACTTGACTATTTTAGATACTTCATATAAGTGAAATCATGCAGTATTTGTCCTTCTGTGATGGGCTTAATTCACTTAGCATAGAGTCCTTCAGGTTCATCCCTGTTGTCTCATATTGCACAGTTTTCTTCTCTTTAAGGCTGAATAATATCTCATTGTATGTATATTCCGCATTTTCTTTATCCACTTATCCATCGATGGACATTTAGGTTGCTTCCATGTCTTGGCTGTTTGAATAGTGCTGCAATGAATATAGGAGTGCTGCTTCTGGATGAATACCCATAAGTGGTATTGCTGAATCACATGGTAGTCCTATTTTTAATTTTTTAAAGTAAGGTCCATACTGTTTTCCATAGAGGCTGTACCATTTTACATTCCTAGCAACAATATACAAAATTTCCAATTTCTCCACATCTTCACCAACAACTAATTTCTTTCTTCCTTCCTCTCCCTCCCCTCTCTCCCTCCATTCCTTCCTTCCTTCCTTTTATATTAGTCATCCTAACAGGTGTAAGGTGATATCTCATTGTGGTTTTGGTTTGCCTTTCCCCAGTGATTAGTGACATTGAGCATCTTTTCATGTATCTGTTGACCATTTATATGTCTTATTGTGTAAATCAAGTCTTTAGTCCATTTTGTAAATTGGGCAATTAGTTTATTTTGCTGTTGAGCTATAGGAATTCCTTATATATTTTGGAAATTAACCCTTATCAGATATAAGGTTTACAAATATTTCTCCTGTTCTTTAGTTGTTTTTTCTCTCTGTTGATGTTTTCCTTTGCAGTTCAGAAGCCTTTTAGTTTGATGTAGTCCCACTGGCCTATTGTTGCTCTATTGCCTGTGCTTTTGGTGTCATATCCAGGAGATCATTGCCAAGGCCAATGTCATAATATGTTTTCTTCAGGAGTTTTGGAGTATCAGATCTTACGTTTAAGTCTTTAATCCATTTTGACTTGATTTTTATGTATGTTATAAGATAATGGTCCAATTTCATTCTTTCACAAAGTGTATATCCAGTTTTTCCAACTACATTTGTTGAAGAGACAATCCTTTTCCCATTGTGTATTCTTGATACTCTTGTTGAAGATCAGTTGACCATGCATGTGTAGATTTATTTATGGGCTTTCTATTCCCTTTCATTGGTCTGTATTTATGTCTTTATGCCAGTACCACACTGTTTTAATTATTGTAGCTTTATAGTATAGTTTGAGATCATGAAGTGTGATGCCTCCAGCTTTGTTCTTTTCTGAGATTGTTTTGGCTATTTGTGGTCTTTTGTGGTTCCATATGAATTTTATAATTTTTTTTTCCCTTTACTCTCTTAAAATTTTTGAGGACCCCAAAGAGTTTTTTGTTGATGTGTGTTATAACTATCAATATTTACTGTAATAGAAATTAAAATTAAGTAAAACTGGGGCTTCCCTGGTGGCGCAGTGGTTGCGCATCCGCCTGCCGATGCAGGGGAACCGGGTTCGCGCCCCGGTCTGGGAGGATCCCACATGCCGCGGAGCGGCTGGGCCCGTGAGCCATGGCCGCTGAGCCTGCGCGTCCGGAGCCTGTGCTCCGCAACGGGAGAGGCCACAACAGAGGGAGGCCCGCATACCACAAAAAAAAAAAAAAAAAAAAAAATTAAGTAAAACTGAAAAGAACAGAATTTATAAGCACATACCCATTAGCCATCAGAGCCTCTGAAAACATCGGTATCTTCTTATATGAGTGAATTTCTAAGAGTATATATATATTCTTGTATGATAAGAGTTAAAAAGGTAAATTAAATCTTAATATAACTATTAAAATAAGTTTGATTTTGCAGGTCTCAGAGGGAGATACAGAAACTCCCTAGGGTCTTCAGACCACACTATACGAACTACTGACTTAGTTAGCTGGTGAATATTTACTGAGTGAGCTGTGCTGGGTATTCCAGCTATGGTGGTAGGAAGGTAGGAAAATACTGGATAACCTTCTTGGTATCCAGGAATTCATATCACATGTGGATCCCTACCCTATCTCTGCATAAGACAACTCATATATATGAAAAATAAGTTTATGTATGTATTCAATGAAAATGATTTGCTCTCTCTTTTACGACCATTGAAATCTTAGTCGGTATGATAACAATCTGGACATTTGATACTCAAACTATCAGTGTTTGAGTCACCAGCCCAGCATTACCACAGAACAGTACTCTGAAATTCAGCCTCTTGATATGATCACTACCAAGAAAAGCTCCAGGGGTTTCAATTATGTTTCTTATTATATGGTTAACAGAGTAAAACTTGAAGGAATATGTGTGAACAGTCATATCCTCTTTTCTATTTATGTTCTAGCCTCTTTCAAAGGCCTTTTTCTTACATAAAATGTGGTATAAAGATATTTACAATTAGTGAAACTACGTGAAATAACATCACCAATCATTTTTTTAATTAATTAATTTTTTTTAACATCTTTATTGGAGTATAATTGCTTTACAATGGTGTGTTAGTTTCTGCTTTATAACAAAGTGAATCAGCTATCCATATACATATATCCCCACATTTCTTCCCTCTTGCATCTCCCTGCCTCCCACCCTCCCTATCCCACCCCTCTAGGTGGCCATAAAGCACTGAACTAATCTCCCTGTGCTATGCGGCTACCTCCCACTAGCTATCTATTTTACATTTGGTAGTGTATATATAAGTCCATGCCACTATCTCACTTCGTCCCAGCTAACCCTTCCCCATCCCTGTGTCCTCAAGTCTGTTCTCTGTGTCTGCATCTTTATTCCTGTCCTGCCCTAGGTTCTTCGGAAAGTTTTTTTTTGTTTGTTTTTAGATTCCATATGTATGTGTTAGCATACGGTATTTGTTTTTCTCTTTCTGACTTACTTCACTCTGTATGACAGCCTCTAGGTCCACCCACCTCACTACAAGTAACTCAATTTCGTTTCTTTTTATGGCTGAAGAATATTCCATTGTATATATGTGCCACATCTTCTTTATGCATTGATCTGTCGATGGACACTTAGGTTGCTTCCATGTTCTGGCTATTGTAAATAGAGCTGCAATGAACATTGTGGTACATGACTCTTTTTGAATTATGGTTTTCTCAAGGTATATGTCCAGGAGTGGTATTGCTGGGCTGTAGGGTAGTTCTATTTTTAGTTTGTTAAGGAACCTCCATATTGTTCTCCATAGTGGCTGTATCAATTTACACTCCCACCAACAGTGCAAGAGCGTTCCCTTTTCTACACACGCTCTCCAGCATTTATTGTTTGTAGATTTTTTGATGATGGCCATTCTGACTGGTGTGAGGTGATACCTCATTGTAGTTTTGATTTGCATTTCTCTAATGATTAGTGATGTTGAGCATCCTTTCATGTGTTTGTTGGCAATCTGTATATCTTCTTTGGAGAAATGTGTTTAGGTATTCTGCTCATTTTTGGATTGGGTTGTTTGTTTTATTGATATTGAGCTGTATGAGCTGCTTATAAATTTTGGAGATTAATCCTTTGTCAGTTGCTTCATTTGCAAGTATTTTCTCCCATTCTGAAGGTTGTCTTTTCATCTTGTTTATGTTTTCCTTTGCTGTGCAAAAGCTTTTAAGTTTCATTAGGTCCCATTTATTTATTTTTGTTTTTATTTCCATTTCTCTAGGAACTGGGTCAAAAAGGATCCTGCTGTGATTTATGTCATAGAGTGTTCTGCCTATGTTTTCCTCTAAGACTTTTCTAGTGTCTGGCCTTACATTTAGATCTTTAATGCATTTTGAGTTTATTTTTCTGTATGGTGTTAGGGAGTGTTCTAATTTCATTCTTTTCATGTAGCTGTCCAGTTTTCCCAGCACCACTTATGGAAGAGGCTGTTTTTCTCCATTGTATATTCTTGCCTCCTTTATCAAAAATAAGTTGACCATATGTGCTTGGTTTACCTCTGGGCTTTCTATCGTGTTCCATTGATCTATATTTCTGTTTTTGCGCCAGTACCATACTGTCTCGATTACTGTAGCTTTGTTGTATAGTCCGAAGTCCAGGAGTCTGATTCCTCCAGCTCCGTTTTTCTTTCTCCAGATTGCCTTGGCTATTCAGGGTCTTTTGTGTTTCCATACAAATTGTGAAATTTTTTGTTGCAGTTCTGTGAAAAAAGCCGGTGGTAGTTTGATAGGGATTGAACTGAATCTGTAGATTGCTTAGGGTAGTATAGTCATTTTCACATTGTGGATTCTTCCAATCCAAGAACCTGGTATATCTCTCCATCTGTTTGTATCATCTTTACTTTCTTTCATCAGTCTCTTATACTTTTCTGCATACAGGTCTTTTGTCTCCTTTGGTAGGTTTATTCCTAGGTATTTTATTCTTCTTGTTGCAATGGTAAATGGGAGTGTTTCCTTAATTTTTCTTTCAGATTTTTAATCATTAGTGTATAGGAATGCAAGAGACTTCTGTGCCTTAATTTTGTATCCTGCTACTTTACCAAATTCATTGATTACCTCTAATAGTTTTCTGGTAGCATCTTTAGGATTCTCTCTATATAGTATCATGTCATCTGTAGACAGTGACAGCTTAACTTCTTTTCCAATTTGGATTCCTTTTATTACTTTTTCTTCTCTGATTTCCGTGGCTAGGACTTCCCAAACTATGTTGAATAAGAGTGGTGAGAGTGGACATCCTTGTCTTGTTCCTGAACTTAGAACAATGCTTTCAGTTTTTTACCATTGAGAATGATGTTTGCTGTGTGATTTTCGTATATGGCCTTTATTATGTTGAAATAGGTTCCCTCTATGCCCACTTTCTGGAGAGTTTTTATCATAAATGGGTGTTGAATTTTCTCAAAAGCTTTTTCTGCATCTATTGAGATGATCATATGGTTTTTATTCTTCAATTTGTTAATATGGTGTATCACATTGATTGATTTGCATATATTGAAGAAACCTTGCATCTCTGGAATAAATCCCGCTTGATCATGGTGTATGATCCATTTAATGTGTTGGTGGATTCTGTTTGCTAGTATTTTGTTGAGGAATTTTGCACCTATATTCATCAGTGATATTGGTCTATAATTTTCTTTTTTTGTAGTATCTTTGTCTGGTTTCGATATCAGGGTGATGGGGGCCACATAGAATGAGTATGGGAGTTTTCCTCCCTTTGCAATTTTTTGGAAGAATTTGAGAATGATGGGTGTTAAATAACTTCTCTAAATGTTTGATAGAATTCACCTGTGAAGCCATTTGGTCCTGGATTTTGTTTCTAGGACGATTTTTAATCACATTTTCAATTTCATTACTTGTGATTGGTCTGTTCATATTTTCTCTTTCTTCCTGGTTTAGTCTTGGAGGGTTATACCTTTCTAAGAACTTGTCCATTTCTTCCAGGTTGTCCATTTTATTGCCATAGACTTTTTTGTAGTAGTCTCTTAAGATGCTTTGTATTTCTGCGGTGTCTGTTGTAACTTCTCCTTTTTCATTTCTAATTTTAGCTCTGATCTTTATGATTTCTTTCCTTCTGCTAACTTTGGGTTTTGTTTGTTCTTCTTTCTCTAGTTCCTTTATATGTAACCTTAGATTGTTTATTTGAGATTTTTCTTTTTTCTTGAGGTAGTCTTGTATAGCCATAAACTTCTCTCTTAGAACTGCTTTTGCTGCATCCCAAAAGTTTTGGATCTTTGTGTTTTCATTGTCATTTGTCTCTAGGTGTTTTTGGACTTCCTCTTTGATTTTTTCAGTGATCTCTTGGTTATTTAGTAATGTATTGTTTGGCCTCCATGTGTTTGTGTTTTTTACGTTTTTTTCCCTGTAATTGATTTCTAATCTCATAGTGTTGTGGTCAGAAAAGATGCTTGATATGATTTCAATTTTCTTACATTTACTGAGGCTTGATTTGTGACCCAAGATGTGATCTATCCTGGAGAATGTTCCGTGCACACTTGAGAAGAAAGTGTAATCTGCTGTTTTTGGATCGAGTGTCCTATAAATATTTAAATCTATCTGGTCTATTGTGTCATTTAAAGCTTGTGTTTCCTTATTAATTTTCTGTTTGGATGATCTCTCCATTGGTGTAAGTGAATTGTTAAAGTCCCCCACTATTATAGTGTTACTGTCAATTTCCTCTTATATAGCTGTTAGCAGTTGCCTTATGTATTGAGGTGCTCCTATGTTGGGCGCATGTATATTTATAATTGTTATATCTTCTTCTTGGATTGATCCCTTGATCATTACGTAGTGTCCTTCCTTGTCTCTTGTAACATTCTTTATTTTAAAGTCTATTTTATCTGATATGAGTATTGCTACTCCAGCTTTCTTTTGATTTCCATTTGCGTGGAATATCTTTTTCCATCCCCTCACTTTCAGTCGGTATGTGTCCCTAGGTCTGAAGTGGGTCTCTTGTAGACAGTATATATATGGATCTTGTTTTTATATCCATTCAGCCAGTCTATGTCTTTCGGTTGGAGCATTTAAACCATTTACATTTAAGGTAGTTATTGATATATATGTTCCTATTGCCATTTTCTTAGTGGTTTGGGGTTTTTAATTGTAGGTCTTTTCCTTCTCTTGTGTTTCCTGTCTAGAGAAGTTCCTTTAGCATTTGCTGTTAAGCTGGTTTGGTGGTGCTGAATTCTCTTAGCTTTTGCTTGTCTTAAAGGTTTTAATGTCTCTGTCATATCTGAATGAGATCCTTGCTGTGTAGAGTAATATTGGTTGTAGGTTTTCCCCCTTCATCACTTTAAATATGTCCTGCCACTCCCTTCTGGTCTGTAGAGTTTCTGCTGAAAGATCAGCTGTTAACCTTATGGGGATTCCCTTGTATGTTATTTGTTGTTTTTCCCTTGCTGCTTTTAATATTTTTTCGTTGTATTTAATTTTTGACAGTTTGATTAATATGTGTCTTGTGCGTTTCTCATTGGATTTATCCTATATGGGACTCCCTGAGCTTCCTGGACTTGATTAACTATTTCCTTTCCCATATTAGCGAAGTTTTCAACTCTAATCTCTTCAAATATTTTCTCAGTCCCTTTCTTTTTCTCTTCTTCTTCTGGGACCCCTTTAATTCGAATGTTGGTGCGTTTAATGTTGTCCCAGAGGTCTCTGAGACTGTCCTCAATTCTTTTCATTTTTTCTTGCTCTTTCATCTGCTGTGTGTTTCTCTGTCTTCTCATTTTGCTTAACTTACTGTGTTTGGGGTCTCGTTTTCGCAGGCTGCAGGTTCGTAGTTCCCGTTGTTTTTGGTGTCTGCCCCCAGTGGGTAAGGTTAGTTCTTTGGGTTGTGTAGGCTTCCTGGTGGCGGGAACTAGTGCCTATGTTCTGGTGGATGAGGCTGGATCTTGCCTTTCTGGTGGACAGGACCCCGTCCGGTGGTGTGTTTTGGAGTATCTGTGACCTTATTATGACCTCTGCTAATGGGTGGGGTTGTGTTCCTGTCTTGCTGGTTGTTTGGTTAGGGTGTCCAGCCCTGTAGCTTGCTGGTTGTTGAGTGGTGCCAGGTGTTAGCATTGAGACGGAGATTTCTGGGAGAGCTTTCGCTGTTTGATGTTACATGGAGCCAGGAGGTCTCTTGTGGACCATTGTCCTGAAATCAGCTCTCCCACCTCAGAGGCACAGGCTTGACACCCGGCCAGAAATAATTATTAGAAAGTAATTAATAAAAGAAAGTAAAAAGAGAACAACCAAACGAAAAAACAAATCCACCAATGATAACAAGCGCTAAAAACTATACTAAACAAACAAACAAACAAACAAAAAATGGACAGACAGAATCCTAGGACAAATGGTAAAAATAAAGCTATACGGACAAAAGCACAAAGAAGCATACATATTCACACTCACAAAAAGAGAAAGAAAAAAATATCTATATCTATATATATATAAAAAAGGAGGAAAAGAGCAACCAAATCAATAGACAAATCTACCAATTATAATAGGCTCTAAATACTAAACTAAGATAAACATAAAACCAGAAACAAATTAGATGCAGAAAGCAAACCCTAAGTCTACAGCTGCTCCCAAAGTCCACCTCCTCAATTTTGGGATGATTCGCTTGTCTATTCAGGTATTCTACAGGTGCAGGTACATCAAGTTGATGGTGGAGATTTAACCCGCTGCTCCCAGGGCTGCTGGGAGAGATTTCCCTTTCTCTTCTTTGTCCGCACAGCTCCCGGGGTTCAGCTTTGGATTTGGCCTCGCCTCTGCATGTAGGTCGCCTGAGGGCGTCTGTCCTTCGCTCAGACAGGACGGGGTTAAATGAGCAGCTGATTCGGGGTCTCTGTCTCACTCAGGCCGGGGGGAGGGAGGGGTACGGATGCAGGGCGAGCCTGCGGCGGCAGAGGCCGGCGTGACGTTGCACCAGCCTTAGGCGCCGTGCGTTCTCCCGGGGAAGTTATCCCTGGGTCACGGGACCCTGGCGGTGGCGGGCTGCACAGGCTCCTGGGAGGGGAGGTGTGGAGAGTGACCTGTGCTCGCACACAGGCTTCTTGGTGGCGGCAGCAGCGGCCTTAGCGTCTCATGCCCGTCTCTGGGGTCCGCGCTGCTGGCCGCGGCTCGCACCTGGCTCTGGAGCTTGTTTATGCGGTGCTCTGAATCCCCTCTCCTCGCGCACCAGGAAACAATGGTCTCCTACCTCTTAGGCAGGTCCAGACCTTTTCCCGTACTCCCTCCCGGCTAGCCGTGGCGCACTAGCACGCTTCAGGCTGTGTTCGCGCCGCCAACCCCTGTCCTCTCCCTAGGAGCCGACCGAAGCCCGAGCCTCAGCTCCCAGCCCCGCCCGCCCCGGCGGGTGAGCAGACAAGCCTCTCGGGCTGGTGAGTGCTGGTCGGCACCGATCCTCTGCGGGAATCTCTCTGCTCTGTCCTCCGCACCCCTGTGGCTGCGCTCTCTTCCGTGGCTCCGAAGCTCTCCCCGTCCGCCACCCACAGTCTCCGCCCGCGTAGGGGCTTCCTAGTGTGTGGGAACCTTTCCTCCTTCACAGCTCCCTCCCCCTGGTGCAGGTCCCATCCCTATTCTTTTGTCTCTGTTTTTTCTTTTTTCTTTTGCCCTACCCAGGTACGTGGGGAGTTTCTTGCCTTTGGGGAGGTCTGAGGTCTTCTGCCAGCGTTCAGTGGTTGTTCTGTAGGAGTTGTTCCACGTGCAGATGTATTTCTGATGTATCTGTGGGGAGGAAGGTGATCTCCGCGTCTTACTCTTCCACCATCTTGAAGGTCTCCTCTCCATCACCAATCATTTTGATAGAACTTTCTGGGTGGCTTCCACCTTAGCATCCAAGAATTCGAGGACCGAAGTATAATCATTTTCTTCTTCTTTTCAGATGGTTTTGAGACAGCTGTGCCATCAAATAGCCAGACAGTCTCAGAACCTGGAAAAAATGTCACACTCACCTGCCAGCCTCAAATGAAATGGCTGTTACAAGAAGTTACATGGGAAAAGATCCAGCCCCATCAGATTGACCTCTTAACTAGCTGCAACTTGTCCCAAGGAAGAAGTTACACTTCAAAGTACCCAAGACAGATACTGAGCAACTGCACCCAGGGAATGAGGAGGGCCTTCATCACCCTGCCCCACATTATGGCCTCTGACTCAGGACTCTACCGCTGTGGCTTCAAAGCCAGCACAGGAGAAACTGAAACCTTCGTGATGAGACTGATCGTAACCGATGGTGAGTAGGTGACAGATGCCTTAACGTGTCAAAAATGGAAAAAGCCAACCACTGTGGATTGGTTTCTTTTGTCTTTTTCATGACTTTATTATTCAGAATATCTTTAATGATTGAATTTGGTAAGTTGTCAGCTATCGAATGTTAGTGTTTATCTTGCTAATCCATCAATCACAGATTTAACAATAATAGATCTTTCCCATTTTTTTGATCTGCCACTTTCCTAAAATTAAAAACAAAGATTCAGTCAGTCTGAAAAATACACGGTATCAACAGCCTATAAGTTTCAGCTGTATAATTTCTGTTTTTTTCAGCTGTATAATTTTTAATTTTCCAATTACTTTAAAACTTTTTGATGGTGGTAACTAGGTTTTATAATCCTCATGTATCCTCAGCAATAATAAGGTGTTAGATTGGTATTTGCTGAATCAGTGTTGAGTAAAGTGTAATAAATGTTTAATAATGTGGTTGCTACTTTGCCAGATCAGAGCTTTGGTTCCCTCAGTTTTTTTCAGAGCTAGGAGCAGGAACAGACTGGCCTTGAAGCTTTGAAACTGACCTTCAGGGCCTCCCACCTGAGCTGGCTCCTTCCAAGGCCCGGTATTTATTTTGTATTAGTAACCTGTCTCCTGTGTCATGATGAAGCCCTAAATTGTGTAAGCTTCAGGCTCCAGAAAACCTGTGTGAGTGTAAAGAAAAGTGGTATTTCACCGGGGCAGATACAGAGAGGCCTGGGTAGACCCGCATTCCAGCTGAGTGGGAGGAAGTCTGTCTCAGACTGCCAGCTCTGCTTCCAGGCAAGTTTTCTCACTGCAGAGGGACCTGTCAGAGAAAATAATTTATATTTACTGATGACAGAAATTGTATTTCACTTTATTCTCACCCTCTTCTTCCCTCCCTCTTTTCCTTCCTCCCTTCCTTCTTTCCTTCCATCTACCCATGCATCCATCTTTCCTTCTGCCTTTCTTCTGTATGCTTCTAGCCAACTCATGTGCCTTGGCCTGTATGTAGACTTTTAGAGCCAAGGCTTCCTAGGATGTGGCTGCCCGTTCATAGACTCTGCTTACTGCAGGCTGAGATTCCCTCCTGCATCAGGAAGGAAGAAGAGGAGGTTTTGTATGTAGAGCAGCCTCCACTGCTGCCGCTTTCGCAGCTGTGTGTGCTAAGGAGGCCCTTTCCCAGAGGTTAGCAGCTTTTATACATAGTCACCTCGCACAGCATCAAAGCTTTCTCTGCTCCTCTTAATGACAGAGGGAGCATAGAACTTGATGAAAAAGAGGACTGATGGAATATTTGGGGGAGAAATATTAAGAGGTTCTTCATGTTGACTCCATTCCTTCAGAGACATCGAGAAGATATTTCTCACCTTTAAAAAAAAATACTCTTGGGCCTTCCCTGGTGGCTCAGTGGTTGAGAGTCCGCCTGCCGATGCAGGGGACACGGGTTCGTGCCCCGGTCCGGGAAGATCCCACATGCCGCGGATCGGCTGGGCCCGTGAGCCATGGCCGCTGCGTCTGCGCGTCCGGAGCCTGTGCTCCGCAGCGGGAGAGGCCACAACAGTGAGAGGACCGCGTACCGCGGGAAAAAAAAAAAAAAAAAAAAAAACAAGCCTTTCACAATTTTTCCTGAGGGTGTAAAAAGAAATGTAGAACCCTTCGACATTCAGGAGAAAAAAAAAAAACCTCTTGCATTATAGAAGTGTTTTTAAAATCTGGCCAGAAAAAAAAGAATAAAGTAGTCACTAATCTTCTCTCAGAGACCAAGGTAAGAAAAAGTTCTATTCAGAAAATGTCATAAAGAACCATTTTCAAACACTTCTGAAATAAAATCTTGTCCATTATATATGTTGAAAAAGTTATTAAAAACATCTTAAATCATAGAGAAAACAGATCCTAGGAGGTATAATTATTTAACTCTTACTAATTAATAAAAATGTCTTTCAGTCACCCAAAAGTGGCTAAGTTCCTTGCACAAAGCTGCTTCTTTTCTTTGTACATAGGCTATAAACAGTGTCGAAAATGAAGGTGAAATTGTAATGGTCAGCATTGTTAGTGTTCAAGTGTTTTGAATTCTTGAAAAATGGCTTTTTGACATTCAACTGACAGGTTGAAAGACTATCAACTAGGCCCATTAGAAAAAAGTTATATTTGATAGAAGATGACAGCTGTTTACTGTATGTTTTGGTTTAATTCCTTTTAAAAATAATTATAAGTAAAGATTGAAGATAAAAAATCAGATGGAAAGCAAAAATAGATCACTTGTGTTTCCCTGATGTGATTCGATTATTTCAAGTCCTGAGGCTGTTTGGTCAAAAATCAATGTAGGGGGCTTCCCTGGTGGCGCAGTAGTTAAGAATCTGCCTGCCAATGCAGGGAACGCAGGTTCAAGCCCTGGTCTGGGAAGATCCCACATGCCGCGGAGCAACTAAGCCCATGAGCCACAACTACTGAGCCTGCGCGTCGCGACAGTAAGAGGCCCGCGCACCGCGATGAAGAGTGGCCCCCGCTCACCGCAACTGGAGAAAGCCCTTGCACAGAAACGAAGACCCAACACAGCCATAAATAATAAATAAATAAATAAAAAGTGCAAGTGTAGCAGTTACATAATAAGAATACAATATCTTTAAAAAAATCAATGTAGAGATTAAAGCAGAGAGACAGGTATAAGATGTAGAGATGATTTAATTTATTTCAACTGTCAAGGGAAAGGTGATTGTGACACAGATTTTATAAACCGCTGTGCATCCTTTTGTTAGCTCCCATCAGCTTCTTTTATGGGATCCAAAAGCGAGATTTTTAGGACTATCGTATTCTACACGCACGTACACACACGCACGCACACACAGACACACAGACACACAGACACACACACGTTCTTCCCCTGATTTTGCCTGCCTGTGTTCATCTTCAGACAAGTACCAGGTACTGAGAAGCCACTGAAAAGATGATACAATGTCAACCAATACATCGTATATCCAGGCCTTGACTTATTTTGAACAGAGGGAGAAAGTGGCAGAAGCGTGAGTTGAACCCAAATTTACTATTGACTCTCTTTGCTGAATGAAGAGAAAGACTTGACTCCCCCTGTTTGCACTCAAGACCTGGGAAGTAGTGTAAAATGGTTCCAGACTGAGTTTTCTGAATTTGAAGCTTGACTAGACCACAAGGGCCAGGAACAGGGGAAAAATGCATGCATACTGACAGTGACCAAAATTATTTTTGGCCCTTAATATCCTCTGGATTTTCATTAGTTATGAGAAAAGTATTTTAAGTTCTACCAAAATAATTTGTGAAGTCTTTTAATATTAATTTAATGATGCGCCAACTACAATTGTTTCAACTGAGCTTATTAATTATAAAAATAAAGAGGATCAGAGAAATGAAATCAGTCCCTCAGAAAGTTTCTGGAGAAGACTAGTTTTTAACTATATTAAGAAGTATAGTTACTCATGTCTTTCCCCAATCATCGTCCACCAACGAGGCCACTCATCTGAACCATCAAGTTTCAAATAAAGCTTTGATGATCAGAGCAGAGCAAAGAGACAAAACAGAGTCCGGGGATGTACACAGTATGCACGGGGTGGGGCGGGGGAGTTGTGCGTGGGTGATTGCACTCAAATGACTAGGTTGGTACAGAGATTCTGAGTTATGGGTTAATATAGAAGGAGGTAGGCTCAATTAAGTGATAACTTGGTGAAATACTAGATCTCATGTAAGAGCAATGAAAGCCACTATCAATTCTTGATCAAAGATGGCACAAAGTAGTATTTAAGGAAGTGTAAGTCAAATAGTAGAAAAAGAAAAATTTGAGGCAGAGGAAATTAGCTGAGAGTCAGTTGCAGTAATCAGTACATGAATGACTGAGCTCTCAAACTAGGCTACCACTGTCACATACTGGGTCTTTGGGCCACAAAAAAGGAGCCCACTTCAGGTAGACAAATTACAAATGGCAGATAAATTAGAAAAAAGGTGCCCCTTCCTCCACACTGATGCAGACCCAAGCTGATGCACAGGCTAGGTGATGGGCCACAGGTCCCCTACCCACTTGGCTGGGCACACAGGTGGCCTGGAGAAGGGGGAGGTATCATTGGTCGGATTGGAACGTCAGTTTGTGCTTGTCACCAACGCCACGTTCCTACTTTCTCCTATTCCCAACCAATTCACGATCTTTTCACATTTGCTCAGACTGCTTCCCTGACATCGAACCATCAAGCATCTTGAATTTCTCAAACTTTTATAACTAGGAAACTGATACCCTTGAGTCATTTAATAACTGCGTCTATTTGCAATGGTCCCAACTCTTATATTAGAAATTACTTGAGATTAAGGATTATGACATCTCTGTTTAGAGCTGTCAATGTATCTTTCCAGAATGTGCTTAATAAGTGTTCTTGACTGATTCTGTGTATGTTAATATTTCTGTATGTTCTAGTAGGGACTGTGTCCATTTTATTTCCCAGTTGTCTAGCTGGATTATTTCTAGATTTTCTGCATCAACACAACATTTGAGGTTTAGTGATTGCTTATCAAAGAAACCTGAACTCTCAGAAGATCCACTCCACCGCAGTGTTTGGGGAGAAAATTTTCATGAACTTTGTTCACATATATATCTTTCAAAAAGGTGATTTCCTTTTTTTAGTTCTCTTGTTTTCATATTCTATATAAATGGTGTATAATTGTTAGTCAATAGACGTGGAGGATGGAAATTATAAATGGAGATTGCAGAAGTTTTCACTAGGAAATCATGGGGCCACAGCCAAGAGAATCTTCCCATATCTTTCTTCTGTGAGGTATGGGGTCGACCAAGGGGTAGCGTAGAGGAATAGATGCTGTAGGTTCTAAATCTTGCCTGTGATGGCTTGGTGGAGATTACTGCCTCTGGACTCTGTGCTCCTGAGTTAGACCATGAGAATATTACGGAGGAGAAATAAACTTCATTTCTTTCTTTGGCCTTAGTTTCTGCTAAAATTCACTCATTTTTCTCCCAGGTGATTTGGATTCCTAAACAGTTTGAAGTTGTAGACAAAATATATTTTTTTAGGGATTTATTAATCCAGAACCTTCTGTCCCACTCCTCTGAATTTATGATAGATGCAACTATTGTAGGCATGGCAGTTTTCTGAGCTGGTATGCGCTGGGCTGCCAGATGCGTCCATTTCCGTGACCCGGTGTGATGAACCTCAGCCTTTTATCATCTCTTCCTACATAGAAAATAATGTCCATGACAGTTAATTTATATGATAGAACCATAGGACCGGAATCCCAGAGCACTGGTGTCACTGCCTGCAGGTTCAAATAGCCTCTACCAATACGGATCAACTACAATTTTTAGCCCAATTTAGTTATGTTATTAAAATTCTGGATGATAACTGGGTATCCCGATGAAACATACTGTTTCCAACATCACAAGTGAGTTGATTACTCAATCAGGGCCTATTATGTCGTTGTAGCTTTACCGTTGCCTCTGCCCACATCAGTTCTTTTATGAGACATCTAATTTAAAAAAAAAAAAGCAACCAGTCAGTCATTCAGTTTGTTTTGTGAGCCCACATGTTGATTTACTCATCTTTCCTAAGGCACACAATCCTGGAATGTTTGCCTGCAGTCATTGTTTATACGAACCATATTTGTGTAGATAAACAAGGTATTGGATTGACAAGTTAATAACAGAGAGAAGGAAATGTTGAAAATCTAATGTTAAGTGGATTTGATGGTGCTCTTACATAAGGAACATTGATGAGTGTGTATTGTTATCACTACTATAAACGAAGTAAGTTGGTGGTATTAGAAAGCAGCTAATCCTAGGAACTGCTTTTCTTTAAGTGGACCTTTATCCTCAGCCTGAATTTCAAGTAATTGTCATGACTCTTTCCTCTCCTTAGGAACTTAGAATACAGGTAGGAATTCAAATTCAGAAAAATGTACTGATTTTCTTCCCACTTAAAATCCTTGACCACACTAGTGTGAGAGACCTGCCTAATGACTCGAAAGGCAAAATAGCCATTTGGACTCCTTTGTCGTGTGTGTGCTTTTTTTATTTTAAAGCGTCTGGGAATTGTTAACAGCTTGTAATTGTCTCTTAGAGCCTTCTTAGAAACTGAAGGTAGATGACTGTGTGAAGTTTTCCCCAAAGGCAAGTAGAAAATTACTTAAAATTAAAAAAAAAATTAGTTCTTCATATAAGATTAATGGCATTTCATTCTTAATAGCAATTCTAGTTTTAAGTATTGCAATTCAATCAGTCAGACAACTACTTCCAACTTCAACTGAGGTATTTCAAACATGTACTGACCTGACCCCTGACAGATATTCAAAGGTGACCTAGCAGGTTTGCAGAGGGCTCTGTTATTGAAAAGAGCAACAAATGAAGAGTAAACACAGATCTGTCATTTGTAGAGATACATCTTTGAACCCCCATTTGTATCTTAAACTTATTTACACTGAAACGATTCAGGGGTTTATAAGAGTTATTTATTTAACAGAGGAGTATGCTTCGATAATTTAATAAAATAAATGTTTTGTAATTCTCATTGGTCACTCTAAACTTCATTTCCAGAGTTAATTTGATGCATTTCACTTTGCCTAAAACTCAAAAATAACTTTGATGTTCATACTCTTTTAAGTATAAGAGTAGTGTTTAATTAACCCACAGGAAGAGATTCTTCCTTTCACGGATGTAAGGTTGAACTGTTTAAAGCTCTCCACTGCACTGGTGAGGAGTGAGAAATGGCTTTAGCTAAGGTGAATAGTGAGTGAAATGAAAAATCCTTATCAGCACAGTGATGGACACAGGCAAGTAAAGAGTAAATATTGAGATGAGAAACTACGTTAACTAAGGATGGGATATTTTCTGTGGCTTCAAATCCAAGAAGCTCAAGGACATGATGGATGTGCAAATGACCCCCAAATTGGAGCCACATAGGAGGTGAGTTTACAAATGTAAAAAAATACAGGCTTGCAAAGTATAACCATTATTCTGATTTTTTCATGTTTTATATAGAGCACTGAGATAAATTCTTCACTCTTTTAATTTGTATGTGTATATACACAAATTTTGTGAATTAAGATAACTGTGAATATTGTTAGGTGGAACAATCTGCCGTATGGTAAACATTCAATAAATACATGTGCTTGTGTGGGCAGTTTTACACTCACAAGAAACACACAAATCCCAAATACTTTAATCAAAACAGGTTGTTTTGCTTTTATGCTGGCTACTGTCTTCTCTTCCTGGTCTAATAAGTAAAGATATCAGCTTTGAAATCCAGTCATGCAATTCCTTTTTTTTAATCACTGGCTATTTTTTAAATGGAGAGATCAGATGGATAATTAAACTCTAGAGCATAAAGCTGCAGATTTTGCAATTATTACCAGAACGCTTATTTCTCATAGCCAGGCATTAGCTTTCACATGTTTTGTAGAGCACTTAGTAAACAGTTCTTTAATTAAAATGTCTTAAGTTGGATAGACTATTTGGAGGTAAATATTCAGCCCAAAGCTTGCTGTCTGTTTCATATTCTGAAAATATCTGTATGACATTTATAGCACATTTATATATAGGCCTTTATAAATGCCATATAGTTTGAAGTTTAAAGTTTTCTAAGGACCCAAGGGAAAAGTTGTAAATAGCAGTTATAAGAACTAAGTGTCACAGGGCTTTGGCTTGGCTGCTATATGACGAACTCACACATTATGCTTATGTTTGTGCCCGTCACTCTAAGAATTTACTGGTAATTCCTCACTTAGTTGTCATAACAGCTCTATTATTATCTACATTTTATGGATGAGGAAAGTGAGGCATGGAGAGGTTAAGTGAGGCATGAAGCCTTATCCAAGGCTTCACAGCTAGCAGGGAGGGGGCTGGGGTTCAAAGCCATGCAGACTGACTTCGGGGTTCTTTTTCTTCACTGTGGCACTATATTGCTTCTCCAGGTGGAAGGAAAAAATCATTACTGCCACCAACAGCAACATCACAAGAGAAGCTGGCTACTGTGGAGTTCCACAGCCTTGGGTTCATCCTCTTAGGAGGTTTATAGGTACGATGGGTTACCTACTGAACCAGCACCTAGAGCATCGGTAGGCAAAGGAGTGGGAGTTTGATCGCCCACTATTTTCTTCCAGCTCTACCTGCTCAGGTCACCCCAGGTGCTGCGTCTGTGGGTTCCCCACTGACTTGTCCCCTTTTCTGGGGTTTGCAGGTATCCTGAAGTCATGTGAGGGAAGGTGTTCACACGGTCATATGAGGGACGAGCAAAATCAGGTAGTAGGTATTAGGGTCTGGAGGGGAGTGCTGGTTGCTGAAGTCATGTCCACACCAGGAACAGACTAGGGGAACTTTGGGAGTAGCCTCCAGGCAAAGGCGAGTTAAGGTTCCTGCTGGAGGGAACTGGTGAGAGCTCAGCTCTCACGTGACTCATTGGCTTTGCAAACACCTGCCCCCAAGGTCTTCACCAGACCTGCCCAGCAGAATCTCCCTGTGGGAAAGCTTGCTCCCTTGAGCAACTTCCCTGGAATTGGCTCAGAGTTGTCAAGCACACCCTCCTTCCGCCTTAAGTTCCACCTCCTCCTCCTCCTTTGTCTCGAATCCTGCTCTCCCTCTAGTTCTTGTAGTTGACTAGTGACCGTTGAACCCAGAGCTGGAGTTATTAGCCATCAGAAGAAGGGCAGCAAGGACTTAACCTTCAAAATCTCCCAAGAAAAAACAGAAGTTTGTTTTCTATATTAAATATTCTGAAGAGTTGTATTCTCTCACATTTATGGACCTTTATCTTGAACAGCTAAATAAATAAATAATTTAACTGGTATGTTATGCCTACTTATGTTTTATTGCATGGGTAAAATATTCGTCTTGATTTTAGTGGAGCATTTGAAAAATTTCCTATTATATCCTCATGGATAAGCATGATAGTGACACAGTAATGTAGAGTTACTCTTGGTTAAACAACAGTAATGACAACAATGTGTTGGGGAATTAGAATTGGAAACAAAATCTCCTCCCTGCCCAGAAAACTGCTCCACAAAGGAAGAAGGGAAGGAAAACAATTTTATTGTTGACTAAGCATGAAACCAGAATTGTGATATGCATCACAGGCAGTCCACTAAGAGACCGCAAAGACAGAAGGAAATCTTAACCTTTTGTAAAGCCTGGCAGATACAACCCATTATATGCATGTTCTCAAGGTAAACAGTAACTAGTCCTCAAGTAGGAGGACTTGATAGCATCATTTGTCACACACAGCTCATCCTAAATTCACCTGGTATGACCATCTATGTTAGCTAATTGGCTTTATCCAAAGGAAAAATGAGCTTCTTACATCTTTACGCCAGGAGGTTTTGCACCTCAGAGTAAGGTGCCCTTGGAAGTTAGGCTTCTACCTTCCCACAGAATTGGAAGACATGGGCTCTCTCTTCTTTGATGATTACATTCCAAAGATATGGCTTTGACTTATTACAGCAAAAGGATACAAAGCAAGATCAGCAAAGGGAAAAGATGCGTGGGGCAAAGTCAGAAGGACTAATTCCCAGAAGGAAAGCAGGTGTTTAGCATAAACCACATTGTTTGTATCAACAGTTTAGACTCAATAAACCACCCTAACAGTTAAGAAATGGTGAGAACACTCCCCAAATCCAAGTTCCCACACGCTAGCCAAGGGCCAACCTTGTAAGCAGGCCTTTCTAAGGCCAGCAGTCTTGGGGCTGCTACATTAACTCTTTTCTGCACACTAATTCACCACAGAAGTGAGCAGGAAGTGGGCAGGTCTTGACATTCTGACCTGTGATGCGTAAATACAATCTCTTTTAATAAATAATATCTGTTTATGAAAATGGAGAAATATTTTAAGAAATATAACGTAAGACTAAGGAATACTTGGGTAGAAAGGTGAGACATCTAATATGATGGAGTCAGCCTTGAAAATTTTCTCAACAAATTACCAAATCAGAACGTTCACCATCCCTATGCCGCATATGCTGACTTGGTACCCTTACCGTACTTCAATTGCTATAGAGCACTATAGCCCAGAGTACAGTGCACATAGCGACACCAGAAAATGTGGCTACTGCGGTCAGCCTATTGAGTAGTAGATTTTACAGCCTATCTTAGACTATGTGTTTCTCAACTGACGTAAAGTTTTAAAGTGTTTAAGTCACTTGGGAAACCATTTTCCATCAAGAGAGGCAAAACCATTGCAGCAAAACGTGTACATAAGATTAGAAACTCGCTTCCTCATTGGCCTGCTCTGTAATTACAGGACAATTATTTAGATTCTCTGCACGTTATGTTTCTCAGTTAAAATCTAATAATACTTTTTTTTAAATTTTATTGAAGTATAGTTGATTTACAATATTGTGTTAGTTTCTGCTGTACAGCAAAGTGATTCAGTTATACATGTATATATATACTTTTTTATATTCCTTTCCATTATGGTTTATTACAGAATATTGAATAGAGTTCCCTGTGCTATACAGTAGGACCTTGTTGTTTATCAATTCTGTACATAATAGCTTGCATCTGCTGACCCCAGACTCCCAACCCACCCCTCCCCTCCCCCCTCCCCCTTGGCAACCAGAAGTCTGTTCTCTATATCTGTAAATCTGTTTCTGTTTCATAGATAGGTTCACTTGTGTCATATTTTAGATTCCACATATATGATAATACTTTCATTTTGAGGAGGAATAGTTACTATTCACTCAGAAGAAAAATTAGAGGTTGATGTCATGGCCCTTTAATTCTCTGAAAATAATTTATTCCCTAGGACTTTCTTATTATAAAACAGGGAAAGGTTTCTGAACTACAAAGAGTATAAAATCGATCTGCACAAAGAAAGTTGACCTTTGAAAACTTGGAATCATATTACCATGCCTGTATTTCAGGCATACAGGAACGTTCAACAGACTTCAGGCTACCATTTTTTCCAGTGGTCCTCCAAAGCTACAACCGTTTTATACATGTTTATCAACACCACTTCTACCTTTCCCCAGAAAGGTGAATCTAGTTACAGGAACAAGCATCCTCTGTTATACATGACTAGTGCAACATGGAATGGCAACGTGAAAAGAATAGAAATTAGTTATTTAACTCTAATTTTGAATGTGTGCCTACAAAACATAAGTTCACTCTTAATAGTTTACATTATGTGGTGCTTAAATATGTAAGTATGTAAATAAATCCCCCTACATGTTTTATCTAGAGCCACCCCCATGGCCACCCTTGGATTGATTGCATCATCATTTTGCGGTTGCCAAAAATGTGTCCAGAAGATCAAGTGATCTTACGCCGGGGTCTTCCAGGGAAAAGAATTAGAAGATAGGACTTAGAACCGAAGGCTTCCCTCCTTCATCTATTTTTTCAGCAAATCAGTGTCTAATGTGGGACGAATATTGGATATTTGCATTGTACAGTGAGTCAAAAATTGGAATCAACGTGATAGTGCTGAGTCTGTCAACTAACACACATCTATCCTGTGGGAACATACACAGTGTGTATCCCATCTGTACATAGAGCAAAATCAAATATTTCTCTTCTTTTTAATGAGGTAAGACAGCAAGAATAACTTTTACTGGTATCTACCATGACCTGCCCAGGGCTGGGTAGAGGGTCAGGATCTCTGAGTTTTTCTCAGCATGTTTTTTGGTCCAGATATTTAGGTTCTAAGTTACTGGTTTCCCCAGTCCCTAACCCCACCCCAGACTCTAATAAAAGATAAATAGTAAACATCAATGCCTGCTCTTACCCGCCTGGCTCTGAGGCAAGGACCTGGCAGCATTTATATCCCAAGTCTTTCTAAGGGTTTATAACTCAGCTGTAAATACTTGTCATTGGCAGAAACGTAGCCTGGAGGTTTGCAGTCCTCGAGTAAGTTACTCATTTATATATCTCACTAACGTGCTTTAAATTGTTTTAACTGTATTTATCTTTCTTTCCTTTTTTAAATAAATTTATTTATTTTATGTATTGATTTTTGGCTGCATTTGGCCTTCGATGCTGCATGCAGGCTTTCTCTAGTTGCGGCGAGCGGGGGCTACTCTTCGTTGCGGTGCGCGTGCTTCTTATTGCGGTGGCTTCTCTTGTTGCGGAGCACGGGCTCTAGGCGCACGGGCTTCAATGTGGTGGCCAAGAAGAGACAGTAATTCTTTCTTTAAGAGAGGGGCTTGAGGGCTGATGTTACTCAAGCTAAGATCTATTAGCAGAATTTAGGCAAAAGTGAACATTAGGAAGTATTGATTAACTCCCTAAAGCACCCACACCCATTTGCTTTTCCATTTTTGTTTTGGTTTTAGCCGCACTGGGCCCAGCAAGTTGGGTGCTTACACCAGCCTGGTCCAAGTACTGCTGGTTCACATTAACGCAGCAGAGGGGTGGGAAGCTGAGAAGGAGGTAACAAGTAGGATTGGCTATAGGCTGGGGTACTCTGGATTGTAAGTGAATCTCTACCAGACTCCCATGCTTTTGGTTGGTGCCCACCATTTCATCTCTAATGCCAGGTACACAGTCTGCCTTGAAACACTATGTGTTACAAGATGAGTGAAGAAGATGGATTTGAGTCCAGCAGGTCACCCATTGCTAGAAGAGGTTAAAAAGAGGCAACATATTTCACATTAAGGAATGCATCTGAAATTTAGATTTTGCCTTTATAGGTGAGCAGTGTGAAACAAATGAAGTACTTTTCAGTGGTTTCTACTTAATTCATATAATTGAGGGCTTAGCAAAGAATGCCATCTTAATTCTTAAGGATTCTGAGTACACTTCTGCAAAGACGCTCTCTACATCCTGCACTTTAAACCTAACCAAAAATATAAATACAAAATATAAATATATAAATAACTAAATTTAAATAACTATAACTAAATTTAAATATAACTAAAAGTTGGCAGAGTATTCTGCTTTAAGCATGCAGACCTTTACATTTTTGTACTATTTTTTTCTGATTATTAAAAGCAATACATCATTAAGTACATCTGGAAAATAGCAAAAAGCTTAAAGAAACAATTGCTTTTAATTCTATTCTCTGAAGATCATCACTTTAAAATTTTGGCATGTTGCTGCCTGGCAGGCTTTTTCTCCTAAGTTCTATACTTGATTGAGATATCATAGCATGCACAAGTGTGAATTCTAGCTTTGAAATTTTACTTAACTTTCCATCTAGAGTCAGCAGTTTTCCATTTCATTGGGATTCTTTACACCCATGATCGTAATGTCTATAGCTGTGATTCTCTAGGAGGTGGCCCCAGACCAGCATCACACAGGAGCTGCAAATTCTGGGACCCACACAAACCTCCTGAGTCAGAAATTCTGAGGGGGGAGCTCAGCCATCTGTGGTTTAACGAGCCTCCCCCCACCCCCCTGCCCTGTGATTCTAATTACATTTGAGACCCTCAGCTGTGTAGTCTTACTTTAGAGTGCTGCTGGGAAATAAGGATTTTCTTTTTGCTGTTATAAATGTTCCACAAAACTCTCTGTTCACATCTCTGAGCATTTCTTTAGGAAAAAAGTAATTAATCAAATGTGCAAGAAGCCCGTGGAAGGGTCTGACGCACAGAGAGCGATTTCTTCCCAGAGGCAGGTTGCGGCAGATTTCTCTCCCCAAATGGAGCCTGAGGTAGTCCATCTTGCCACCTTCTTCCTTTCATGCAAACTTGTCTTTAAGCACTTTTGGTTAATAAAGTTGTTTTTATCTTTCTTATTGTCTTAACATAGGTTTTTCTTGATAGCAGAGGTATGTTAAAGATACTAATTTTTTGCCCTTACATGTAGTTTGTGATGATTTTGACCTACAGATATTTTTCATTTTGACCCAGTCAATCCTATGTATTTGCTTATTTGTATAAATTGGAAAGTCGTTTCTCATTACAGAGATTAAATAATACTCACTTATAGTTTCTTCTCTTGTTTACATTTAAACATTTAGATCTCTGTAGTCCACCCAGATTGGCTTTTTTTTTTACTGTAATTAAGATCTAAATAGTATTTCAAAAAGCAGGTAAATAATTTTCCCAAAATACTGTCAATGAATTTTTTGATCGTAACTTTCATTTTTTTCCACCATGCCTATTTAATTTAACCTTAGCATCTACTGTATTCAAATTATGTCAGCATAGCAACTGTGGTCCTTTTATAGACCTGTGTTATAATGCAAATACTTTCAGGTATTTTGTTTGCTTTTGATAATGTATGTATCTTTCTTGATGGGAGGGAAAATAATGGCTTTATGGTTCACGACACTTTTGTCCTCCTATGAATCAACACCACATTAGGATGAAGGCTGAAAAAAAATCAGCAAAAATGTGGTGGCCAAGAAGAGACAGTAAATAATTCTTTCTTTAAGAGGGGCTTGAGGGCTGACGTTACTCAAGCTAAGATCTATTAGCAGAATTTAGGAAAAAGTGAACATTAGGAAGTATTGATTAACTCCCTAAAGCACCCACACCCATTTGCTTTTCCATTTTTGTTTTGGTTTTAGCCGCACTGGGCCCAGCAAGTTGGGTGCTTACACCAGCCTGGTCCAAGTACTGCTGGTTCACATTAACGCAGCAGAGGGGTGGGAAGCTGAGAAGGAGGTAACAAGTAGGATTGGCTATAGGCTGGGGTACTCTGGATTGTAAGTGAATCTCTACCAGACTCCCATGCTTTTGGTTGGTGCCCACCATTTCATCTCTAATGCCAGGTACACAGTCTGCCTTGAAACACTA
Source organism: Physeter macrocephalus (assembly GCF_002837175.3). Lineage (NCBI taxonomy): Eukaryota > Metazoa > Chordata > Mammalia > Artiodactyla > Physeteridae > Physeter > Physeter macrocephalus. The sequence continues at coordinate 80,809,641 of NC_041232.1, read as the reverse complement.
TGTGTTACAAGATGAGTGAAGAAGATGGATTTGAGTCCAGCAGGTCACCCATTGCTAGAAGAGGTTAAAAAGAGGCAACATATTTCACATTAAGGAATGCATCTGAAATTTAGATTTTGCCTTTATAAGTGAGCAGTGTGAAACAAATGAAGTACTTTTCAGTGGTTTCTACTTAATTCATATAATTGAGGGCTTAGCAAAGAATGCCATCTTAATTCTTAAGGATTCTGAGTACACTTCTGCAAAGACGCTCTCTACATCCTGCACTTTAAACCTAACCAAAAATATAAATACAAAATATAAATATATAAATAACTAAATTTAAATAACTATAACTAAATTTAAATATAACTAAAAGTTGGCAGAGTATTCTGCTTTAAGCATGCAGACCTTTACATTTTTGTACTATTTTTTTCTGATTATTAAAAGCAATACATCATTAAGTACATCTGGAAAATAGCAAAAAGCTTAAAGAAACAATTGCTTTTAATTCTATTCTCTGAAGATCATCACTTTAAAATTTTGGCATGTTGCTGCCTGGCAGGCTTTTTCTCCTAAGTTCTATACTTGATTGAGATATCATAGCATGCACAAGTGTGAATTCTAGCTTTGAAATTTTACTTAACTTTCCATCTAGAGTCAGCAGTTTTCCATTTCATTGGGATTCTTTACACCCATGATCGTAATGTCTATAGCTGTGATTCTCTAGGAGGTGGCCCCAGACCAGCATCACACAGGAGCTGCAAATTCTGGGACCCACACAAACCTCCTGAGTCAGAAATTCTGAGGGGGGAGCTCAGCCATCTGTGGTTTAACGAGCCTCCCCCCACCCCACTGCCCTGTGATTCTAATTACATTTGAGACCCTCAGCTGTGTAGTCTTACTTTAGAGTGCTGCTGGGAAATAAGGATTTTCTTTTTGCTGTTATAAATGTTCCACAAAACTCTCTGTTCACATCTCTGAGCATTTCTTTAGGAAAAAAGTAATTAATCAAATGTGCAAGAAGCCCGTGGAAGGGTCTGACGCACAGAGAGCGATTTCTTCCCAGAGGCAGGTTGCGGCAGATTTCTCTCCCCAAATGGAGCCTGAGGTAGTCCATCTTGCCACCTTCTTCCTTTCATGCAAACTTGTCTTTAAGCACTTTTGGTTAATAAAGTTGTTTTTATCTTTCTTATTGTCTTAACATAGGTTTTTCTTGATAGCAGAGGTATGTTAAAGATACTAATTTTTTGCCCTTACATGTAGTTTGTGATGATTTTGACCTACAGATATTTTTCATTTTGACCCAGTCAATCCTATGTATTTGCTTATTTGTATAAATTGGAAAGTCGTTTCTCATTACAGAGATTAAATAATACTCACTTATAGTTTCTTCTCTTGTTTACATTTAAACATTTAGATCTCTGTAGTCCACCCAGATTGGCTTTTTTTTTTACTGTAATTAAGATCTAAATAGTATTTCAAAAAGCAGGTAAATAATTTTCCCAAAATACTGTCAATGAATTTTTTGATCGTAACTTTCATTTTTTTCCACCATGCCTATTTAATTTAACCTTAGCATCTACTGTATTCAAATTATGTCAGCATAGCAACTGTGGTCCTTTTATAGACCTGTGTTATAATGCAAATACTTTCAGGTATTTTGTTTGCTTTTGATAATGTACCAAGAGCTTAAAAACATTAATTTCTTATTTGACAGGGAAAAAATATCCTTGTTCCTTTTGCAGTGGTGGTTCAATGTATTTTTTGTTGTTGTTGTTCAATGTATTTTTGTACTGAATAAATTTCACTTTCCTTCTCCCCATCGTATTTGGACAAAACCCTATCTTAGACACTACATACAAGGTCTTTAAAAGTGTTCATGTATTTTTTCTATCTTTATTCACCTTACAGGTTAACAAATTTAAAACATAAAAATAATGTTTATTTTTTGACTTAGTTTCTTTTTGCGGTAGAGCTTGCCAAAGAATGAGTGGAGTAGACTTTGAGCTCTTATCATGAAAAAAATCTCAGCTATAGTGGGTCAGGAAGGAAGAAATCATCTGAGTGAAGGATTGGGAAGAATGCTGTGAAAAGTATGGTTTACAGGTTGCTGTGGGATTCCAGATAGCCTGAGAGTCAGGGTACAAGCGTTCGAGCTTTTATTTCAAGAGAGAGGGAAGCTGTGCTGTTCTCTGCCATAGCTGCCCCTTTCCTACAAATTGCCTGGAAAATTTGCTGCCTAAAGTTATAGAGATGGCGCCTCGGTTTCAATTCAATCCTGTTTCCATCAACAACACATACTGATGAGTTTCTTCTCCTTGTAAGGAGCTCTGTGGGTGGCGGTGGGTGAGGTGTGCTGTGGGCAGGAGGACATCTGAAAGATGAAATGGTCTCTGACCTCATGGGATCTGGCTCCAGAGGTGAGCAAATATTTGAATATTGCCTTATTAGCCTCTTATCACAGCTCTGTGATGTAATTAGAAGTGTTGGCGTCACTTGACAGTTGAAGAAAGGCTGGCAGAGAAGGTTAGGAATTTGCTGGAGGTCATACAGCTAAACAGTGAAAGAACCAGGATGAGAATTTCAGATTCCCTGGCCATTGCTCTTTCCAGTTAATCGCTGAGTTGGAAAAGTAACATGCTTTTCCTGATTATTTTTATCATTAACCGTAATTGAGTAGACAATATTTCTTGAACAAAATTCCACGTATAAACATCAAAGTTACATACTGTTGTGTCTTGGATGTACTTAATGCACTAGAACTAAGAAGTAATCTTCATTTATATACTATTTTGATTTTTTTTTTCTACAAAAGATTTCATGTATGTGATCAGGAGCTCATTAGAATGAAGTGATATCTCTCTTGAATGCTTTCTATTCTTGGTCTCATTAAGGTGTCAAACCCGTTAGATCAAGGAACTAGTGAAAATCTGTGAGGAGTCAGAAATATTTAGGAGACTGAAAGAAAAGTCTTTTTCCCCTATCTCATCCCATTTTTTATTGGAATCTTTGTTTTACATTGTTACCCTATGATGATTAATATACCCTTTCCTAATTTTCCCGCTTCCCTTTCTTTTCTGGCTTTAGCTGAATTCCTAATTCCTCCTATAATTTTGTTTCCTCCTAGGTAAAACCAATAACCAATCCATCCTCTTCATGGCTGCGGGGACAGCTTTGTTGTTGCTGTTGGTTATCCTAATTACCACCGTCATTGCCGTTCCTTATAAGAGGTGAGTATTGCAGCTCCTCCTGGATCTGGTTTTCCCTGAGTAATTCTGATGCTGGAGTTTCTCTATTAATAACCCAGTAGTTGGTCAAGCTGTCTTACGACTCAGGTACTGAGTCCATGTACTTTGAGCGCTGCTCTTGTACGTAGTGGAGAAGGAGTTGTGGTAAAGTTGGAGGAGGAGGCTAGAGTGACTCATTTCGGAATTAGTAGGAGTGGGCAGTGCACCCCTGCATTAACAAAGCCAGCCGCCCGGTGCCTCTGCGCTGTCTGCTACCACGTCTCTCCTCTCCTCCTGCAAAGGAAAATGGCTGTCAGGTGAGGGGGAGGTATGTGTGTGTGACAGAGAGAGAGAGAGAGAGAGAGAGAGAGAGAGATGGATTCTGAGAGGAGAAGATCAGGGTTGAACAGTAATAATGCCTTCATTTATTCATTCATTAAATATTTATTGTGACAGTGGTGACTGAGATATAGTGGCATGCATATTCTAATAAGCAAACAACGCAATTTTAAATGGTTATATATTCTCTGAAACAATCAGTGTAGGTGCCTTTATTACAAATTATTGAGAAGAAAGGAGTTGGGAGGGGCTGCCCTAGAGAGAGCAGGTGGCCATTTGGCCTCTTCTAAAGTTTCCTACCTTTTACTGCCTGTGGCGCACTTGGCAATTTTCTAGGATGTTCTTGGTTAACTCTTCCCTTCTTCGCTGGCCCATATGTTCATCAACTCACCAGTCTAGGTATTTGTTGCAATCTTAGTCGTAGTCATATTGGGTTGGAATCATTCATTATACTTGTGATCCAACTAAAGTATTAAATTTTTAAGGAAAGAAGGAACCAAACTTTTGATGTCCACATTTTGACTGTCCGACACATTGTAGGCACTTACTACATGTTTGTTGAGTGAAGGAATACATCCATCTCCACTCTTCTCCCCCAGTAATGTTACCACTCACGCATGTGCGCACACACACACACACACACACACATACACACACACAGTCCTGCGTGCTTATTGATAGGGTTTCCCATAGGTTTCTCCATCTCGTCGCCATATCCCCAGCCTCTACCTCTTCGAAGGCTCTCCTCACTGCTCACCAGACTTCAGCGGTACTCCCTAACCTGCTCTCCTGCTCCCAGTACATCCACCTCCACTCTTCTCCCCCAGTAATGTTACCACTCACGCATGTGCGCACACACACACACACACACACACACATACACACACACAGTCCTGCGTGCTTATTGATAGGGTTTCCCATAGGTTTCTCCATCTCGTCGCCATATCCCCAGCCTCTACCTCTTCGAAGGCTCTCCTCACTGCTCACCAGACTTCAGCGGTACTCCCTAACCTGCTCTCCTGCTCCCAGGTGTCTCCTCTCTTTCTAACCCATCTCTTATTTTCCTGGTTCCTCTTCTAAAAGCTAGACTGGCCACATCGTCTCCGTTTAAGACCTGTTTATTGTCTTTCCACTGGCACCAGAATAATGCTAAGCTCATTAACCCTGTAGCACAGGTGCCCTTTGTTCTGACCCCAGCCCAATTAATCTGACCCCAACCTAATATTCATTCATATTTTCTACTTTACTTACTCCCCTGATATTGACAAATTGTATTAAAACTACAACTTTTATTCTGTGAACACGCCTGACTTTTCCCATTTGTTGTGCCACCAAAATGCTGATTTCTCCCATATTTGACCTTAGAATGATCTGATCCTGCAGATCATTCAAGGTGTGGGATGCATGTCCCCTCTGGGAGGGCTGTCCTGCTTCTCCCTCCCTACAAGTAGACATGATGTCACCATCCAGAATCATGTTGCACTTCTTAACCACCACACCTCGCAGCCTGCTTTGTAGTTTAATCATTTCCATGCTTGTCTTCCCCTGTATTCATAATGGCAGGGATTATGTTTTACTCATTTTTTAGTGTTTGATAGCATTTAGTGCTAATCTTTCCAAATAATGGATGGTCCATAAGTATTTGTTTAATTAAATTGAAACATGAAACTGTCGTCGTTCCTTTCTCTCCATCATGGGCTGCCCTCCAGTCTTTCCCTGGTCAGAAATTAGCAAATTGAGGTAAGGAACCCAGGATGTTAGTGACACTGAGGGTTTCTCTACTGCTTCACCTTGGTTGATTAAAAAACGCACCGAGGGCAGGTACGACAGCCGGAGCACATGGGAACACAGGGAGTATGGCTAGGAGAGAGTGAGTGACAGGACAGACCTCGAGAGGGTCACAGATATTGGACAGAAAGGATTTAGCTTCATGAAAATGCATCAATTTTACATGAATAGCTAAATTGAACTGTAGAATATCTTATCCCACTTGGTTAAGTGTGATAAAAAGAAGAGCAGTGGACTTGAATGCATAACCATGGCCGAACACCACACAGCAAAAAGCACTTGTTCTTTCTACCTTGTCATTGGTATTGATTTGTGGTCGTTACTTAGAATGGAAACGTCTTGAAAAATGACCCAAGTGACTAAGCAATGACCTTCTGAACTCTGTCTTAGCAACTGTTTAAAATAATCCTGCCGGTTCAGCTTCAGATGTGCTGACCTGGAGAGAAGCCAAAATACATCACAGGGTGCCTGAAGGAAACTGAATTCTTCCTTCACGCCCAGCACCGGGCAGCCTGTGAGCACGAGGCATTTGGAGCACAGTTGGTGTCATTTCCGGTTAGAGACCAGAATAGTGACAATATTCAGTGAGCATGGCTAGGGGAAGGCATAGCACCAGTAAGCGCGACAGGAGCCGAGATACAGTCTAGAGATTGACACCTGAGTCTGTAGGAAGAAATTTAATATTTAGTGAGCAAATGTTAGGCACTTACTTTTACCTTTGTTGTCAGCTTCGAGGTTCACAGCAAACAGGGTGTCTTGGTTTGCCTGGGACTTTCCTGGTTTCAGCACTGATCATTCCTCATCCCAGGGAAACTCCTTAGAATCAGGCAAACCAGAACGGGAATATGTTTACTGTCTTTATTCTATACAGGTGAGAGGACGACCTTTAGAGTTGCAAATAACTAGTCAATTGCAGAGCACAAGTTAGACGCAGATCATCCAACTCTAAACTTCATGTTCTCGTTGTACGATAAATAAGTGCTAGGGATGCAATCTACGACGTGGTAAATATAATTAACACGGCTCTACATTATGTATGTCAGTTGTTAAGAGAGCAAATTCTAAGGGTTCTCGTCACAAGGAAAATGTTTTTTCTATTTCTTTACTTTTGTGTCTATATGAGATGGTGGATGTTCACCAAACTTACTGTGGAAATTGTTTCAGCATGTATGTAAGTCAGATTATTATGCTGTACAATTTAAACTTACAAAGTGCTGTATTGTATCCATTGTATCTCAATAAAACTGGAGAAAAAAATCATCTTCTCTTAAAACACAGACCTACTAGAGCATGGACTTGAGGACATGGGGAGGGGGAAGGGTAAGCTGTGACGAAGTGAGAGAGTGGCAGGGACATATATGCACTACCAAATGTAAATTAGATAGCTTGTAGGAAGCTGCCGCATAGCACAGGGAGATCAGCTCGGTGCTTTATGACCATGAGAGGGGTGGGATAGGGAGGGTGGGAGGGAGGGAGACGCAAGAGGGAAGAGATATGGGAACATATGTATATGTATAACTGATTCACTTTGTTGTAAAGGAGAAACTAACACACTATTGTAAAACAGTTATACTCCAATAAAGATGTTAAAAAAAAAAGAATAAAAAAAAATAAAGGGCAAAAAAAAAAATATAACTACCTGTACTTCTTGATACATTTCCTAATATACAGTAGTCTCCCATTGTTTACAGCATATACGTCCCAGGACCCCCAGTGTATGCCTGAAACTACAGATAGTATGTATAGGTCTGGGTACTATGTTTTTTTCTTATACGTACATACCTATGACAAAGTTTAAATTATAAATTGGATGCAGTAAGAAAATATCTGAATTGCCAGCATTACTACTCTTAAAAAAAATCATCTTCTCTTTTCCTCATCACATTGTATATGCTAAGCTTATCTTAAAAATATATTTGTTGGGCTGGGATAGGGAGGGTGGGAGGGAGACGCAAGAGGGAGGAGATATGGGGATATATGTATATGTATAGCTGATTCACTTTGTTGTAAAGCAGAAACTAACACACCATTGTAAAGCAATTATACTCCAATAAAGATGTTAGAAAATATATTTGTTTATATATATAACACACATGTATATATATATATATATATATACTTGGACCTACTTGGGAAAGTTAACTCTATATTATGATATAACAAGCCTTGTGAAGGATAATTTAACAAAGGATCAAAGGTCATAGATCTGTGTCTGTTTCCTCACTTGTGAAAATAGGATAATAATAGTGTCTGTATCATAGATTTCTTTTGAGGAATAAATAATTTATATAAAAGGTCTTAGAAATATGACTTGCACATAGTAAATTTACACATAAAGTAAGTAAATAATTTGTTTAAATACTACTTAATAAGTAAATACATAAATGCACATAGTCTGTGATTCTGTTGACACGGTAGGAGGATTTCATAGCAACTAGAAGAGACCATGAGAGTCAACGTTGATTATCCGAACAACCTTTCCTTGGAGAGAGGCCATCTTGCCAGGTTTTCAAAATTTCTGTGAAGTAATTATAACCTCATCTACATTTTTGTATCTGACCCGTCCCCTCTGTGGTTCAATAAGAATCTTTTCTTTAGGGGGATGAAAAGAAATAGTCACCATCTCCCCATGATAACAATTTCCATACACTTGGATATAGTTATTTCATCTTTGCATTCAATTACATTACCCTCTTCTCTTGTATTTTCTTTTCAAAGATTCCTCATGAAGTTAGGTTTTTATAAGTTTCATTGAAACTGTGGAGAGTTTATTGAATAGTATGGTTTCGGATGGCCCGTTTTCAGCTGCAGCAATGTGACTGTAGAAGCAGTGAGCCTGGTAGTCAGGAAGGAGGGCTGTGAATTCACATCTCGATTCTACTGATAACCAACCGTGTGATTTGGGGCAAATTACTCTTCCTCACAGCTCCTCAGTTCCCCAGTTCATTAAATAGAGAGTTTTTGATGAAATCTGAATAAAATAATCCATACAGGTGGTTTAGTAAAACACCCGGAAGATCCCATAAAGCTTAGTTATATTGTCATTGTCATCCAAGAAGTTGCACTGTTGGCATTTAAAAGGAAGTTTTAATTGTGGGAAATCTCTAAGTCATTTATGTATCAATAATAACCCACTCTGCACCATTCTTTAGTAAACTCACTGAGATTAATTACTAAGGAACTGGCTGCATATCCATTTAGTTGCCTTCACCATCTGTGAGCACATTGGAGAAGGTAGGAAAAATGAAAAAATTTAGGACAGTGGAATTTGGGGTGAGTATGTATAAAACCGCTGTGGGCAGCTGCTTTAACATAATCACTAAGGGCATGTGGGCTGCGGGTACAGGTGAGGTATTATAGAGCGTCTGAAATAATGCTGGTGCTGGAGTGTCATTCTTATTACCTCTCTTGTACATGTTTTCCCAGAAGGAGAAGGAGACAGAAAAGAGGCCTATTTAAAGAGTACTGGGACACACAGAATAGGGTAAGTTTTCTCAAAATTGTCATTCCCCCCCCCTTTTGTGCATCATAAATGTAAAGTCAGTCCATTTTGCAGTTAGCAATCTTCTTTTTTATTCTCCTTTCAATAACCTAACCAATGCAGTTGCCTGTTGTTCCAGTATCAGCTATTTGAAGAAATGGTTATTTTCTGAACTAGTCTCCTATTATTAATACCTTTTGAAACTGTTTGTTTTACATTCACATAAATAAAGGAGCAATTACACGAGATAATAATAATCAGCATTGCACATTACCAAAATCTGTGTTAGTTTCCTAGGGCTGCAGCAACAAAATTACCACAAAGAGGGTGACTAGAAACAACAGAAATCTAGTCTCTCACAGTTCTGGAGGGTTGGAATCCAAAATCAAGGTCTCAGCAGGATCAGTGCCCTCTTGGGACGAGACTCTGTTCTGTGCTTCTCTCCCAGCTGCTGATGGTTGTCGGCATTCCTTGGCTTGTAGACGCATCACTCCAGTCTCTTCCTCTGTCTTCACATGGCGTTCTTCCGTGTGTGTGTGTGTGTGTGTGTGTGTGTGTGTGTGTGTGTCTGTATCTCTTCTCCTTTTATAAGGGAACCAGTCATATTGGACTAAGAGCCCACCTTACTTCAGTATGACCTCCTCTTAACTAATTAACTAATCTGCAGCCACCCTATTTCCAAATAAGGTCACATTAATGAACGTCTGGGAAGGACAAAAATTTAGGGGGGATGATATCTGACCCAGCACAGGGCATGATAGTATTTTTATGTTGTGAGGTTATTGTGAGGATTAAATTAAATTAAACTAAAAGCATAGCAAGCACATAGAAGGATGCAATGCAGGATATTCATTATTGTTACGATGTTTGGATTAATTTATTAATTAACGGACGTTCAGATTATAAAGCTAAAGACCTTTTTGTTGGGCTGCAGGAATCGAGTGAACTGTGACATTGTCCTCCTCATTCTACCTGCTCCTGCCCCTTAATGTTTAATTGACAGAGGAGAAATATCCTTCTGGGTTTCAAGATAAGAGCGATGCTTATTTTCATGCTCATTGTGTCCACTATAGGTCAGATATTCTCTTTAACACATACTATTCTGTTTACAAAATTTTACAATAAAACATTTCCCTGAGTGTTATCTAAAATTACATCCATATCTCTTCAATTTAATTATTTGCCATTGAATGCTACATGGCCAAAACCTCAAGTACTAAAAAGTTTCTGACAATCCAGTGTATGTGCTTCAAACTTCTTAATAACCTATCAGTTTAACTTTCTTCTTTCTGTTAGGTAGTTACTTTTTTGCAAAACAAAAAAAATTTTTTTCTGAATATCTCATGGTTTGCTTTTGGGCACCAAGTGCGAAGGCTGGAGAAGTCTGGCCTTGTCTGACCTGCCATGCCTGCATGCAAGGAAACCGTGTTCTGTCACATACAATTTCTGGATCCCTTCTCTGTCCTTAGCTATTGTCCATTCAAGCCAATCCAAAGCCACATTTATTGCTGTGAATTTCAGAGGAGGAAAGGCACTTTGCAACTTCCTCACTAGGTAGTCAACTCTTCCAGGCTTTTGCAGAATAATGATAATCTGAATGGTGATTAGAAAGTTAGACAGTAAGCTGGTCTGTGAAGTTAGACCTACTTGATTGTTTCGGGGTTTTTTTAGACAAACTACGTAGAAAACAATAGTACTTGAATTTTCCTTTTACTTTCTCCTCGCAAACACCGAAACCACACTAAATTTTCAGACTACTCACCCTCTCCTTCTCTCCCTCTCCTTCTCCTCCCTTCAATTCTGCCCCGCCCCCGCTCTCTCTCCCCCTCTGTCACTTCTGCTTTCATATTTTCTGTCACACACATACATACAGGTGGTCAAAGTGACCCAATTAAGGTAGAGAAGATTAATGATTGTATAACATCATCTTGAAAGTGAATGTCCATTTATTTTTGTAATTTTTAAAAACTTTATTTTATTTCATTATTTATTTTTGGCTGTGTTGGGTCTTCATTGTGGGCTTTCTCTAGTTGCGGCGAACAGGGGCCATTCTTCGTTGTGGTGCGCGGGCTTCTCATTGCGGTGGCTTCTCTTGTTGCAGAGCATGGGCTCTAGGGGTGCAGGCTTCAGTAGTTGTGGCACGTGGGCTCAGTAGTTGTGGCGCACGGGCTTAGTTGCTCCGCGGCATGTGGGATCTTCCCGGGCCAGGGCTCAAACCTGTTTCCCCTCCATTGGCAGGCAGATTCTTAACCACTGCACCACCAGGGGAGTCCCTGTAATTTTTTAATTGTGTTCAGTTGCTTATTTTTAAGCCAGCACACTGTGTACTTTAAAAATATTTATTTTTCCATTCAACAGAAATTAATGATTATCCACTATGGGAAAATACTGTACTAGACTTTCCATATAAAAATGCAAATAATGGTTCCTTCGAAATAGCCTAACATCAGGAGAGGGAGTTTTACATTTAAACAGGCAATTTATATCACAATATATCAAGTGATAATCAAGGCTAGGTCTCTGTTGTATCTCACTCACCACCCTGCAAATCAAGAATGTAATTTCTTACAGAAGTTCAATACAGTGAAGAGCATGTTTTATGAAATTAACTGTAATAGAAATTTGACCTATATCATGGTTGAACTAAGGAGAGATTTATGTTTTGGGTGTCTTTATTAAGTGCTGAAATGCAGTCCATTATTAACATCCTTTGTGTTTGTTTTTCTAGGCAACCAACAACTACAGAAGTCCTGTCCCTGTCAATCAACCTTCAGATGGTGCAGGAGAGGATATTTATGTCAACTACCCAACCTTCTCTCGTAGACCAAAGACTAGAGTCTAAGCTTTTCCCTTAATCTGAGCATATTAATGATGACTATTATGCACATGGGTCTTTATACAATTTCTTCCCACTATTTAGTGTCTACCTTGGATACTAGTTGACCAAATTTATTTCACTTGGCAGGAAAAATACTGCCTTAACTAGAGAGCATTCTTAACAGAAATGTTTTAGAAAACCTGACTCTAATTAGCTTACACATAAAAGGAAACTTATTGAATCATGTAATGGAACAATCAAGGGGAGCTCAAGCTTCAGGCAAGGGTTATTTACCAGGGCTTAAATATTATGTCTAGAATTTCACAGTGTTGGATCCACTTCCTTGGTGTTAGCCTAACTCTCATTCAGACTTTACCCTTGTGTTTCCAAGATGACTGCCAAGAACTCTTGGCAACTCATAATCCTTGTTTCTGTCTGGTAAAGAGTTTGCTCTGATAGAGCAAACACATTTGGTTACTTGTCCATCATAAGACAATGATTATGTCCAGAAAGGATGAAATGGCTTAAGTCAGTTAAGGGCTCACCTCTAGAGCTAGGTAGGAGTGGGACCAAAGCACACTACTGGGAAATTCAGAGTTTTATTAGAAGTAAAGGGGAGCCTGGAAGCTGGGCTGGTTGCCAACAAATGCGGACTGTAATGACCTTCCAAGACATCTTCTGTTAGCCGCTAAGAAGAGTAGGAGGGCAGGTCTAGGTTAGCTGTCTCTCTCTTCCCACTTTTAGAACCTACTCTGTCAGCTTGGTCCAGAAGAGTACTTGGCAGTAGAATGACTAAATGGTGAAGAGGAAGGTAAATGTGACAGGGAAATCTCTTCCTTTTCTACTCTCAAATAAATTCATTTCTGATTTCATATAGAATTTCACTATCCCTCGTTTAGCCTTATGAGCAAGAGTAGTAGATGATCCAACAATAACTTAATTTTTTATATTGAATTTTTTATACTTTTGAGAATTATTTTTAATATATAATTTCTCTCAAAAGAGTCAGGTACCTAGTATGTGAAATTTAAATACGAGAAAAAGAATGATAGTTGGAAGTGGTGGTATAGGGTGGTAGGGTAGAAAAGAGAGGGGCAAGAGCACGGGGAGGGTGTGGGGAAGGAGGAAAAGGGATCAGCGGAGAGGAGGGTACAAAGAATCTTCTGTTGCTTCAGAGTTTGGCCAAAGACACCATTTGGCCTAATGTTATGACTGACAGGGCAATTAGAGACCATGCCTGCCATTGTCCAAATTCTAGATGCAGGCAACAATGAAAAATATTTGTACAACTCAATAATGGTCATGGACACCTTGAAACCACAATGGTTTTGTAATGACCAAATATAATGATCATTCGTGTCTCTAATACTCATCTTTAAAAGATTCTGAATTCTAGGCAGTTCCCTGGTGGCCTAGTGGTTAGGATTCTGGGCTTTCACTGCCATAGTACAGGTTCAACCCCTACTTGGGGAACTGAGAAACTGCAAGCTGTGTGGCACAGCCAAAAAAAAAAAGAAAAGAAAGAAAGAAAAAAAAAAAGATCCTCATTTCTAAAAGGTTCATCACAAAAGCTGCATTTAGGTTTCAAAGTTGGAGACTTTTCTTGAAAATCTTAAGCAATCCCAAACCAAATTCTCATATTGTCTAGACAGATTCTTAGGCTGTAATTTACAGTTTTAGCAGGCCAGTGGATATTTTATGATTTTATCTTTAAATACATGCATGCCACATAGTGCAATTATCTGTGAATTACAGAAATTGTGAATGCCCCTACCTATTTCAGAAGGGAAAAAGTAAAACCGGCCACTCCCAGTTGTACTTACGTACATGCAGTGAGAGTTAGCTCTCATTTTTATTTTGTTTGCTTATAGATCTTTATATCTGGATTCAAGAATTGTTTCCACAAATATATTTGTAACAAAGTTGGAAGGCAGTTTTACAAGAAAACCATCTACTGTTTTGTTGACTATATCAGATCAATGAAAGTTTCCATGGCTGAATCTATCAATTTGCATGGTGAAGCAAACTTAACATCCTTTAAAAGATAAATGATTTCTTTTCCCTAAAAGTTAATAAAAATATTACTTTCTGGAAGATTCTGATAACCAAATCTTCAATGACTAATGTAGGTGAGAAGTAAAACATTTCTACCATTACAATATGGTTTCAGGGAAGATTTTTGTGGCAAACCCCTTACATGTTGCAAAGCCTCCAGAACACTTGAAACTCATCTCTTTTTCCATGGGTGTTTTAACCTTTTATAAAAATCTCTCACTCAAAATACTTATGAGAACTATTTACTCTGTCCCTTCTTTTCTATAAATTCTTCCTCTGCAGGGCTCAGAATTTTTTCAGGGATTTGGAACCTTCCTAAGTCCTGCTGAAATTTCTCTGATCTCCTCTACTGATCCTGCTACACTCTCAGCTGTTATGCTGATGAAATTCTGTTCATTCATTTTCTTTCTTTGGATATTCTACTTAACAAATCACTTTCATTGTAGTCTCTTTAATATTATACCTAACTTGCTGGAGTTGTGAACTCTACCTAATATATATAAAAAACTATGCTTGCTATATATATATATATATATATATATATATATATATATATATATATACACACTATATATGGTATCTATAGTAGGTATATGGTATATATATATAGTATGTGTGTATATATATATGTACATACAAACACACATGTATATATTTTTTCCCTAATCTGTTGTACCTACTATTCCAGTTGTTACTAAGGAAACAGATCAAAACAGATCCACGGAATGAAAGGTCGGACTTGAATTAAATTATGTTTTAAATCTTTTTTGCAAGGTGTTATTTAGGAAACAAGATGCTTCCTAAGATTCTTTTTTACATATATAATTTATACTGATACATAATACATTAAATAATAATCTGTTTCCTTTGAATGCCCTTATTTTAGTATTTACATTAAAGTAATCAATTACAAGGAATTGCTGTGTGATGACAAGGTAGGTAAGTTTGTTCAATGTCATTATAGAGTACACAGTTTTGTCAGGGAAAGAATACATCTTATTAACCTACAATGATTAGGGTATTGATTATATTATCATCAGAGAGACCTTGGAACATTTTTTAAAAGCCTTTATGCAAGCTGAGAAAATCGCATAGGAATTTCATTCGCTTGTAACCATGCTTATATGGGTGGGAGGCAGGTGGATGAGATTAGCATTTTCAGTTAGAAAATATTCACATTTATAGAAAGTTTTAAGTAATTCAGTTTATTACTAAAATATTATACATATACATTTAAAATACTTTGACTATCAATTTACAAGATAAAGTAAAATAAAAATAATTTTAGTAGGTTTACTTTTATTGTAAGCATCCAAGTTATGTTTGTTTATATAGAACTATGTTAAAAAATAACTACAGCTACATTACAGTAGTTTTCCAAATTGGTAGAGTCCACATCGTAATTAGAAATCACTGTAATCAAAATGCTTCTCCTTGATTTTTAATAACGTGCTGTATTTTGTACTGCTGGTGTGAAATGTCAACAAGATTGAAGATACTGTAGAATACAGATGCTATTATATAGTGAAAATGAAGGTGCTAAACAGTGAGTACAAAGTTTAGCTTCTTTCCACAGTAGAGATAAGAAAATATCTTTGAAAAATATAAAACAATATAAACATGTAATACCATTATTTTATTATCATCATTAGTTAGGCCACTATTAGAATGTAGTGTCTAGAAAGTATTGACCTTCACGTGCAGGTTTTTGCATAAATTAATATACTTTTCCACTGGTCTGTTCATTGGATTATTCTAAGTCAAGTCTCTAGGCTCTCATACATTTATGAAGTAAAAATAAGCTTTTTAAAAAACTTTTCTATTGCTAGTGATCCGATAGATAGAACTATGGCTTCTAGAATTAACTGCAATGCTTTCTTAAAAAATTTTACAAGTCTTCAAGGTTGGATTACATATTGTTTTTCGAGATTTAAAGCACTATGTTGTAAGGTGTTGTAAGAAAAGATCTAATTTGGGGGTATGGGTGATAAATGTCTAGAATAATCCCCATTTATTGTCTATTGTCCCCGTTTGAATGATAAATAACATAGTCACCCTCTTTAGAACATTTTCTTCCGGTTTTATGTGTAATTTCAGACTTGGGTTTTGTAAGGCATGCAAATGTTTACCTTGATATACTGTATTCTGTTGTTTGAATGAATAAAATGTAGCGCTCCATGATCGTTAGTTTCACTTGTTATCCAAGAATATTAGGGGAAAATTCCTACAGCATAATATTAACACGAAGAGTTAAATGCAGAAAAAAATCAGACCAGTGATACTTTGTAGTTTCTATCTCAATGCAACATTCAGTTCATTTTATAAGTGCATGTAGTTCAAAGAGTCAAAGTGTGCTCTTCAAGGGTGGTTTTTTTTTTTTTTTTTTTTGCAAAAAAATAGTAGTTCCCTGTCCTTCGCATTTTCCCTCCATTGAGACAACAAATTTCACTTCTGATTATTTTTTCTACTTTTCTGAAGAGTATACATATATCATTACTAGATTTTTTAAAATTTTAGACATTCTTTATTGATTTAGATGTCTTGCTCTCCACGAACTAACCACACATGTATACCTTTCCCATGTACCCATCCTTCCAAAATATTTATATTAAAATTTTGATTGTTTCAATATTTGGTGTTTATTTTTAATGATCTTGCCAATACTCTTCTTAGTTGAATCCCATGGTAAAAATGATTATGCATTCTCTCCTACATAACTTTTTTTCCTACCTAGAGTTAATAATTGTCTCTTTTTGTAGTTTACTATTTTTGTATTTACCATAAATTTATCTCAGACTCTTCACCAATGATCTGAGGGATCTTTCCAGATCCTCTGACATGCAATAGATATTTAGGCAATCTCCTCCTCCTAAAAAATTACCCTAGAACGTTGACTTGGGTAGATAAACAGTGATTCTTTCTGCATAGCTGTCATCCTGATGTCTCTCTTCATCCAGAAAAAAGTAGAGAGAGGACGGTACAACCTGGAGTCAATTCAAGAAAATTTCCCAGTATAAAAGGATATGAGGTGCCAGATTACAAGTATTTAAGCAGTACCCAGAAAACGGCACAATAAGAAGCCTGTTATATTTGGGTTTGTGTCTGTAAAAGTTGAGGGTACTGGTTTTAAGCATTAGAAGCTGATGCTATGTTATAGAAAAAAACAGTTAATTTATTTGAGTGATATGGGTGGCTCATAGCAGTTCCAGGACACTGATGGAACAAGTTTAGAAAACAGAGAAAAAGTGGCAACTCCAGTGGTCCACAAGCAGGAAACCACTTTGAGCTCTGATAACTTTCTTTCTTCACTCTTCAAAATTTAGCCTCAGCTGATTTTGTATTTTTCTGCTAGTTCATTCTTAAGATGATCTCCTTCTTATTTTTTTTTCTCCTTCTTATTTAATCACTTATTCATGACAACCTTTATTCCTGGTATTCAAAAATACTTATAGTGAATAAGACCATTATCCTTTAATCTGATGATTGGGTAAGACTGAAATCTCCAATTTACCCTCAATGTTATTAAAATTTCTTGCTACAGCTTTTGATGTGGCTTCAGTTGCACTAATTTATCTCACTTTTAAATTTTACCATTTCTAATGAAGATCATCAGAAGCAAATTTTGATTTTTTTTTAGCTCACAGGATAAACGTACAAAGAAATGTAATAGCTCAATAGCTTCTAGAGACATGCAAAACTCTTCTAGCCTTTCTGTAATCTTAGATGTCTGTTTGATCATCATTTCAATGGCTAATGAATAGCTAGCTATTATAAATTTGGGCTACTGACAAAAATATTGTTATATGTTTTTACTATGCACTATAATTCTCAAAGATATTTCTTACATTATCCCATTTAATTTTTAAAACAACTCTAAGATATAGGCAAGTTAAATATGATTATCCAAATTGACAATTGAGGCAAAAAGATCCAGAGAAACTATGTGCCAGATTGTGTTTTGTCCATTGGATTAACAGAGGAACTGTAAGTCCTGGAGTCTCCTTTTTTAAATGTGGTTATGGGTTAGAATTGGCTAAAATGGAACTTGCATGAAATGTGGGACACTGGGTATTGCTCTGTGTAGGTTATTTAGGACAATGTTGATGGACAGATGGAGAGGGTCTGGCACGTTCCAGCTTGTCTTTACCCCCCTCTATTGCATGTCCAGCTCTTCCTGACTGCTGACCCTGTAGACCAAAAATCACCCCAGATATTGCTACATGTTCGGCTGCAGAACCACAGAGGCAATAGGTATTCAGTGGCAGCAGCTTCACAGACACCTCTTAAAAGCTTCCCCTTTATAGCAAGGTAACAGGATAAAAGGTCAATATATTACTTTTAAAGCCAATTGCTTTCCTACATACCAGCAGTGAACAATCAGAATTATATATTTAAAAATCAACGTCATTTACTGCAGCACCAAAAATATACATATAAAGTACTTAGGTGTATTTTTAACTAAATATGTACAGGACCTGTATGCTTTGTATCCTATTAACTTGTTGTATTCACTTGTTAGTTTCAGGGTTTTTTTGGTGGATTCTTTGGAGTTCTCTGCATAGACAACTATGTCTTCTGCAAATAAAGATAATTTCATTTATTGCTTCCCAATCTTTATGCATTTTATTTCTTTTTCTTGTCTTATTGTGGCAGCTTGGACTTCTAGCAAAATGTTGAATAGGAGTGATAAGATAGTCCATTCCTGCCTTCTCTCACCATTAAGTATGTTGTTAGCTGTGGGTGTTTTGTAGATATTCTTTATCAAGTTGAGAAAGTTTTTCTCTGAATTTGCTGAGAGTTTTTAAAAAATCATGAATGCACGTGGTATTTTGTCAAATGCCTTTTCTGCTCCAATTGATATGATTATATTACTTTTCTTTGCTAGCCTGTTGATGTGGTAGATTACATTTCCGAATTTTGAATGTTGAACCAGTCTTGCATAACTGTAATAAATCCTAGCTGATAACAAAAATTATTTTTAGACATTGTTGGATTTGTTTTGCTAATATTTTGTTTATTTTTTTTCATCTACGTTTATGGGAGATATTTATCTTTTTTTTTTTGGCAATGTTTCATCTGGTTTGATATTAGGATAATTCTGACTTCATAGAATGAGTTAGACATGATTTCTCTGCTTCTGTTTTTTGGAAGAGTTGTAGAGAATTGGTATTATTTTTTCCATAAATGTTTGGTAGGATGGTACTTTCACTTTGGAAGGTTATTAATTTTTGATTCAATTTCTTTAATAGATATAGGGCTATACAGTTAATCTATTTTTCCTTGTGTGAGGTTTGGTAGTTTATGCCTTTCAAGGAATTGGCCCATTTTATCTGTTATCAAGTTGTTAGCATAGAGTTGTTCCCAATATTCCCTTATTACCCTTTAACATCCAGTTGTTTCTTCAATTGGCTATCCGTAATGATGATCCTTCTTTATTTATGATAGTGGTAATTTTTGTCTTCTCTCTTTTTTTCTTGACTACCTTGCTTGACCTTACTACTTTTTTTTTTTATCTTTTCAAAGAATCAGATTTTGGTTTTATTGATTTTTTTCTGTTATTTTCAATTTCATTGATTTCTGCTCTAATTTTTATTATTTTCTTTCTTCTGCTTGCTTTAGATTTATTTTGCTCTTCTTTCTCTAGTTACCTAACATGTAAGCTTTGGTTATTGATTTTAGATTTCTCTTCCTTTCCATTCTTGGCATTTAATGCTTTAAATTTCACTGCATCCCACAAATTCTGGTAAGCTGTATTTTTATTTTTATCTAATTAAAATATTTTTGGATTTTTCTTGAGGCTTCTTTGACTCATGGGTTATTTTAAAATGCTTTTGAAAACCTCTCTATATATTGGATTTCTGTACTATATTTCTCTTACAGAGTTCTAATTTAATTTTGTTGTAGTCTGAAAACATTATTTATATGATTTCTATTCTTTTAAATTTATTAAGGTGTGTTTTATGGCCCAGAATATGGTCTACCTCGGAGAATATTTCATGTGAGCTTGAGAAGAATGTGCATTCTGCTGCTGGATGTAATATCCTATAAATGTTCAGTAGATCAAAGTGACTGATAGTGCTATTCAGGTCACCCATAATCTTTCTGATTTTCTCCCTGCTTGATCTATCACATGCTGATAGAGACATGTTGCAGTCTCCAGCTACAGTTATGGATTTGTCTATGTCACCTTGAAGTTTTATCAGCTTTTGCCTTGTGTATTTTGATATTCTATTATTAGGAACATACACTTTTAAGATTGTCAGTGTTTCTTGGAGAATTGACCACTTTGTCACATGTAATGCCCTTTTTATCCCTGATAACATTCCTTGTCCTGAAGTCTGCTTTGTCTAAAATTAAACAGGTGCTCCAGCTTTCTTTTGAATTGTGTTATCATGTCCTATATATCTCCAGCTATGGGCTTGGACCATAGCAGACATTGGATTGGCCCCCAGGAGTCCTCACTGTGGCCCAGAATGCTCTGGAAGTGTACACACTCTCGGCCCACACATGTGCAGTACTTACCCCTGCCCTGGCTTTGGTCAGTCCTGCCCCTGCATGTCCTTTGGCCCAGAGCCTGGTCCCCACAGCTGGCTGTGCCTTTGGGGTGAGACTTCAGCACACTGTGATTCTGATTGAGGGTTGGGAGGCCTTGACAATGATTGGGGTTCGCTTGAAAGATGGCATGGACCAGACTGCATGCTGACAAGTCTGGAATAAGGGCCTCTGGCAACTGGGGCACCCAGGTGTTTCCCATCCAAGGACTCTCCATCCTCTCCCCCACCCCTCACCCCACCCCAGGAACTCCTGGGATCAGGAGACATGGGGCTCGTTCTGGGATGAATGCTCCTGGCAGCGTCTTGGACATTTTCTGCTATCCTCTTAGCTGCTCTTGACACTGAGCACATCCCAGCCTATTCTCTACCTGAGGCTCTACCTGGACCTGCACTTTACCTCACCTGTACACAGCCACAGTAACAAAGTGCATCCTGAGAGCTTCACATGTGCCCCCTTCCCTTCCTGGGAGACTTCACAAAGAAGAAAAAAGAAAAAAATGTACCAAATACTCCTAGGTACTCCTCAGAGAGATTTTCCCTCTTGCAGCTCTTTTGTCTGCAGTCTGCTGTGATTATACTGGACCCCTACTGGTGTGATGGCAAGTGGGGTGGGGGGAGGAGGGTGTTCTACTACTGTATGATTCAGTCTCAGCCTATGACTTTGTTAAGTTCACAGATGTTTCCCCGGCAGAATTGCTTTCCCTCTTGCCCTCTACCCCAATCCCTGGCTGCAGAGTTTCCAGTCTACTTCCATGACAGCTTGGCCACTGTTAACTGTGTTATTATGATTATGATTTTTATTTTTCTTTCTTAGGTGAGACAGGAAGGCTGCAGGAGCTGGGACTAGGTTTGAGAACTGTGCTCTGACAAAGTCCTTTCCTCTGGAGTGTAGGTCTTTGTTACTGAGAACGCTCTTGGCTTATTTCACAGTGGTGATGCTGCCTCTGCCCTGGCCAGATCCATGAGGGAATCTTCCTTGGGTCCTCATGGTGAGACTCTGGTGGCTTTCGGGGTCCCTGTTAGACTATGGTTCCCCTGAGTTTCTCACGCTTAGTCCACAATTATGTTCAGCAATTCGTCCAGCTCACCATTTAGGTGTTCCTATTAGTTGATGGCCTCAGAGCTTCTGCTCCAGGTGAGGAGGTATTGGTTGCTGTAGCTGTCTGGATGTGTCTGTCTCTGCAGATTTTGCAGTGGAGGTTTGCCTTGTGACCTCAGTTCTCTGATAGATCCAAGGAAAGTCACTGCTTTTTAGTCTGTTCAGCTTTTTCTTGTTGTAATTATGGCCGCTGCCAAGCTCTTTCTATGTTGGCATTAAACCTGGAAGTCCTTCCCCACGTATTTTTAGTATATGTATTTTCTACTGTCTTGGTTTCTGGCCTGTTTCTTTGTCCTGATTTTGTGATGCTTCACTAGGGTGGCCTGACACTGGATTCTGACCCATCTGACTCTCTCTGTTCCATACTTATTTCTGTCCCACTTTCACAGGCCACAGATCCGCATGACAAAATATTTATTGTCTATGAAAATTGAGCACAAATAAAATGTAGAATACAATCTGAAGATTCATATGAGATCATACGATCATACTCAGTTTCCCTGACTGTGCAGATCGACATCAGGCCTTATAAAATTTTTAGTCCAAAAAGAAGCAAAAGGTAGTAAAGAGACATACCATCTCAAGCCACAAGAAGACAATAATGTGTCAAGTCTACGCAGTCAGCAAAAACTAAGTCAGAGGAACTGTCAGTAACACCCATCCATCCCAGAATACAGTCTGAGGCACCAGACTTCATGACTTTTTTTGGATGCTGCTAAAATGGAATAAATGCAAGTCAAAGGAAAGTGTTTCCCTGGTTACATGTATTCAGTATAAATTTATTTTAAGGATTAGTTGCACAGAAGGTAAATGAGAATCAGAAGAATGCATGCGTAAGAGGAAACAAGGCACTAACAGCATGATCAGGGTGTATATATACATATGAATGTTAGGCTTCAATGGAAGAAAACACACAATGCAAAGCAAGATAAACAAAACAGAATGACAACTTGAGAAAAGAGGTCCACACATCCTGAGGGCCTGTTGCACAGTGCTAGTTAGTTATATGCTTTCATAAATGTGTGAAAGAGTCACTTAAACATGAACAATGGACCCAAGTCAGAATGGCCCTATAGCTTCTTCACTCCATATGGCCATAAACCAAAACATTGCAAAGCTTTTCTAAATAGATCATTGAACAATTTCTTCCAAAACTCTAAACTCTTTCTCTTTACATGTAATAGAAGCACTGTTGAAGTTGAACATTTCTATTAAGTTAGACTAAGAAACAACCCATTACTGCCCAAGACCTGTTACCATCACTTCCAGATTAGGGAACAACGTTAATAATAACCACCAGTTATTATTGTAAGGATCCCATGTCATTTAAGCTTCAAGAAAAGATGGTGTCTAGACAGGAACCAAAAAAGACAAAGATGATCCCTTTTACTCAAGTTCTCAGCAGTGACCTGAATTATTTGAGAGCTCATAATGTTCTGATACATTAAAAATAATGCCCCAAACTCTACAACACACAGTTAAGTATAGCATATAAATGTTATTGTTTAAAATGTCAAACATCGTAATATAACATCTCTTTTGGGGAATAGTACCTGTTGGATCTGTATACATTTTACATCTCTATTGAAGAGTTGGAAAGGACAAATGTCACACGAAGGATGGAATAATTACATTTTGTTCACGTATATAGTGAGTAGTTTGTACTATATGCAATGTTGATTTTACCTGAGATATCAAATATCACCCCCAATCAGTCTAAGTTGTGCACAGTATTAAAAGTAGCAGTGGACAATCTTTCCTATATAATACCTAGTCATCCCACTTACAATTTCTAAATTTATGATGATTCATTTTAGTTACATTTCTTAGCGCTCTCAATGGTCCATGCAATTTAGAATTTAGAATGCCAGCCTCTCTCAGTATTGAGAAAGAGGGCCAGATGGTGGGGAAGGAGGGTGGGGTGCGGAGCTGAGCAGAACGTTCACAGTATATCCCTTGTGGCATTTTTACTTTAGATTATTTTGCTGACAGTGAGGTGGCTGTAGTTAGAGTGAGTGAAATGGATTAGTTCTGCTAATGGCCTTAATATTTATTGTTTTGGACATCAAGCTCTATCTATTTAGGTCTCTGAAATAGAATTACATTTGTTAAAAAACTATAAACTTCAGAAACAACAGGCTACCTAAAACATATTTTTTAATGGATATTGGAACAAGAAAGGAATTTATTAAGTCAAGCGACATTGGCTGAACAGCGCTAGACTGGATATACCTACTTCATGACTTGAAATGCATACTTTTCCTTAAATGGTGAGTTCCTTAAAGGAGAATCCAAGTCTTACTCACTTTTGAATCCCCAGCTCTTAGAAGATTCAATTAATGTTTTTTAAATTGAATTTTGAAATAGTATTTTTTTTCTTTCGGCTACCTTATAATCAAAGTTTGCAAATATTCAGAAGAGTATAAGAGATGTAGAACAGATTTCTGTAATTCACACATACATAGTGATGGCGAGTGTGTATTTGTCTTATGTACACGTTTGTGTCGAGAGGAATAGGGAGTTTTAGAAAAACTGGTTTAACAAAATTTATACAATAGAAATGGCAAGAGGTAATTTTGGAGTTAAGTTAGACTATGCTGCCTAATAATTTCCTGTGATTAAAAAAAGCGAGGCCTAACTATTCAGAGAGAGAGAGAGAAAAAGAGAGGGATTGAGAAAGAAGAAGAAGGAGGAGGAGGGGGAGGGGTGGGGAGGAGGGGGAGGAGGAAGAGAGAAATGCAGAGACAGCTTTGAGAAAGGGATTTAGGAAGCTGATGAGGCTGGTCTCTCTTCCCTCCCTTACTCCTTTATTTTTGCCATCTCAGGTCTTCTGTGGAAAGCCACATAGCCTTTTGCCATCAGAGTGCCCTCCTGGCACTGCTGTGTATCAAAAGTAATTAAAAGGAGGCAAGAACAAGAGCCAAGAGTTACCGGGTGCCTTCTACTCATGTTTTGTCAATATCAAGCATTCAGTAAGTATTCAGCCACTGACTAGCCTTTGAGATCATATAAACCAGCAGCCTGATTTCCTAAAACACCTAGATACTAGGATAATTCATGTTTCCATGAATATTTAGATACTCTATCCAGTTCTTGCTCAAACATTGATTCAAAATTTTACCATATGGATATCAAAATTAGGTATATTTGCCTAGTATTTTTCTTGAATAACTTGGAAATAAAGATAGCAGTTTTGTCATCTTGGGGAGTTATTTGATTTTGCTTTTCATTGTATATTACAAAGCTAGCATAGTAATTGCTATTGGGCCGTGCCCTCTGACATGCATTTATTAAATATCTTCTCTTATGTCAGCTCTAAATTTACACAAACCTTGCACTTTTCATACAGACCCTTTCCCCAGTAAATATAATGCCCGTGATTTTAATAGTGACAGAAAGGGAAAGAAAAATCCATCAAGTTCACATCACCAATTTGTTATGAAATTAGCACAAAAAAGTCATATCCAGAATAAGCTGTATTTCATTCAGCAGTTAGAAAGAATGAGTGTTTGCATCATCATTGCCACTCCCTAAGTATTTTCCAACCTTCTACCTTCTGCACAGAATTGAAAGCACACATATATTTTTCGTTGCTTTCTTCAAATTCATGACCTTGTCCAGACCTGATTGGAGCAGGACATTTTAGCACTAGGACTGACCGCTTGACCCTCACCCATTTTGATTTCTCTGATATTATGGAAGCCTCACCCTTTCTTTAAAGACACGACTCTCTAAAAGGAAAAATACTCCCAACTAATTTGGTAAAGTAATAAGATAAGTCCAGCTAATATTTAAAGATTAAGTTTCAGGAACAGATTCTGTGGTCTAAATCCAAGTGACAAAGGTTCTATATCATGGGATGGAAAATAATAAAGAAGCCACTGGTGTCTAGTACAGTCATGACCACACACATTTCACTTTGGATATTAAACCTTTGTCTACCAAATGTTCATTTTTAATAATTTTCTTTTTTTTATTAGAGGGTGAGCATAGTTCTGGAGGAAAAACTTTTTTCTAGTTGTGTGACACTGAGAAAGCCACTTAAAAACTTTGGGTGTGACTTCACTAGAAAATGTGTTGACCACCAATGTCATTTTCAATATTAATATTCTATGGTTCCACCAAATCAGAGCCAACCTAATAAAAATTATATTCTATTATAACATAGGGTGAGGAAAACTTTGGAAATACATAATAAATTCTCAGTAGCCTTACATTTAATAAAGGGCCTCTTTTACTTTATTTTAAAAATAGCAAGCCAATAAGTGAAGGAATAATTGACATTTTAAAGGTTAGCAGAAAATGATTGCCAGAATTCTGTTTAATTACATAGTTACAGTTCATCATTCAATAACAAAAATTGAGGAAATCATATAATGTTACAGTGCCAACAATATTAAACAACTCTTGAGTAAAAACCATCAAGTTAGATATTCAAAATCTCAATCATGCAAAGTTGTGGTGTAGAGTAGTATTTTTGAACTGCTTTACCTTTTTTTAAGTGATGGGAGAAACTTAATCTTGCCCAGTATAAATTTTCCTCCTGGCAGCAATATCATTTGTAAATTTCTTAGAATTATGAGTAAGACATTAATAAGTTTTATCTATTAAGGATTGAGATATAGAAACTATGAATTCAGAAACAGGTAATTCTTGAACTATGCATTTCATGTATTTTACCAAGGGAAAAAATAACACGGACAGATTTTAAAATAATTTAATTTACTAATTTTATTATTGCCACATTATAATAATATTTTCTGTTCTGCCAGAAATTCACATTTAGTTTCCAGGGACAGCTATTTCTTTGCATTCCCTTCCCAAAGGTGGCCCAACGAGTATTTAAGTCCAGACGTCCCCGAACTATTATTTATCTGGGATAGATTGTGATTAAAAAAAAAAGAATGTCAAATCACATATTTTCCAATAGAAGCAAATTGCAATGGGTATTTTATTTCTTAACAGGGGCCTAGCATCCAGAGTTATTTTTATCAAAGTACTCATAAACAATAAATTTAATCAATGACAAATGACATTTGTTTACAATGTACAGTATAAGACTTCACAAAGTATATATAAATTAATTTAAAAGAATTTATGGAAAGCAGACATACAGCACATAATTTTAATATATTTTGAAGATTCATAGGGATAAGGATTTTACAAGATGGGATAATTCTGTGTGGACCTAGGAAAAAGAGTATTACAATGGAATATATAGTGTAGATAAATAGTCAAAAGTGTGTGTGTGTGTGTGTGTGTGTGTGTGTTAGGGCTTGTGTGGAGAGAGTAACTGGGGCCCCTGCAGACCCTGGGAGGTCTCCTGTCATCTGCAGTAAAGATGATTCTGGCTTTCATGTTCATTTATTGTCAAGGGGTAGACTGATTTGTTGCTGTGATTTATACAGTGATTGCTATAACTAAAATTATAGTGTCTTATACTGGGAAAGAATCTTCTACTTCAGGTCATCACAAAAATTTGGAGCTCCATCTCCCCCAACTCCACCCACTTATATATATATTTTCTTTTTGATAAGAAAAAGCATTGTTCTTTGAATTATGCAATATATATGTAAATCTCAATCTTATTAATCAAATTATTTCATATTGACCTATATCATATTAATTTCTGATTCATACTTAATATCAAGATACTTCTGTCATTTTCTTCTTCATTTTCCCTGCCTTTCAGCCTCAGTCAAAGAGTTAATGGTATTGGGCTTCCCTGGTGGCGCAGTGGTTGAGGGTCCGTCTGCCGATTCACGGGACACGGGTTCGTGCCCCGGTCCGGGATGATCCCACGTGCCGCGGAGCGGCTGGGCCCGTGAGCCATGGCCGCTGGGCCTGCGTGTCCGGAGCCTGTGCTCCGCAACGGGAGAGGCCACAGCAGTGAGAGGCCCGCGTACCCAAAGAAAAAAAAAGAGTTAATGATATTGAAACACCATAAAAACCCTCTCATAATGTTTTCTTTGAGAGAAATCATGTGGTGACTTAAAAAAAATTTTTTTTTTAAATCATCATCTCAATTTTCTTTTTCTCCTTAATTTGGGTTTTAAAATTTCTGATTCCTGAAAATAAGCAACTCTTATGAGGCTGTGGATCACTTGAGTGTTAAGATAACAATCAAATTCCAACATGAACACAACTACAGGGACAGTGTGGAAACCTTGCTCCATTTGACCCACGATTCTGTGTCTACAAAAAGGATTGATTTTATGTTCTCTTCAGGATTGATTTTATGTTCTCTTTAAGTCTAAAATTGTCCTAAAATCAGGGAGCCGACTGAGGAAGTTAACTGCATCAACTACTAATCTTACCACAATAACTATTAGAAAATTTTAATCCACTCATTCTTCTTAAAACCAGAATATGGAATATGGACTAGGGTAGCAGACATAGAAGATGAGGTAAAATAAAAACTTTTTAAGCTGAATTATTAGAAGGAAGTTGGTATATTTCAATTAAAAATGTATTTTTCCTCTCCTTTAAATCTTAACAAGATGTTAAAATCTTCAACTGGGAAAAATGTACTAAAATCACAAGTAAAATGTGGTTTTCATATTATTGAGTAATTTTAACTTATTTATTTATTTAAAGTTAATTTAAATAATTGTCTACTGAAGTATGTAAGAAAAAACTTGATGTGTAAGGTATTTTAATGTAAAAAATGCCATTCCCCAAATTTCAATTGAAAATGAAAGCTTTTTGAGTTCACATGAAAAAAAATGTAGCTTGGATATTATTATCTAAGTTGTGACAAATGCCATAAATAATTAAACGAAAGTGCTACAGAATGATAAAGATCCTCAAAATAATAATCACAATTATAATATGATGAACTAGCAGGAATACAAAACATAGACATCTACTTAATTTTTTTTTTTTTTTTGCGGTACGCGGGCCTCTCACTGCTGTGGCCTCTCCCTTTGCGGAGCAGAGGCTCCGGACGCGCAGGCTCAGCGGCCATGGCTCACGGGCCCGGCC
>NC_041232.1:80758935-80781206 GCF_002837175.3 Physeter macrocephalus | reverse complement strand
TCTTCCCGGACCGGGGCACGAACCCGCGTCCCCTGCATCGGCAGGCGGACTGTCAACCACTGCGCCACCAGGGAAGCCCTACTTAATTTTTTTTATAGTTTTCAACTATCGCTTCAAGATAAATAAATTTGAATTTCCAACAAAGAACTCGAAGACAGTGTAGGAGTAATAAAACTTATCCTAATCATCCATGACTTACAACCAGTCTAATGAATTGCCTCATCAAGCCTTTCTATTGATATAGTGGTGATGAATCCAGGAAGAGTGAGGAATATCTAGAAAATTGGAAGAAACCCTTAAACGTACAAGGGCCTATTTATTTAGAGGGCACGTGGTATTTCTCGGCTCCCGCCATGCCTAACTGGGAGATGACATGGAGTCAAGGAAACGTTCCTGGATTAGAAGCCTGGAATGAGGCCATACTATTCCTGACCATTTCTTTGCCTTTGAATAAATTATAATACCCACGGGTTTTGGTTTTCTCCTGAGCAGAACATAAAGCGGAAATTTTCTTCTCCGTGATTGCTTTCAGAGCTAGCTAGCATTCCATCTATTTAGAAAATGTGTCCAACATCTCATGATAACTTCCCCGAGAGTCTATGAACTATCCCATGCCTCACCTAGTTGTAATAGTTGTAGAAATGATACAACAAGGATTCACATTCTCGAGTAAAAAAGGAAGCATTTGTGGTCGTTTCAGAGAAGAAAAGTGGGTGAATCTTTCGAATACATTGATAGAGAATTCACATGTGAGGCTGTTGACCTCTTATTTAACCCCCAGCCAGTGTCACAGCTAATACATCTTCGTGTTGAAACTCAGAGAGGTTGACCATACGAAACTGATGCGCGTGTCACTGAAGAGACATTTAACCATGGGTGTTTTGTGATGATACATTCTTTCGTGTGCAATAATTTTCACTAAACTGAAGGAAGCGTACTTGATATGTGTTGTCTTTCTGTGGTAACTTCAAAACCTGATACAACCGATGTCTTCTTTCAACTGCGTACTTAGTACAAGATGAAACTAGTACAGAAGGCCACGTCTGTGACATGGAACTGAGGTCAGAATATGAAGACAGCAGAGTCCCAGTGAAACACTGGACACTTCATTGGAGTTTTTGTAACTTTATCTAAACTGTTGCCCTCCTCTTGCTCTACCCCCGCCATGGGAAATAGCACTCCATAAATTTCATAGGCTAGAGGTTCACTTGTGTGGTGTATCACCTACTATAATTATTAACACAGGTCTAGTGGCAAAGTTCTATCTATTTTGAGAGGGCCAAGGTTCCGGGATTATAAAGTGTAGTTAATGATTGATAAAGCAGTTTGAAATTGCAAGGTATTGACAGACATGATAGATTTGGAGAAAATGTATAATTTTCACTTTGAACAGTTTTTAGTATAAGGTTTGCTATAAAACACAAAGTGTTAAAGGCCTAAGCTCAGCCCCACTGAGTGTATACTGCCCATTTATTGTGCTGTATGTATTGTAAAAATCAAATCTGGACTACAATGTTTTTACAAGAATATAATTTTCTTAGCTTGTTTTCACTGTAGCATTAATGGTCCATTTTGGTAAGTGGCTCAAATAATCAAGGGAGTAGTGTAATCATGCTTTTTTACAGAGTTTTCTGAGATACTGGCCAAAAAATGAGGGGCAGACATCAGTTTTTATGATGTTTTTAATAGCTACTATAAAGATACCACATGCAATAAACTGGATTTATAGAAACTACTAACAGTGTAAAGTTATTTATCAGTCCACTGCTTCTGTACTGGACAGAAAGAATAAGTGGTTAACCATTTTATAGGTGATAAAGTATTTTCAAACATAATTGCCCAATGAAGACAGAGGAAAATTGTACAAGATACCAGGACTAGTACTATAGTTACTACTTGTTGGAAAAGGTGAGGTTTACTTTTAATAAATACGTTTCACTTTATTTCACATGCTCTATCAAACCACATCTTCCTTAATATATAAGTAAATATATATTTCTTATTTCATTAAGTTCAAATTGTGGCAGTGGCCAAAACCTATTGATTCATAAATATTTATTGCATAAACAAATTAGTTCTGAGTGCCTGTTATTTGTTTGATGACTAAGAGAAAGAAGTCTTTTCTTTTCCCTCCCACCAGAATAGTAAACCATTGGGTCAAAGTTATTTTGTACTTTTCTACATAAATATAATGTCACGTGTACAACAATTAATATTATCAGAACAAAAAATTGGGGACATAAAAAATAAATCCCTTCAGGTAATCTTTCCATGAAATGTGTACGTCTTCCAGGCTTTCTCTGCTCTCAGAAGATCCTTTATGACTTGTGTTGGGTTCCTTGACCACTGCTTTCTTCCAACCCGATATGGAAACTGTGACCATCTTCGTCCACCGGTATAAATCTGGATGGAAAGCTGACTGACTCAGTTTCAGAAGGAGCCGAAAGATGTCTTTGGTTCATAGCAGTCACTCCCTCACAATGAAAAAGTCACATGTATATTAAAGAAGAACACCATTTCTGAAGGGAGAAAAATGCTTGCAAAGCACAGAGGCATCTTCAGTCAAAAACCTACAAGCTCCAGTGGGTTGGATACACGCCTATGACCACTCTACTTACTCCACTGGTGCTGGTTTTATGACCTTCCAGCAGACTGGTTCAGTAAGTTTTCATCTTTGGTTTTTGCAGAATATTTATCTGCTTGTCACTGATTACAGTGTGCATTGCCTTATGCCAAGTATATTGGGTTAGTATAAATTCTCTGATCTGTTCATTTAGCAATTTTGACTTAGCTGCAATCTTAAGTATAGTTAGAGGAGTATATGCTAGAATCAGTCTCCAAAAATTTATCATGAAATCTTTTACAGCATTATTCTCACTGTGATGAGATTGGGTTAAGGACATGGGAAGGAAATTTCTCTCTCACTGACTCTTTTTTATGACATTTTCTGAATGAACCAGCCCAAGGTTATGCCGGATCTTTGGGACCCCCTCAGTTACACTCACTGGTAATGATCACAAGCAGACTGTTCTGGAAACTACTTCATGCAGGAATCGTGTCTCCCGGCCAAACAGACACAAGAGCAGACTCGTCTAATTAGCAGAATCCCCCCGGACCCGCTGTCTGTGCTTCTGGCACATTAATAAAGCTGAGACATATACCAGGACCCCTGAGGATCTGTCCCCCTAAGTTCCATGTAGAAACTTGTGGTCTGTAAGCGACAACTCGACCGAGTGAGCCGCGAGAGGCTTGCTTTGAGCGCGGCGCCACGGGGAGCTGTGCTCAGATGGTCTCAGCTGGGAGTTGCTCTGGTGTGTTTCACTAGTGGCATTTCAAAAGCAAATGCCACGTGCTAAAGTAATTCAGAGGTGTTCAACCCTGAAAGCTGGGATTTCAGGGAAGGCTGTATCATCGTCAGGAACCAGTCATCCGCTCTTCTGCTGTGTCAGCAAAATTCACAGTGCAGAGGATTTGAGTAATTTTCTTTTTATCCCTGAAAGCTTAGGATAATTATTTTTCACAGCCACATTAACTCTTATGATTAGCATCTTGAGGGCATTTTCAGACTTATCTGAGAGATGTGGAAAATCTAGGCAGTTGCTATAAGTGCAAATTTATCACGGAGGGACTGAATACCGCTTTTACCACTAGTAACTCTCCACAATGAATTGTGACTCTGCATTCAAGCTATGGACATGGATGAAAACAAAGTCTTATCACAGATCAGCAAAAAAGGTACCCTTTCAACAGACTAACTTTGAAAGCTTAAAAAAATTTTGATATTGAAAAAAAAAATCAGGTTTTCATCTTACATGTGACCTGGGCTCGCTGTTCTTTAAATCCACCTTTGGAGTATTTATGAGCTGACCATCTTAGGCACGTGGCATCAGATAATTCAGGCAGAATGATTTTTATTTTTACTTGAGTAAACTCCAAAACTAAGGGCAAAAATATCTATGTTGACCCAAACTAGCCAAACTTCCCCAGTTCACGTGGAAATCACCACGTCCCTTTAAATCTAGTAGGTTTGTCATTAGTCTCAGGAATGAAAAAAACTTTTTTTTTTGGATCCATTTTCTCTTATAATCCCAGCCAACCCATATCCAGTAAAAGGAAAGTAAAGCCCAGCCAATTCTGGTTACACAGTAAATTACAAGCCCCTGATGGCTCTCTGAGAACAGCATCTGTGACACATAAAATGATACCTACAGTCCTGTCCCTATTGTTGGTCTCCTGACTGCAAAATGTCTGATTTCATTTAAAGTGTACTTTTATCTCTTTCTTAAATAGATTGTCATTTAGAGTCCTTCTTTTCCTCGAGGTTAAATGAAAGCCAATCGAGGATCACACCCAATCTTCCCCACGTAGCTCAGAGGGGGCCAAAGGGAGAAACATCGTCACCAACAAGGGATTACTGAACAGAAAGACAGTGCAGCGACGTGACGTGCAGGACAGCCAGACTGGTTCCTTCGCTTCCAAAGTGGTCCCTCTTTTCACATCGTCACCTATGTTTGTCACAGCAGCAGACGTGACTACATAAATACTTTGCTAATAAGAAGCCTTTTTTTTTTACAGCACTATTTTAAAAATATCTATTCAACATAACAATCTTAATTTTAATGCACCAAATAACAGTTTTCAACAATTTAAGTGAGCATATGCTGTCACTCTCAGCACACATTGATATATACTTGTTAGATATAGATGGATACAGCAATATCCATATCTATATTTGTCTACAGACACACACACACACACAGAGCACACACACAGAATAGAGCTACAAGGCCCTGCTTAAGAGTGTGTTCTAAATTTCGTGGGCGTGTTCCCTTGTCACTGGGCTTATTTATATGGAAAGTTGTGATGCCATTTGTAGAGCTTACTGGATTTGTCCCTGTCGAAACCCTCCAAGCCACGGAGCTTGTTGTGGGTCACCTTTCTGTCTAAGGACAGACCTCTCCTCAGGTGGGAGGACTGAGCCAGGAGGACAGGGGCAATGCCTTCACCCAGGTACAGTCCAGCGTGGGTGACTTCTCACCCTGCCCAGGCTTCTGCTAGTGTCAGACTCAAAGGATTTTATTTAAATGACTGTTCAGACGATTTGGATTCTATTTTTGTAAAACATAGACTCCCCCGCAAGAAACTCAATAAATAAAGGACTTAGCCACGGAATCAAGGAAGCAGAACTCCAGTTTTTAACCTTCCACTGGGAGCGGGGATAGACCCGACCCATTTCAATGTTCCCTGCAATTGGTCCTCCGCGAGGCAGAGGGCGCGATGGCCCCCAGGCAGGTCCGGAGAGACTGTCTCTCTGGTCTCAGCATCTCTCTGGATGTCATTGGATGAGGCTGGAGCTGTAGCTGAAGCCGTAGCTGCTGGACCGGGACAAGGACGGCTGTGTCTCTTCGCTCTGCTCCGAGGCGTAGCTGGGAAACGTCTGTGCACGTGACATCTTCGAGGACCCGAACCCGTGACCTGGAGAGAGAAAAAGGAAGGAGAGCTGTACCAAGAAACTGACTCCGAAAAGCGCGAGGTGAGTAGGTAAAAATGGAGAAACGGCGCCTGGTTCCTTGGTGAGCTAAAAATGTTGTATGCAGGGCTCAATAGTTTCCTTAGTGTGTCTTCTCAAAAATTCTGGATGCCAGAGAGCTAGGGATCTCAGACTTGTACTCTCCTTCAACCTTTGGAACAAAAGCACAAAAAGCTTTTCCAAAAAAAAAAAAGTGCTGTTTTTGCTGGAGAGCCTGTAAGCGCTTTCTTTTCTTTGATACTCACTTTTCAGCGTACAGAAGCAAATGACATACTTCATAAAACCTTTTGAGCAGGCAGACTACCCTTTATCCTAACCCGTCACCATCAATTATCAGGAAAAAGCTTTCACAATGATTGCGTTCCAGGCCCTAGCTTCTTCTGGCGGGTTTGTGAGTAACCGAGCCCACTTCATGGTATGGTTAACCCAAACGATAAACCTTCATGGTTACTAAAATGGCCTCAAAGTTAAGTCTTATAGGACTTAACTTTGATTTCTATGATTTTATAGTTCAGATGCACCCCTGCGACGAGAAATTTGTTTAATGCAAAATCCGGAAATGATTACTGGAAAACTAGCAGAATGCTAACAACGTAGGGAGAAAGGATGCGTTCTAGGGCTTCAGGTGAACTTCCCAGGGGTCTCCCCATCCTTCTTAATCAGTCAGTAATTGTTCTTCACACGTGAGAATGATGATTATCTAATGGATGAGCTCAGTGGGGAGAGAAGAAAAAATAGAGTGTGCTCTGCCCTCTCAGAGCTTCTATTTCACTCAAAGCAAGAGATGTATTGAGTTTGGTTTATATTTTTTCTCATCTCTATGGCGAGGAATCCAGGGAAGATGATCTGTTAACACAGAAACATCAAACACCTCATCAGGCTCCTCAGGTGGGGCTGGCGTTCGCAAGGTCATGCACTAAAAGCCAGTTTCATCGTCAGGTGTGTTTGGTGACTCGGAATCTATCCGTGTCGAGTCTGAAGCTTGGGTTCCAGGGAGGAAATGCAAATGCATTGGGCAATAAAAAGGTAATTAAAGTGGTAGAACCTCTTAATGTTAAGAAGTCGTGAGAGCAAAATCTTGCTTTCGAGATAAAAATCATTTTAGTCTCATTGTTGGCCTGGTTCTCTCATTAAGACTCAGCAGTAGGTCAGGGAGGAGAGGCCTGGGCATTTCCTACTAAGGCTGTCCTGTCTGCTCCTGTGCTTCTGCCACCCAGCCTCCTGCTTCTGAGTTTCCAGACCTTTCTGCTCCCTTCCCTCCCTCTCCCAGGGTCCTGAAATCCCATTCCCTTTCTGTGCTCCTTCAGGCCTGAGGGGGGCAGCCTTGCCATTGCCGTCTCTCACATCTCCTTACTGGTTCAGTAATTGGACCGACAGCTGATTCAAGGGTCCAATTGAATTCCATCATCAAATTCTCATAAAATCTCAGCTAAGTGTGTCTTCTCTTTGCTGTAGGACCCTGAGGAGGCAATGGGGAAGATGAAGCTGGGGGTAGGCAGGAGGGTTTGGCCGTTAGAGGCGAGATCAGCTTGAGGACTGAGGAGTTAGCCGGGCACACGTGCTGCCCCTGCGACGAACTCGTTGTAACTGATCTTGAGAGACTTGGTCTCTGGCTTTCGCAGTTTCTTTATCTGCACATTCAGGATGACAATAATGGTATACTGTGGTGCTTTTGAGTATTAAATCAATGTGTATCAATTAAATTCATACATGTTAAATGCATCCCCACAGCAAGAGACAGATGCCATGAGGGACTCTATCCGGCACGGCCATCCATAGGGGGCAGTGTGTGAAGGCTTCCCTAAGGAGGTGGCCTTTTGACATGATGCTCATACGACAAGGTTGTGATACACTAATCCGACATGGGGAACATCACTTAAAATTTTAGCAGTTTGCCTCCTTTTCTCACCATTGACTTGCTGGATGATGGTTCAGTTCCCGTAAGAGGAGAGACTGGCGTTCACGAGCACAAACCAGTTGGAAATCCTAGTATTAAGACCATGTTCCTGGCCTTGGCTTTATCCTGTTATTTAAAGAAACGTTAGAAATATCTGAAGGAGAGCAATGCGAGAGCACACCTTTAATTCGCATTACTTGTGGTCTAAAGGCTAAGGTTTAAGTCGTGAATATAGAAGAGTCTTTGCCTGTGCACACAGAATCTAGAATCTTGGGGATAAAACTTCAATCATGCAACTAAAATTTGCCAGGCATCTACTAAAATAGTTCAGGACTCCACAGGGAAGACAAAGTAATGGAAGCCATGGTTCCTGAGTTTCCAGAGTTCACAAGCTGCTTTGGGAATGATCATCAGACAAGGATAGATAACAGTACACATCAAATGAAGGGTCCGCACAGCCAGTGCTGCATGGGATCGGAGCAGGACGCCAGCGGAGCTTAGAAGAGCTGGTTCCGGAACTGTGCACTTCAGTTCAACAATCACCAGTGACCTCTGCTCCACGGAGTGTGTAGACACCACCACCACGGACTCTGAAATTGCTGAGTGCAAAATCCAGCTCTACCGTCCCTTTCTGAGCCTCTTTTTCTTGCATGGAAAGAACATACTTTCCTAAGGTATTCTGAGCGTTAAAGAAAACAACATACAGGAAGACACCTGGGATGGTAGGTGACTAATAAATGTTAGTTTTTATCCCTTCTTTCTATGCTGAATGTGTTCACGCTCTTGTCCGTTTTCTTGTTCAATGTCTATACTTTGTCTACCCTCGCAGTACGCTGTTCTCACTGTGACAGGTTTGAAATATTATTTTCCTTCAAGGTCATCTTGAAGATTTCTTCCTCTCCTCTACAAACAATTTCTAGTCTAATTGAAGATTAAATGATGTTTTTTTCTCACCTCAACCATTTCTTTACGGACAGTTCACAAATGATGCTGTTTCTGCTTATCACAAAAATAGCGTACCTCAATCAGAGCTGAACATATGAAGGCTTAATAAGTGCTGTTTGATTTTGGCAACAATGAGCATGAGAACAAGAGAGAGAAGTAATTAATCATTCTCTCAACATTTATTTGAATTGTGCCCTTAGGACTGTTGATGAAAACAAAGCACATCAACTTTGTGGCTTAAATTAAAAACTTGCTGGACTAGACCTGCTCGTTCCACCCAACAGAGACCCTATTTAAGTTCTTCCTAAGCTTGCCCCTCCGGACCGTCCCCTGAAAGACAGACTCCGGGCATCTGGGGGATGCTGCGATTTAAAAGTAACAGGGCTTCCCTGGTGGCGCAGTGGTTGGGCGTCCGCCTGCCGATGCAGGGGACGCGGGTTCGTGCCCCGGTCCGGGAAGATCCCACGTGCCGCGGAGCGGCTGGGCCCGTGAGCCGTGGCCGCTGCGCCTGCGCGTCCGGAGCCTGTGCTCCGCAACGGGAGAGGCCACAGCGGTGAGAGGCCCGCGTACCGGAAAAAAAACAAAAAACAAATAAAAGTAACAAATTTGTTCATAGCTACCAGTCTATCTTAAAAGTCCTTTTGAATTTTCAATTCTACTCCATTGTATATTCATGTTTGTTTTAATAGAAAATAATATTTTCTACCCATATATTCAGGTAACATTGACAATCTGGGAGAGAAACATATTTACCTGGTGGTTTGAAGTATACTGTGAAATGACACTTCCTACCATCCCCTACCCCCTTCCCTCCATGGCAAGTATATGAGCCCCAGATGGAGAAACATGGGTCCACTCCAAAAGGAAGGACATGCATATACTGGATACAGAGGCGTTTAAGACGTTTGTTTATTCTAACAAAATTACATGACTTCTCCTGGAAACTGAAGAGTATCACGTGACAAGAAAGGTGAAGTGACTCTAGCCATAGAAGGAAAACTTCCTGCCGCATCATGAAAGGTTCAGACCGGGAATAAACTAGAGGGAACACAATGCAGTAGAAAATAACTACCAAATCGGAATGCAGGACCAGAGATTGACATCACACCTAGGAGGAGAAGTGAAGAATGGCAGGCTCTTGTAAATATCTTCTCTTTCCTGAGGGATGAAGTCGTACTTTGCTGCCTGGTACAGTTAGCACTGCCCATTCTCTTTCTGCTAGCTTCTAGTTTTCCATACTTACTAATACCGATTCTATTCTTTACATAAAATGTAAAGGAAATTGTTTTGGAAGGAAGTCAGAAGATTCCCAAAGCATAAAGCCTGTGGTTATTAATTGGTAAGAGGCGATGCCCCAGTAATGCTACGTGCTGGCGTGAATTTGTGTGTTTTATTGGTTTGTTAGAATCTGGGGGAGAGGAAAGAGTGTTGTCCCTTTAAATAATAAAACAAAACAAACAAGACAAAGGAGGAAAAACCCCCAAATAAAACAGGTGCCGCCTGAGGACGGGAGCAGCCTGGAATAAAGACATCAGCGGCAATGAGGGCTCAGCGGACGCGGGGGAGACGCTGATTTCCGTGGCTAGAAACCCCTTGTGAGGGGAGGGCAGGCGGCAGATCAGGCCTGGATGCTGGAGGGGGAGATGGAAGGATAAGCTGGGGTGCAAAGCAGAGGGCTTAAGGGCTCCCACTGCAGTGGATCTGGGGCCAGCAGGTTTTTATGGGATGTTTGAAACTTGTATGTTTACCTTGCAGCCAGGTAAAAGGTGAAACCAGACAGGAGGTAGAAGCAACAAGGGCCATCTCCAGGCTCTTAGTAAAAACCTACCGTGTATTAGTCATGCTTAGAAATGCCCAGGACCTGTAGGTAGCGGCTCTTGTATAAGCTGTATTTGAATTTTCCTCAATTTGTTCTAATTACAGTTCAAAGCAGACTATGTTTTGGGTCGATCTTTGTGCTGTCTTAGGCGGGTGCTCCAGAAATGCCTGTGGGGATTCCAGGGTCCCAGGAGCTCCATGACCCTCGAATAGATTTGCTGGGGGGAACTGAGGCTCGGTTCAGCGCATCTGAGCCACCGGGGAATGAAGATCATGGGTTTCAACGCAGACAGAAAGTGATTTGGAAACGAAAAGCCATGATGGAATAACTACTGTTCATTGAGCACGTATTTCTATGCTAACTACATTAGAAATATTATTTTAAAAAATCCTCATATCAGTTCTGTAAGACTGGGCGGCTTCAACAACAGATATGTTTTTTTCTCTTAGTCCCGGGGCCAGTCTGAGATCAAGGTGCTGGCAGGGTTGGTTCCTGGTGAGAACTCTCTCCTGGGCTGGCAGGGGGTCCTCACTGTTGCTTTTCTCTGTGTGCACTTTCCTGGGGTCTCTTCCTCTTATAAGGACACTAATCCTGTTAGATCTCTGTCCAACCCATATGATATTATTTAACCTTAATTGCCTCCCTAAAGGCCCTATTTCCAATACAGTCATATTTGGAGTTAGGGCTCCAGCCTATGAACTTTGGGGGACACAGTTCAGTCCATAGTCCATTCATTTTATAATAAATAAAATTAATCAGGAGACATTAATCTGAGAAAATGTAGGTGACACCTTTTCTTTTGTTAGGGATTTTTATTTCCTTGACCTTTTCTCTGGGAGGTATTTGTACTTGCTAGTGAAAAGATGTAATTTGGCTTAAGATTACATAAAATGATTAAACAGGACATGTAATTTTTCATCCTTCAAATTGTCAAAAAAAGAAAAATTTTAATGGTTGTTTTATGCCAGTGTTTCTGATATAAACTGTCAATTTGCATTGCACTAGTTTACATTCCCACTTGGAGGGTATAAGAGTACTTTTTATCTTAACATTCGATGATCTGGATATTAGATTAAAAATTTTGCCAGGTTGAAGGATGAAAAATTGCATCTTATTGTTTAATTTCCTTTTGCTACATAAAGTATTTAAATTTTGTAGTCAAGTGTTGGTGGTTTCTGACTTTGTGTCTTGAAATAAGTCTTTCTTCATCACAAGACTATTAAAATATTTTCTTATAAGTTCTTTTCATATTTTCATCAATTTCTTTTGCTATCTTGAGCTTTTTAATTTATTGGGAATCTCTCTTGGTTCATGCCCTAAGTTAAGGATCCTGTATTGTGTGATGGTTAATTGTGCTGGCTCTGAAGGAAGATGACTTGGGTTTGAGTTCCCACTCTATCCCTTTGCTGTTCTGTCCTTCGAGTCCCTCAAGTGTAAAATGGCAATTATAATAGTTTCTACCAATAGGATCATGTGTTAAGAGTTATTTCATAATAGCACAGTCTAATGGTGTATTACATTAGTGTTTATATAATACAATATTAACACTAAGAGCAGGGGTACTATATCGTGGCATATGCACACGAGCGTGCGAGCACTACACACACAGCCCACTAGTTCATTTAATCTTCACAACCTGCTACTGAAGTAGAAACAAAGCGTTTGCAATAGTGCCTGGCATTGATCCTTTGTTATGAGGTTCATAATGATGTGTCATGGTGTGAGAATTTTTCCAGATACTTTATGAGATTTTTTTTTCAATCAAGGAACCAAGGTGTCTCATTTCTGGGAAATACTTCTGGATTATTATTATAATTTTTGTTAATTATTTCCCTTCCACCATTTTTCTCTGCTCTCTTTCTCCCACTTCTGTTCTCTTTCTCTAACCATCTATTATTTATATGTTCCAGTGCTGTTCTGATCTTATAATTTTCCAATCTTTTTTATTTTCACTCTCTTTTTTGCTGCTTTATTTTGTGGGAGATTTGAGGTTTGCTTAACCTTCTCTTCCAAGCTTACTAAATTATAAAAAAGATTTTACTGCTCTAATTTTAATTTGCAAAAGCTTTCTTTGCCCTTTTCCTTTCCCTCTCTTGTTCTCCTTTCTTTAATATACATTCATACATTTATTGTTATTAATAATGGCACTTTCACCCCTAAAACTATGGACCTTTTTTGCTTGTTTCGTAAGTGGACATCTAAATATCCTTTACTCGTATATTTAAAAATTAGAAATTTTTGAATGGGAAAATGCATATTATTTAATTCTATGTAGTACCCAGCCTCCAGTTATAAAGAGACTGGTGGGTTAGCAACTGCATTCTAATACTGAAAAATATCCAACACAATATAGTTTATAATACTTTAATTTGTTTTAAAGATGGTTTAATTTGATTCATACAGAATTACATTTTTAATACCCATTTCATAAATTCTCTGGACTAAAAATAGTCTTCTATCTATTATTCTGATTGATGTAGCTAGCATTCATTTTTTCCTGTTGCTTGCATTTCATTTCTCATGTATTTTAATTACCTACTGGGATATTAATTTTCTACAACTGTGATATTAATTTTCTATAACTGTGATCTCTCTTCACAAAACGTAGCTGAACTCTTCACTGTTAGCAGAATGCATTTGAATAGTTGTGGAAGGTATAAGCAATCTGTGGCAGCTACTAAAATGGTAAATATTAACATGGGATAATCTAAGTTGAAACTGAGTAGAGGATACATGAAATAAAAATTCATCAGTGTTGCTCAACAAGAGGAATGGGAAAATATAAAAATTCAGTTTTTTGAGGAATGGGAAAATATCATAAAATAAAAATTCAGTTTTTTATTTAGTTTTTGAGCTATAAATTTTTCATTGCTATTTTCAAGGGTTTAGGTATAAAATTTTGAATATAATGTTAATAAAAATAAGTTATATATTGATACATCTTTGTTTCCATTTATGAATATATTATTTATAGAAAGTTTTAGCAATCAAGGAACTATTCAGGATCATGAAGTAGGGTGTGCCCAGTTCAGGTTGAGATCTCCAGAACTATAATCTGAGGTATTTTAACAAGTTTACTGAAAAGTCACATTAATCTGCAAATCAATCAACAAGTCACAACAATCTGCAAATCAATAACAAGAATACTTTCCAGCTGATCATCCTCAAGATGATATCTTAGGGAGAAAATGGAAATTTTTATTTGATATAATTCTTTTCTAATGATTTTAAACGAATACATAGAAACACTTTTCCAAGAGCATGGGCCTTCCCTACATAATGTATAGTTAGAGATTTGAGTTACGACAGAAATGTTATAGAAAAAATATTGAATGTCACATAAGTTTACACAGGAGGAGGTTTGCAAAAAAGACTAAATATGAGGAAGATTAACAAAATTATTGAAAATTTACTGTCAGGTTTTCATTAGAGTGTAGCAGTTTTATTCTGCGGTAGATACAAGGTTAAGCTTGCATTTAGTCTGAGGACCTCTGAAATGAGTTTGAGGATAAGTGTCTAAAAATATGCTTAGCACTCAACACATCTGATTTCATCTCATTCTCTGTAGAACTTTACCTAGAATTTTTCCTTCTAGTAATGACTAGGTTGATTTTTCAGAGATCTGGGAAACATTCTGATAATCACTAACAAAATTTTGTCTTAGATTTGTAAATATTTTGTTTGTCAGTATAAGACCACAGTGCCCAAATGGTCATGGCTTTCAGACTCTATCTCACCATTGGGAATTAGGCCCTCATGATGCTAATAATTAATGAAAGATAAAATTCCAGATGGTGAGTTGCAGCAGATGAGATATGGACATGGGGAGGGGACACACCCTGGAGAGTCTGTTATATCTTATGAAGCCAAATGGATATTTTTTTAATGGATGATAGAAAACTTTTGAATGATTTAAAGATGAGTGATTGGATCGGCTTTGCGGTTCAAAAGCTCGCTCATTCAGTGAGACGACAGAGGAGCTGTAATCAATCTTTTCCCACCATCACACGTCTGATAGCTTAAATTTAGCCCCAGATAGAACAATTTCTCACAGAAGGTAGTGCAAAGATAAAAAGAAGCCTCTGGTTTTATGTGCATTTCCTAGGGTTTACTTCGAATTCTTCCTGATTTTCTCCAACTCATCAGCGTTCTTCCAGGTCCAGTGGGAGCGTTGGAAACTGCTGGTACCGACGACCTAGAGAAGAATGAGGCCAGAATGGTTGGGTGCGGTGAGGAGTTGAGGACGTTCATTGTCATTGAGAAAGACCTACAAATATTTCTCACTATAGTTAAATTCAGTATGCTGCGTTCTCATTATACAGTCAATAAAGTGCGGTAATTTCAGAACCTGGAAATCTGACGCCTAGAGAGTTTCTGGTTAGTAGCACTTCCTGGAAAGTCGATATTGCAGTGTCTGTATTGATATTGAAAATATCCAGATAAATAGAGAATAGGAGATCTGAGATTCATGAGAATGGAGTCAAGGAGTACA
This sequence comes from Physeter macrocephalus, assembly GCF_002837175.3. Lineage (NCBI taxonomy): Eukaryota > Metazoa > Chordata > Mammalia > Artiodactyla > Physeteridae > Physeter > Physeter macrocephalus. Next base: position 80,766,523 of record NC_041232.1, on the reverse strand, counting down.
GGACAAAGGACGTGTTCTGTGGACATTTCTTCTGTTTTATGAGAAACTGCTGCAAAAAACCCAAATTACTTTCCTAGGCAGGTTGAGAAATCCTTATTAGGCATTTTATCACCATTGTACCCCGAGACAGCAGTGAAAATCATTTTAACCCCTGGTTAGCTTTTAATTTTTAATTAGTTATCTTTATTTTATTTTTACTCTGTGAGAGACTGAAATATATTTTCATCAGTTATTGTTTAATATTAAATACTAACGTCAAAAGGCTAGAAAATGTTTGTAGAATTTTTGCCATTTTACAACGTCACGTTACCTGTAATGGTTTCACTGAAAACAGGCCAGGACAGGGAAGGGTTGAGAGCACAGGCTCGAAGGCCGGTCCTGGCCTCACCAGGTGACCTCGGGTGGGATACAGTCATACATCAAGTGTCCGAGTGCTTGACTCACGATATTAGTGGTCATTTATACTGAGCACTAACAGTGTACCCGGAAGTGTCAGATGTTTCACTCATGTTGATTTACTTAATCCACCTGGCAGCCCTATAGGATCAGTCCTCTTTCTCTCCTGGGTGCACAGACACCAGTGCTGGAATCCAGGCTGCTGGCTTGAAACTCTTCACTCACCCCCGGAGGTTAAGGCTACCCCACAGTTAGCACAACAGAGAAAAGGGCATGATTTGGCAAACAAAAACATATTTTAGAGGCAAGGGAGCAAGCAGGCCTCAGAACTTTTTTTTCTTTTAATTCCCTCAGTTATATTGATTTTCAGAAGAGCACAGGATAATCTGAATTACTTTATTTCATGTTACTTGACTGTGAGAATATGGATATTCGCTGTTTTTTCCAAGAGTCTTTATTTCTTTATATGTTTTACTTTGATTTTAAAATTGTGAGAGTCAGAAATGTTAGTTTCTATCGTTTATTTTTAAAAATATTTAACAATCACTTAATAGAATAAAATGCTAAATCTTAGAAAGTTATGATCAATAATCCATCTGGATTGTTCTTAGATTACGTCCATGACAGTGAGTTGGCCAGTGTTACTAAATTCACTCAATTTCACTACTGCTGTAGAGAGTAATATTTTTATGGAAACCATTTATGTTTACATAATTAATAACATTGACTTAAATTGGTAAATCATATAAAAATTAAAATTTCCTAATTAACTAAGTCAAAGACAGAAAAGCTTTATGTTTCCTTGAGTCTTTTTGCTTCTACATAAGTCTCTAATTCTATCAAATTTTAAAAATTTCTAGTACTGGGAAATTTGGCCAGCTCTTTAAGGAAACATATTAGTTTATATTCTTTCCTACACTATATATAAAAATAAATTACAAAGACCTTGAAAAGCAAGTGAAAAAATAAGCATTAAAAATAACTAGAAAGAAATCTAGGAAAGTAGTTCGAATTGGGAGATTTTTCTAAGTATGAAAGCAGCTGAAGTTAAAATAAAGGGTCACTTGTCATTTTTTGACACCAAGTCGAAAAGAATCAAATTCTGAGTTTTAACTCCTCTAAAGCTGGACAACACTCAGTCCTGTGGAGCCTCAATTTTAATGTGACTCTGTCAGGAAAGTGTTTATTAGCTACCATTGACATGTTAGAGAACATTTCAGCCTGGATTGATTCACTGAGGGGTCATGACAGTGGTGGTGAGGGGGCTTGAAGTGGTCAGAAAACTATTTTTGTTAAAAATTTTAAAGGAAATTATATTTTTACTTAAGACAAGTCTGCCCAATGTGAGTACATTTTCTATGTGCTTTGGTTGGATATATCATATATATATACATATGAATACACACATACATATATACACACACATACATATGTATATACACACATACGTATACATATATTTCAGGCTGGTAGTACTATCATCTAATGATTGTAACTTTTGATCTTCAGTCATATGTATTTTACTTAAAACATTTTTTTGGGTAGACAAGTCATTCCAAACATAAATCCAATGAAATGATAATGAAAGAATCTCTCAGTGAAGATGGGTGTAACAACTAAGACAAAGAACAGGCATCTGTCAGGAGCTAGAAATATGGACTTCTAGAGAAAGGAGGTCGCTGAGAAAGGAGAGCATTTTTGCTTGACCTGAGAATTTGGTACCAGTATTCTATGAATTCGGCCATAGCAAATAGGCCCTCCTGGTCCTTTCAATCAGATTAGAAATGTAATTCTCAGAAAGAAAATTGGAGTTTAGCTGCGTAAGAAATGTATTCCTCTCAGCTGTGAAAGAAGTGCCTGGGAGACCAGAGATGGGACCTTGAGAACTGCTGATTCTGCCAGACTCGCAGACTTTACTAGCCTTGAGCCTTGAGCAGAGTTATAATACAGATAATCTAAATGGTTTCAGCAGGTTTAGAAACGAGACTGAGACGGCAAAGTACTACACCTTTTAGAAACTTTGAAGCGAAATTGTATGGGGAACACAGGAAAGTTAAAGAATATAATTCAGGGTGTGATAGACTTGAGTTATAGAGTCCTGACTGTAGCTGAAGCCTGAGGTTCCTCTTTATCTGTGAAATGAGAACCGTCCTAGCGACTCTCCCTGAGCAGTGGAGATGAAGTGGGACAGTGTAACTAAACCAATGCGGGGAGTAGATACCAACATGTTGTAGTAATGCCTTCGTTTTGCTTCCCTTTTATTTGAAATGGGTTTCTGGATATTGTTGAATTTACTAAATAACTAGGCTCTGATAAATTGAAGAGAGAATTTATTTCTAAAAATGGAGGAGGGAAAGGTGAGCTGTTTTGGGGTTCCCGTTTGGGAAAGCCCAGCAGCTGGAGATCTGATGTCTGCAATGTTCTCTATCACCTACAGACAAAGAATGAGAGGCTTTTAAAATGGGGAAAACCTTTGTGCCTCTTCAACTTGGCATTCATCAATTAAACAGGAGAGCATGGCCAGCAAACGAAAACTTGTCCGTTACTGACAGGTGGTATTTCAACACTGAACCCACCATTCTTCCCTGCCCGATTTCCTGTCCTCCTGTACCTACTATTTCAGTGAATGGCACCCATCAACCCAGCCCAGGTCAGAGAACTGGGAGCCATCCCGGTCTCCTTGCTTTGCTGTCATCTCCCCTCCTGCCATCAGCCACTAAGTTCTGCAGGTTCTACCTCTTCAAAACCTCTTGAATCCACTTATTTTCTTCATGCTCCCTACCTCTGCCCTAAATTTCTCATCAGGCTTATGGCCATAGCCAGCCGGCTGGGCTTCCAGACAGTGGTGTCCACCCCGCTGCACACCTGTTCAGGGTAAATGCAAACTCTCCCGCATGGGACTTGACTTAAGTACTTAAGGTTCTCAATGGTGGTGACAAGGGTATGATTTGGGGGTTCTTTACTCGACCCTCATGTACAAAATGCATCAGTTCCACTCCTCTCCAGTAAAAACCCATGTAAAAACATTGCTTTGCTTACGAATACGGTTTCAAGACAAATCCTCCAGGGCTTCCTTTTAACCACATTGTTACCCTTAAACTCTTTCCTATATATATGTGTATAAATATATTGGAACTGCCGCTAAGGACTCTGATTTGAACTGTGCTCACTTCTCCAGCTTCAGCTTTTTCCAGCCTCCACCTCCACGTCTGCTTTCACGGCCTCTTTCTAAAGGACACACAGTTCCCAGCTCAAGAGGCTCCCTGACCCGTGGCATGGGCTTCTTTCTCTGCTTAGAATGTCCACCCTCACACTCCTTTGTGCTCAGCTCTTTCAGGCTAATTCCTGTTTTTCTTGAAGAATCCATCTTGGAGGCCGGGCACCATCTCACCCAGCCTGAGTCTGCTGCGCTTTTTTTTCATTTTTATTTTATTTACTTTTGGCTGCGTTGGGTCTTTGTTGCTGCGCGCGGGCTCTCTCTAGTTGCGGCGAGCGGGGGCTACTCTTCGTTGCGGTGCGCGGGCTTCTCATTGTGGTGGCTTCTCTTGCTGCGGAGCACGGGCTCTAGGCGCACGGGCTTCAGTAGTTGTGGCTCGCGGGCTCTAGAGCGCAGGCTCAGTAGTTGTGGCGCACGGGCTTAGTTGCTCCGCGGCACGTGGGATCTTCCCGGACCAGGGCTTGAACCCCTGTCGCCTGCATCGGCAGGCGGATCCTTAACCACTGTGCCACCAGGGAAGCCCCTGCTACACTTTCTTAGCACCTCCTGTATACCTCTTGCTCATCTCTTAACGCTTCACCTTGGTGTCTCTTCTGTGAGCTTTTACCCTGAACTTGAGGAAAGGAAGCTTATTTACCTTTGTCTTTGGAGCCTTGTAAAATGCCAGGCTCACAGCAGGCACTCACTAAATATTAACGAATAAAACTATGAAAAATGCATGCAGCAGCTCACTCTGTGCAGATAGAAGATAGAGAGAAGGACCGATACCTCATCGATTGCCTCGCACGTCTTTGATGGTCAATAATTATTTTGTTGATCAAAATAACTTAATGATGTCGCCTGGTCCTGGCTAATGGGGAAATGACAATCCTTTTTAAAATGAGAATTTTAATAATAATGTAAGGCTAAATGTGATTGTCAAATGTATGCTATAGGTATAAACAGGAGAATAAGGAAATGATTATTTTTAGCGTCATTATAATATACTGACCCCAACAAATGTACCAATTTAAGACGTTTTAAAAGATCTGAACAGATGCGAGTTTAGTGAAAACATGAGGAAGTGAAAGTTTGTTGGTAGACGATCCTCCACGAGCCTCTTGCATTTCTGCATGTTTTGTGAGCAAAGGCACAGATGACCTTCTTCTGAAAAATGGAGCAAGTGTCTCCCTCTGGAGAAAAGGGAAGATTTGCTTACGTCCCATGAAGTAAGGATAATGGCTCCCTCTGGGACAAAGTTCAGGCTGGATAATCGCCCACTATAAAATACTGGGGTTCCCATGCCTGTGGTTCCTCTCCTGTAACACAACCTACTTCATGTGTGGGTGTCACCTGACCCTCTCTTCATCTCCCTGTAAGAAATGGGACTCAGGAAACCAACATAAATGGCTGATACTCTGGCCAATGCTATTGCTGTGAGTAATAAAAGGTCCTGAGTCTCTGATCCAGGGGTCTCTTGTCTTCTGCCGGCATCCACGGAGCTGCGGCAGGCTTACTGGCTAGCTGGCCTGTGGGGTGAAATCTTAGACTGTCCACAGTTCTTGACGATGTTAATAAATAGTGATATTTAATGATTCTCACGATAATGGCGGTGACTTCCAGTTTTTGTTGGATTTTTACAATGACTTATTATTTAGTAAGACTCTGCTAAGTTTCAGTGAAATTCTTCATTATCTGAAATACACATCATATCTTAATGAAATAATTTCATGATAGTGACCAATAGGACCGTTTCATAGAGAGAGCTGAATAACTCCATGATATGTGAGAAAGAAAGAATGAATACGGACATTCTGGAATTCTTATTAGAGAACAGAAAATTAGGTAAGCAGTTCTCTTACCACTCAAATTCATAGGATGGATATACTTACTAATCAAAATTAATTTCCAGTAAAGACAGTCCAGTCACCTGAGAATTATCCAAATTATTTCTTATAAGGCATATAGATTTTTGTTGCTGCTATTGTTTTGATGGGGAGAGTCTCTTCTTCAGATGATTTTTTTTAACAATAGCATGCTGTCAACATAAAAATAAAATGGAGAAAAAAATCAGAGCGTTCATTTGATTGTCACGGGAAGAAAGAAACATTTATTTTAGGACAAACACAACACAGAGAAGATGAATGATTCCTGTGGTTTTAGAATGAAGCTTTCATTCTGTTAGAGTCTTTGTTAAAAACAGTGAAGCATGTTTTGTGCTCGAAGATTTTGCTGCCCTTTAAAATTGCTCTAGAGAAGATCGCTATACCGCAATAGGGTACTTTAAAGATAGAAAATAAAGAGATTATAGGGTAAATAGCTTACAAGCTGTGATGGTTAACATTCAGGGGATGATTAACTGGTGAATATATATCTCTTATCAGAGTTCTTTTGTTAAGATAGTTTCTTTTTGTCTCCTGTGACAGACAGTTAAACTGAACTGAGAAGATGCAGTCTTAGTGTATTTTAGAATATCCTGTTACTGCTGTTAGAACGTGGGATGGAAAGCAGAGAAACGTGGCCTACACAGGAAGTATGGTGCGGGGTGGGGGTGGGGTGTTTGAGAAGCCAGTTGACAATCGGACACGCTCTGTCTCACTGATAACTTTCAATTACCGACTTGCCTCACTATTCTCAAGCATTTTAACCTAATTACACATCCTGTGCGATTTTCACAGGATGGTTGACATGTGAGTCTATTGGGGAAAAAAATGTGATTGTATAGAAAATGAATGGCCGATGATTGTTATTCTGATATTTACAAACTTCTGAATGGTTTGCCTTTTTACTTTAATAACAGTAGGTTCTGGCAGTGTTTACATATTGCAGCTGTATTTTTAAATAAGTGGAAAGAGATAGGCTATAAAAACAGTAAATCGAAGGTTTAACATCCCTCCTAATCTTCATTGTCTGTGCTAACCTGTGCCCCCTGGAGCTAATCCATGCACAGAGGCAGCTCCCTTATTGCTTGGTGTGTGTTGAAGTGTGTACTGTTGGGAAAAATTCATCAATGACTTGCATCATTACACATGTATTCTGCCTTTTGCTTTCTACTGACAATCACAGCTTTAGATAGATTCATTAAGTCTGCATCTATCTCTCTAGATCAATAATATATATAGGCCATATTAAAAAAATATTATATGAGTTTTCCTTTGTGGCAGAAACTACAAGGCACAATAATTTTTGTCCATTCAGTTGCTTGAGACTTGGGAGCTTGGTGCGGGGATGCGTGTGGGACGCAGCTGGTGGTTAAGATCACTGTCTGAAATCCCGTTCAGTCTCTGGATATATGGGATGCGCTGGCATGAAAACTGGTCTCGGACAAGCTGCAGAGCTCCTGGGGAAGGGACAGTTCGCGCGGTCTCACAGCCAGGATCACAGGCTGGAGCTGCTCGCTGGCTTAAGCGGCAGCAGGTACACTGTAGACAGTAGGGAAATCTGCAGCAGTGCGGTATTTTTGTCTAGACTTTTTTCTGCACTCATTGCATACTCTTCACTCATTGAGAAGAATACATGCTGAAGTAGATGGCTATTCTCCTAAGACTAAGATAATGATACAGATTAGATTGAGTGACACGGGCTAAAATTAAGAAACACACGGAAGTCAGCAAAAGTAGCAGAGAGGCAAGAGTTCATTCCTGGTGAGATGGTACTACCTGGTGCCCCTGTGTACTTGTAAGAATATTTTTTTTGCTTTTAGAATAACAGGCAGACATTCTCTGATACCAACAGTGCTAAAACCACGACTCTGTTATATGTGTGTAAAACTTTTCTGTTTAGTATTTTTTACATGCATTGTTTCATGAAGCCCTCGCAGTAGAGAACTACACTCTGATTTCACTGGGGGTTACGCCGTGGTGCCCGACAGCCCTCTATAGGGCAGAGGGGACGCCTGCAGGCTGGGGGGGGTCTTTCCTGTGTGAACCTGGCTGGGGCCACAGACCCGGTTTTTTTTTTTTTTTTTTTTTTTTTTTTTTGTGGTATGCGGGCCTC
>NC_041232.1:80721880-80758802 GCF_002837175.3 Physeter macrocephalus | reverse complement strand
GCCGCTCCGCGGCATGTGGGATCCTCCCAGACCGGGGCGCGAACCCGGTTCCCCTGCATCGGCAGGCGGACGCGCAACCACTGTGCCACCAGGGAAGCCCAGACCCGGTTTTAATCAGACACTAACTGAGGTGCTGCTCTGAGGTGTTTCGTAGGTGTGGTTAGAGTCCAGAAGTAGGGAGATGATCCCAGAGAATCTGGGTGGAGCTGATTCCATCAGGTGAAAGCACTGAGGATTTCCTGGTGAAGGAGCAATGCCGCCTGTGGATGGCAGCTTCACGTCCTGTCCCGGAGTCTCCGCCTGTGATCTTGAACTTGTCCAGTGAGCCCCCAAAAGTACATAAGCCGATGCCTTGCATTGTCTCCATGTCTCTCCAACTGCCTCTGCTTCTCTGCCTGCGCCCTGATGGATGGATGCGTGCACCGGGGTGTCCGCTGTAACTACGTTCTGGTCTCGGAGCACATCCCTCCTGCTTGAGATGCCCTGGGGTACAGGGAACTCTGTTGGAAGTGGCTCCACAAACTGCAGCGGGCCTGGGAAAGCCGTAGCTGCAAAAATGGCTAGTTCACAGGCTGGAAATGCTCCATATTGTGACGGCATTTCAGCATTCAGGAGGCTCCAAGGCCCTCATAGTTCATTGGTTCTCAACTTGAAGGGGGGTCTTCGGTAGGTATTTGTGGGGGAGGGCTGTATATGGTGTTTGGTTTTGGATCCCAGGGATTCTTTCTGAGTTCTCAGTTCTCTAAAAAACTCCAAACCTCAGAATTCTGATTTTGGCAGCCTTTCTTAGCTTAAATATGCTCTTGCTTCGGTCTGGATTTAGAACTCATAATTGCGGTGAGGGTACCCGCTGAGTTTCCCTGAGATGCTGACATTGGTGTGGACCGGGGGCCGGATTCTCATGGTGCATCTAGCCTGTGATGGTTGGGATCCTGGACTGAACCCAACGGTTGCAGGACTGCTGTGGACTGAACTGTGTCCCCCCCAGATTCACTTGTTGAAGCTCTAATCCTCAATGTGACTGACTTGGACATAAGGCTTTTAGGATGTAATTAAGTTAAATGAGGTCATAAGGGTGAGGTCCTAATCAGTGAGCATTGGTGACTTTATAAGAAGAAGAAGAGAGAGATCTCTCTCTTTCCACACTCACTGAGGAAAGGTATGTGAGCTCACAGCAAGAGGGCAGCCATTTGCAAGCCAGGAAGAAAGCTCTCCCCAATATCTGACCATACTGACGCCCTGACCTTGGACTTCCAGCCTCCAGAAGTGTGAGAAAATAAATTTCTCTTGTTTAAGCCACTCAGTCTACGGCATTTGGTTATGAGAGCACCAGTAAATTCTGGAGTGATTGATTTTAGGGCCAAAGATCCTTAAGGACCATATTTGTTACTGTCTTATTTCTTTTCTTTTTTTCAAAACTTATTTATTTATTTATTTTTGGCTGCGTTGGGTCTTTGTTGCTGCACGCAGGCTTTCTGTGAGCCGGGGCTACTCTTCATTGTAGTGCGCGCGCGGGCTTCTCACTGCGGTGGCTTCTCTTGCTGCGGAGCACGGGCTCTAGGTGCGGGGGCTTCAGTAGTTGTGGCTCACGGGCTCTAGAGCGCAGGCTCGGTAGTTGTGGCGCACGGGCTCAGTTGCTCCGCGGCATGTGGGATCCTCCTGGAGGAGGGATCGAACCTGCGTCCCCTGCATTGGCAGGCAGATTCCTATCCACTGCGCCACCAGGGAAGCCCCTCTTATTTCTTAATTAAGAAGAAAAATGAAGCTTTTTCACTTAATAAAGATGGAGCACATCTGAAATGATCAGCAGTAGTGATCACCGATGGTCAGTTCAAGACAAACGTTCACTGAATGGAATTGTATAAGGCATTTCATGAAAGAATAAGAAAGAAATAGATGAGTTGGGCTCGTATTCAAAGAACGAAAACCTACTATGCAGCAACAGTTAAAACGTAACACTTTTAACAGTTTAATTTGCACATCCTTTGGTGTTTGTCAAAGCTGTGAGTCTACTGACTACCTCATGGGCAACAGGGACGTGTGAGAATTCTGCTCTCCTCCGTAAATACTGTGCCGAATGCAGAATGTTTTCCCTTTGGGGTTTTCTTCAGGAGCGTACTGGTGGACGCAGCTGTAACTTTTGCTGCGATGCGATCCTGTAGCTCTTGCTGAGGGCCTCTGCTGTGGCCCTGGCCTTCTCTGCCCCTCCCCGGTCCTCCTGGCATAGCATTCAAAGGTCAGGAACGGTTCCTAAACCAGCAGCTACAAAGCTGACCTCCAGTGTGGATAAGTTCTCAGACCGAGTACAGGATTTGCATGTCGACTGATCTGGATTTAAATCCTGTTTGCCCTTAACTGGAAGTCACTTAAAGGCCCCAGGTTTTGCATTTTTCAAGCGGGGGGTAATAATATCTACCTCATGTTTTAGGCTAAGTAGAAAGTATTTTAAACAGGGTAACACATGTGAAGTTCTTTGTACAGCACTTACTCCCGTAAATGTTCCATACATATTAGCTGTTTATGTTTATGACCATGGAAAAAGATACCCCAGAACAACAAATCTCCAACCTTTCTGGTCACAAAACATCATCCATTCACTGCAAATCTGCTTTAAGGCTGTGGAGTTAATTCATTAATTTGCTCATGGGGAATGGGTCTAATTATGTGTGGCCACAATTTTATTATGCACAGTTCCTGTTTTTTGGAAGAGGAACACATTGCACTGGGGATGGAAAATGGTCAGTGCTGTTGGCAGAGAGACGTATAGGAGCAGCTGCGGTCATTCGAAGTCCTGCACGTCAGATTGGAAAGGGGCGTGGCAATGCCGTAGGCCTTTCGCTTCTGGAATTTGGTTCTTCAGCAGCGCAAACTAGGAGCGGTGGGATTGCGGTGGGCCTTCTGATAGATTCAGGAGCTTGTTTTCTGTTTTAAAAATTATCACTAGATGGAGGATACAAATTAAGATGTTTGATCTGTTTTTAAAAGTGATATTAATATCAAGATATTTGGCCGTGCTCCTTAAGTCATACATAGTGTTTCATTTTCGGATACCATAATCATTTGCATAGAAATTAGCATTTTTCATAAATCCTAGAGGACATAAAATGTAGGATAGAAAGTACAGTTGTATAAGTTGACAACTGTGGAGATTATTTTTCATGCAAATATATTTAATCAATGAAACTGACAATGAAACCAAAAAAGAATTTTAACCAAATCTTGAAAAGTCTCAAGTTACATTACCTATCTATCTGTCTATCTATTCCGAATAGAAGGATAAGATTGAACCCTATAATAGTTGTTTTTAGGTCACAGACTGTAAAATATCAGAAATTTCATGGAGTTCAACCTAAAATACATACATACAGAATTTTCAAATGTGATGATTACAAAGTTTTATGTCGCGTGTCAACTTCATTTGCTTTTATTTAAATGACTTATTCCTGTAACTGTATTCTTACGTTTTAATATAGAAAGAGCTGCAGCACTAACCATATGAACTCTGTGATGCTTCAGACCTTATTCCTAGCCCCAGTTAATGGCTTTGATGCTAATTTTAGCACACAACTCCATAATATAGTATTGGTTTTTTATTAAAATTTTTTTCTTTGATGTGTTTCCAATCACAGAAGGAATGCATGTTTGTTGCAGTGAGTGAGCCCAGACAATGTGAAGATGAACAAAAGTAAAGTTCATCTTCCCATCTCCCTTCAACCCCGGGCTAAGGCGTGGCTTTCTCCCTGTGTCGTTTTCCCCAGGGGGCCTGAGATCTCACCTGCCGCCGAGGCCTCCCTCCCTCCTGGTGCTTTTATTTACTGCCGCCTCAGCTAGGCTTCCCCAGGTGCCCCGAGGCCTGTGATTTGCACGGAGCACATCTCCGTTCTGGCCACGGGGAGGCCAGCTCACGTCCACTTGCGTTCTTAATGGGGGGTGGGGGGGGTCAGACTTTCAGACTTGCGGGCGATGATTGCAGAATTATTAGAGAAGAGAAACTAAAACCCAGCCCCGCCTCCACTTCACCTCCCCCTGTCCGGCCACTCGCCCTGCTGGCCGCGTCCCCGCAAAGGGACTTTGCTTCGTTTACCACGGCGCCACTTTTTGTCCCCCCCCACCCCCACCCCCCGCTTCAGGGCCCGTGTAGCCTTAAAAATACACGCTTGTTTTTGTTGAACTGCAGCTCCGTGATCAGGAACACCTCATGCAGCCTACCTCTTTCACTTCTCCTTCTGGTTGGTACTGGTTGCTGATTGCCCGCCCCGTATTTTTATCGTCGTCCTTCACGGGTTTCCTCAAGGTCACCCAGCTCTAGGCCACGGTCTGTCCCTTCCTGTCTCCTGGGGGTCCCTCCCGGCACTCCCCCAACTCTCTGCGGCGGTGCCTCCCTTCCGGGTTATACCCTCTCGGCCGCGGGCCGCATGCTTGCTCAGAGGGGTAACAGGTTTATATGTTGCTTTCAGGCTTCAGGTGGTTTCACATGTAATTACTTATTTTAATTCTGAAAACGGCACTGAGAAGTAAGAGGGCAGGTATTACTCCCACTTGGTACTCGGAGAAACAACCTGGGGGCTGGTGTGACACCGCTAGGACCGGTCAGGTGCGTGTGAGGTCTACCACCCAGATTGCCGAATTCCTGGTTGTGTGTTTGCTTCCTCACACTGCACCCTGGGTGTCCTCTGGGCTCTGCTTCGTGGCTTCTGGAACATCAGCTGTCTAATGACAAAGCACACAAAGTGAGAGAGTGGCATGGACATAGATACACTACCAAACGTAGGGTGGATAGCTAGTGGGAAGCAGCCGCATGGCACAGGGAGATCAGCTCGGTGCTTTGTGACCACCTAGAGGGGTGGGATAGGGAGGGTGGGGGGGAGGGAGACGCAAGAGGGAAGAGACATGGGAACATATGTATATGTATAGCTGATTCACTTTGTACGCAAGAGGGAGGGGATATGGGGATATATGTATGCGTATAGCTGATTCACTTTGTTGTAAAGCAGAAACTAACACAACATTGTAAAGCAATTATACTCCAATAACGATGTTAAAAAAAAAAAGCGCTCTTTCTAAGTCCCCCTTCCCCCATTTAACTCCCCAAATGAAGTCCAACTCTGCCACTAAAAAAAATGCAATCATCTTTATGAACGGTATAGGATATTCTTAGGAAAGTCAGGAGATCTGAGGTTCCTTCTGACTTTACTGTCTTGTCACTCATAAAATGGAACAAAAAGGGGCAGAGTTGCTTGGAATTTAAGCGTTCATCAGAATCACCCAAAGGGTTGCCTAAACGCGGACTCCTGGGCTCCACCCCTAGAATTTCTGATTTTCAGTAGGTCTGGAATTTGCATTTCTAACAAGTGCCCTGATAATGCTGATCCTGCTGACTTGGGGACCACACTTTAAAAGCTGCCGGCCCACCTGATTTCTACATTCCCTTAAATTTCAACCAGTTGTGACTGGGAGTGAGAGTGGTCACTGTCAGTAAGCTGCTGATAAAACCATGTAGCTTGGCACGTTTTTGAAGATGAGAAACTCAGATGGAGGATGCTCATAACATACCCACCAGCTTCTCCTGACCAGGTCTGCCTAAAGCTTGATGTGAATCCAATATTGGTTCCCTTTTCCATTTGAACCTATGATGAACTTGGACGGCTAGTGTTTATGTTTTAGAAATTTCTAGAGACATCAAAGCCAATCTGCATGCAATGCGATTTCTGAATGACCTTGTCACTTAGCATAATAATGTTATATAATAACCTGCCTGGTGGCATGAATCTCCGATTCCCTAGCCCGCCTTGTAAAATACTGACCCTTAAGGTTGATGATAATGGGACTACAGTGATTGATGAATGGGATTTTATACTGTAATTCTGGGTCTCACCAAAGAGGAATGTATTGGGGCTCTATAGCTAGTTTCTAGTCAGGGCAGCAGCTGCAAAATTTATGTTTCTTATCATTCTGCTAGGTTCATGGGTTCTGAGGGAAATAATCCTGTTTTCCTGCTTAATAAATATAGGGTAAACTCATTAATTACACTGAGATTAATCTGGCATTCAGAGCAGACACTAAAATGCATTGCATTGAGTATTTGACCTTTTACAATATTAACAGTTGGAACGGGCTAAAATTTAACATACAGCACAAGTCCAAGTAGAATTAGCAGTATGCTCCTGAAAATTTTTAATTTCATTCAGCTGCCTTCCAGTAAGAATTTATAGGCAGCAAGACCATCTAAGAAGACAAAAATAAAACTAATTTTCTAAACTGTGTGGATACCATTAAATATATAATATATTATACTAATTATAATAGAACAAGTAATTTTGTGTTTTTAGTTTAAAAAAATTTTTTTTAAAATTTATTTATGGTTGTGTGTGGGCTTTCTCTAGTTGTGGTGAGCAGGGGCTACTCTTCCTTGCGGTGGCTTCTCTTGTCGCGGAGCACGGGCTCTCAGCGCGCGGGCTTCGGTAGTTGTGGCTCATGGGCTTGGTTAGTTGCTCCACGGCATGTGGGATCTTCCGAGACCAGGGATCGAACCCGTGTCCCCTGCAGTGGCAGGCGGATTCTTAACCACTGCGTCACCAGGGAAGCCCCAAGTAATTCTCTTTGATTAGGGCTTTACTAGGTTAGAGAACTAAAAAAAAGCCCAGATAAGAAAGACATTTAAGTGGATATAATGCAAATTTCAATCTAAAACTTTGAAATACATCCAAGAAATCTTGAAGGAAAAGTAAAGTACACAACCTTTTTTTTTTTTAGTACACACACAAAACATAAACTCAGTTTCAAAAACCAAACAGTAAGTGAAATTATTATAATATCTCTTCCCTTAATAATAAAATGAAAAACTTGTTTGAAAGGACAGATACAATTAATGACTTTTCTTCAGAGTTTATTCAAAATATGTTTGTACCCTAAGGAGTTTCAGTTAAGCCTGTGAACCTTTGGTCAAAGCTTCAGGAAAATGTGCATTGCTTGTTAATTGACAGTTCTCAAACATTATCACATATGTGCTTTATGTTAGATCAGAATGTTTGGGAGAAGATCTATTTGGAAATACTGTGGCCCATTTGGGTTTCTTCTTTTTTCCTCCCCGTGTGTATGAGAGGTATCTTAACAGTGTTATGGTTTCCTGGAATATTGAAAGAAGATCATTAAACTGTAGAAACAAGTTCAGTCAAAATTATGGCACTGCCTATTTTGCATGTGGCTATGTGTATTTGAAAAGGGCTATGTCTATTTTATTTTGCATGGATTATTTCATCAGTAGTCTTATTTCTTGGATCATTACTTCTCATCACTCATTTCTTCCATGAAATCTTTTCAATGGCCTTCATACTCCCACCTCATCCTCCCCAAAAGGACATAACAGGTGAAATAAAGCCACCATCTAAGTGCTCATGAACTTTCCTCCTCTGAGGTGAAAATACTTTCTTCGGTGATGAGTTTAATGTCTCACCAGCGTATATGCCTCCCTTAGATTATAAACCACAAGTGCAGGAGCTGTGTCTTTTTATGTGCTGTCCAAGTTCTGACTTCTTGATGGCACTTAATCATAAGAATCATTAAATGAGTGAGTGAGAAATTGCTCTACCAAACGCCTCCATTTTGGCAGTAAAAGGATATGAAATAGAGCTTGTTCTGAAGTGCTTCCCTGAAGTGCTTCCAGGATGTAAGGACTCACCTTCCTTTCTGAGCAGAAATGTATTTTGACCCTCCCCCTGTTGCTAAACTTCTCCATTCTTTATTTTTATCCAACTTTGCAGTTACTCCCTTTGGTAGATAACCCTGCACCAAAGTCAGAGTTAGAGAAAATTTATGACACTCATAACACCAATGCCAGTTGGCAGTCTGTGTTAATATATGAGATGGCAGAGCAATTTGTGAATATGAAAAATCTTGGCTTAAGATTTTCTGAGGAGGCTTAAGAGGTACTTTGGGTTCCAGCTCTCAGATAAATAAGTTGTGGGGATGTGACGTACAGCATGGGATTATAGTCAACAATACTGGATTATATATTGGCGGGTTGCTGCGAGAGTAGATGGTAAAGGTTCTCATCACAAGAAAAATAATTTGGTGTTTAATAGCAAAATAAAAAACCAAACCGAAAAACACAAACAGGAAACAGTCTAAATGTTTGACAGTGGGAGTTGGTTGTACCTATTAAACTATAGACCTACTGCTTGGAATACCATATAGCTATTCTAAATGATGATGTACAAGGATATTAATGATGTGGGAGAATGCCCATGACATATTGTTAAGGAAAAGGCTGATTAAAAAGTATTAAAGATAAGATGCACTGAGTAAAAAAATCAAACTAAACAAAACTAAACAAAAAGGCTGCACGTATCTTTATACCTAAATACCAACATGATAGTCTCTGGGAGCTGCTTTTAAACATTTTATTTTATTCTCATTTCTCACTTTATTCTTAGTTCTTTTTTCTTTCCCCAAATTTTCTTCCATTCCCGTACATTATTTTAATCAGAAGTATATGCACTTAAAGATAGATTTAAAATAGTAACTTGCTTGAATAAATATTCTTGGAGAATTTATAGTTTTCTAATTAAATTGTCCTAAAATATGCCAGATTCTGTTTATTGCCTTGACAACTGCCCATTTGCCCTTTTGTCCTTGTGATAAGAAGCCAGGGTAGAAATCTTTTGATCTCAGGGAAGTTAGGGTTTTCCCTCAGGCAAGGAGATAAATAATGACTAGTAAGCTCATCACAGCAATTCCTTCCCCTTTGCCAGTTACTTACTTTCCCAGCGTTTCGCAGTGCAGACAGAGTTACCCATGATGTCAAAATTCAAGCCCATGAAATAGAAGACATCTGTGTGGAAATTTGGAAAGATTTCCTTCACTGATTAAAAATTAATAAGCCTCACAGTGGAGAAACTTTGTCTCTTCCTTCTGATTTGTGTTTTGAAAGTAAATGTGATGCCTGGAGCTCTAGCAGTCATCTTGTGAACAAGAGTTACAAGCATGAAGATGGAAAGGAAGCTTGCTAAGCACAATAGAACAGAAGCATAGAAAGACCCTGGATCCCCAGTGACATCACTGAGCAGCTAAATCAACAAGAGGAGCCAAATGAGGCCTTTTTATATGATAAAGAAATGAACTGTTGGTGTAAACCACTGTCAGTTGGTTTTTAACTTACTTGCAGCAAAAGACATTCCTAATTTTTAAATGAGGTCCACTAGCAAAATTAGATGGTGGGATTGTAACTATCTTTTCTTAAAATACTATTAGAGCCCCCTTACAAATTGTTTGAAAAAAAAGAATATTGTAAACAATGTAATTTAACAATATTTGTTATAGTGCAGTTTGGAGTAGGTTCTCTTTCCTTTTTTTTTTTAAAATTAATTTTTATTGCAGTATAGTTGCTTTACAATGTGTTAGTTTCTGCCGTGCAGCAAAGTGAATCAGTTATACATATACGTATATCCACTCTTTCTTAGATTTCCTTCCCATGTAGGTCACCACAGAGCAAGGAGTAGGTTCTCTTTCCTAATAGTGGCCACTGAGATGTGGCTTCCCTTGAGATCAAGCAAACTTGGGGCTAACCGCTTTTTGCAAGGGGACAGAGGACAGGAGATGGATTCCTGCTGTCCTCTGGTCCCTGTGCCAGGAGATGCTGACTCGCCCAGCTGTAGCACAGTAAGCCTTAGGGGTGACACTGGCCCTACGTGTGCCGCCTGCGTGAGGCTCAGCTGGTAGCCTCCCCCTCAGGCTTGAACTTTCAACTCGAAAATAATATAAATGCCGGTTTCGAAAAAGTAAAAAGAGAAAACTTGAGTGGGCTTTCTTAAACTATGAAAAAATATTTGTCTTTGATAGTTTCTTGGCAATTCAATTCCCAACTATGCGGTACTTGAACAAGAGTCCGGTATTCTCTAGCATAGAGGTGACCCCAAATGTGCAGTGTTCTCTACGGATTAGCCCAAAATGTGATGAAAAGTATAACAGCCAGAGAGTCAGAGATGCGGTAATAGTTCTGGAAACTTCAGTATCTAGTCGGATGGCTGTTTTGGTTTCCTACTGCTGCTGTAACAAATGGCCACAAACTTAACGGCTTAGAACAACACAGATTATCCTCTTGCAGTCCTGGAGGCCGGAGTCTGAAATGAACGTCCCTGGACAGAAAGCTGAGCAGGGTCGTGCTCCCTCTGGACTGTTTCCTTGGCTCTTCCTGCTCCTGGAGGCCGTCCTCATTTTCGGCTCATGACCCCACTGGCACATCACCTTTGTCCTCTTCTGCAGCCACATCCCCTCCTGCCTCCCTCTTATAAGCACACTTGTGATTACTTTTAGGGCCCCTCTGGATAATCCATCTGTCTCACCACTCAAGATCCTTAACTGAATCACCCCTGCGAAGTCCCTTTGTCATGTAAGGTTCTGGGGTACGGCAGTGATGGGCGTCGTTGGGGTACCATTATCCAGCTCACCACAAGAGCCTTAGACAGTTAAGTAAAAATCATACTGATACTAGTTGAACCCAAATTGTGTTCCACACACTATTTATTCTAAGGCCTGGAAAACAGGAGAAAAAAGTGAATATTTAAGAGGGAAAAACATTAACTCACTTAATATGTGTATCCTTATGTGATAAGTACTAAAATTATTCTCATTTGACAGATGAAGATAATAAAGTACAGAGAGTTTAGTTTACCTGAGATCATAATGCTTGTAAGGGGAAGAGTCCTAAACAAGAACCCCTGTTCTTCCTTTCCCTGCTACATGCCACCTTGACCTCTTGGGACTGGAGTTTCATGGGTGTTGGGAGGGTATAATAGAACTAGATACTCTCTGTATTTCAAGTTCTAATGGATTCTTTCAAACCCAAGGATGTAAATATATTTTGCCCAATGAGAAAAATTCCAAAAGTATGTTAGTTGTAGCAACAAAATCATTAAAATAAATGTTTCAGAGTCATTTATTATGTTGTTTGGAAAGAGTGTAGTGTAGAGTAAAAGTCATATTTCTTAAAATACAAACTTCATCAAGATATTAGTAATGACATTTCTAAGCTGGCCAGAATGACTGAACTATTCAGAGGTTGAGTCTGAGAGGCCAGATTATATAACAGGTCACTGTAAAAAAGATACCCCATGTCTTTCAGAGGCCATTTTCATAACTGAATTTTAAAAATCTAGCATTCTGAAACTATTATGATGCCAAAATAGAAAAAAGTCTGGAGAAAAGAAGATATTCATGTGAACTTTTTTACAAAATTATGAATTCTGACAAAATAAAGTAACAAAGCTTTTTGTGTTAAGCTAGGTCTGTTAGACGTGTATACAGGCAGAGTGCATGGGATGAATCAGGTTCAATAATAGCACTTAATATCTTTCCCAGAACCGTAATGGGTAATTTCTGAAGCACAAGTGATTTCTGAAAAGAGGAACTAAACAGAGGCAAAATAAATGTTGACATAATGTAACTTTGTTATAAGCAATTTGAAAATATAACGGGGAAGAGTAGAATGTAATTGTAATACAGAATATATTTTAAAATCCCATTTAATGAGAAGCCATTTGGTAGGTAGTGTACCTACAGAAAAATATTAACATACTTTGAAATTAGGGAAATTCATAGATTAGTGGCTTTAGATTTCATTTACTGTTTCAATGCAATAGAAAAAGGAAGCCAAACTGAATGGCTCCAAATTTTGTGTTTTTATAGCACATACAGAGATAAACTAAAAATTGTAAAAATAACTCCATAAAGATAAGCTGAACTGTAAATGTTTCTTTCCTGCTGATTTCAATTTGTTGCCTTAAAATTGTAAATGCTGGGAACTAACTCCCACCCCTTGAAAGACAGCCATTAAATTACTTCTGGTTGCTTTTATATTAAAGTCAAATGGCTTGGAGAATGAAGCTGTGCGGCTAAGTTCAGAGGGTTTCTCAGCTGATGCTATCTGAGACCGAACCAGTCAAGTGTCAGAAAACTGTAATAGAGGCTTGGTCATCAGGGCATCGTGGAAATGATGGACTCGCAGGGTAGAATCACACCTGAGATTTATTATGCTGTGTCTTCCACAAATGACTGAAGCAGCCTGATTACTCAAGACGTGGATTCTACGTGATAAAAAACATCACATTCCCAGCCCATGGCCAAAACTTGTTGTTAAAGTAGTTTTCATTTTAGAGCTGACTAACTTATTGAGGGCACTTCATGATCTTGGACGCCCATCAAGCAAATATCGGAGACATTCAGCAATGCTAAGGAAGTATAGGTATCTTTCTTTTTATATGGAAATTGATGGAAAAACACGTCATACCTTTTTCGATCTTTTTCAGAATGAACAATTTCAGTGATTTCAGAATGGTAAGTGCTTTTCGAAGCCCATTTGTCACCTTTTGGGCCATAGGCAAGCCAGAGTTAATGACTTCATTTTTTTACGGAACGAGGTTAGGTGTTCTCAGATTTAAAAATACTGAATTTTTCTCAGCTAGTTTGCAGAATATTGCTGCTGACAAAAAAACTTCTAAAAAAAAATAGTTTCTAATTTTGTGGTATCTTAATGGATTTTGGATGAACAAGATAAAAGTGTTTAAAATTCAAATGAAGAAATGTTTCCTTTTAGCTCACAACTCCAATTTCTTGCTTGCAGGTCAATATATTAGTAATAATAGTAATAATAAGTAGTAATAGTAGAAAAATCACAGCATTAATTGTAAGTTTACTACGTACTAGGATTTATGGTTTCTTTAAACACATTAAATTCTGTTTACAAGCCAGTGACTTGCTAAAAAGATTTTTAGTTCTATTTTGCACATTAGGAAACAGACAGTATGGTAGTTAAGTTTTCTGCCCATGATTGCATAGCTAGTACTCCAACAAGGTTGGTTTGGCCTCAGAACCAATGCCCTCATCCCCTCTAGAAGCTAAAAAACATGAAGTGAAAATGGTTGTCTCTATAACCTAAAAACTTAGAAGCAACAGTAAGTGGAATATTTCTTTCTAAATTTTATAATATTAATAATTTTAATAATGAATAACATGATACTAGTGTTTTAGTTGATTTAAGAGATTCCAAAAGTATACAAAACAGAAAAGAAAAAAATTCTGTTCTCCTAAAATCTGGTAAGATCAACTTCTGGCATTTTAGATAACCTGAATTTTCACAAAGATTTGAAGACATTTTCTAATGTGCAAGTGTTATGTAATTAATACAGTTAATTTTTAAATTATGATTTTACTCTTTTGAGCAGTTTTAGCTTCACAGCAAAACTGAA
This sequence comes from Physeter macrocephalus, assembly GCF_002837175.3. Lineage (NCBI taxonomy): Eukaryota > Metazoa > Chordata > Mammalia > Artiodactyla > Physeteridae > Physeter > Physeter macrocephalus. Next base: position 80,745,561 of record NC_041232.1, on the reverse strand, counting down.
GGGAAGGTGCAGAGATTTCCCATAAACCTGCTGCCCATACACATGCACATGCTGTCCCCCATTATCAACATCATCCACCAAAATGTTACATTTGTTACAACAGATTAACCTACATTTGATACATCATAATCACTCAAAGCCCATAGTTTACTTTAGGGTTCATTCATGGTGTTGTACATTCTACGGGTTTGGACAAATGTATAAAGATATATATCCATCACTATGGTATCACACAGAGTATTTTCACTGCCCTAAAAATCCTCCTTGCTCTGTCTATTCATCTTCCCCTTGACCAACCTCTGGCAACCACTGATCTTTTTACTGTCTCTCTAGTTTTGCCTTTTCCAGAATGTCATATAGTTGGAATCATAAGTACATAATCTTTTCAGACGGGCTTCTTTCTCTTGGTAATATGCATTTGAGGTTCTTCCATCTGTTTTTATGGCTTGATAACTCATTTATTTTTAGCCTGCAATAATACTGTGTGGATATACCACAGTTTATTTATCCATTCACTAGGTTGCTTCCATGTTTTGGCAATTATGAATAGAGCTGCTATTAATATCGGTGTGCAGGTTTTTTTTGTGTGGATGTAAATTTCCAGTTCTTTTGGGTAAATATCAAGAAGCATGAATGCTGGATTGTATGGTAAGAGCATGCTTAGTGTTTTAAGAAACTGCCAAACTGTCCTCCAAAGTGGCTGTATCATTGTGCATTCCCACCAGCAGTGAATGAGGGTTCCTGTTGCTTCGCATTCTCACCAGCGTTTGCTGTTGTCAGTGTTCTGGATTTTGGCCATTCCAGTGAGTGGAAGCCTGTTGTTTTACTTTGCATGACATATAACATGGATCATCTTTTCATATGCTTACTTTCCATCTGTATATCTTCCTTGGTGAGGTGTCTGCTAAGACTACTGGCTCATTTTTAATCAGGCTGTTTCCTTTTGTTGAGTTTGAGTTCCTTTTATATTTTAAATGAGAGTCCTTTTTGGATGTATCTTCTGCAAATATATTCTCCCAGTCTGTGGCTCGACTTCTTATTCTCTTGCCATTGTCTTTCATAGAGCAGAAGTTTTCCATTTTAATGAAGTCCAGCTTACCAATTATCTCTCTCATGGACCGTGGCTTTGGTGTTGTATCGGAAAAGTCATCACCAGACCCAAGGTCATCTAGGTTTTCTCCTATGCTATCGTCTAGGAGTTTTATAAGTGTTATGTTTTGCATTTAGGTCTGTGATCCATTTTGAGTTCACTTTCATGAAGGGTGTAGAGTCTGTGTCTAGTTAAACTTTTTTTTGTATGTGTGTGCCTATGGATGTCCAGTTGTTCCAGCACCAGTTGCTGAAAAGACTATCCTTGCTCCATTGTGTTGCCTTTGCTCCTTTGTCAAAGATCTATTTCTGGGCTCTCTATTTTGTTCCATTTACCTATTTGCCTATTTTGCCAGTACCAAACTGTGTTGATTACTGTAGCTTTATAGTAAGTCTTGTAAGTCTTGAAGTTGGAGAATGTCATCCTTCAATATTGTTCTTTTCCTTCAATATTGTGTTATCTATTCTGGGTCTTTGCCTCTTTGCATAAACTTTGGGATCAGTTATGTCAATTCTATGAAATAAATCACTGGCCTTCTGAATGGGAAAGCATAGAATCTCTACATCAGTTTGGGAAGAACTAGAATCTTTACAACTTGAGTCTTCCTATCCATGAACATGGACTATTTTTCCATTTATTTACTTCTTTGATTTTCTTTATTAGATGTTAATGTTAATGGTACTGTGGCTTTAATTTCAGATTCCACTTTTTCATTGCTGGTATATGGGAATGCAATTGACTTTTCTGTATTAACTTGTATCTTGCAGCTTTGCTAATTACTTACTCATTTCAGGAGTTTTTTGGTCAATTCTCCCAAATTTTCTGCATTGACGATCATGTCATCAGAGAACAGTTTTATTTTCTCCTTCCCAATCTACGTACTTTTAATTTCCTTTTCTCACTGCATTAGCTACTATACTACTTCAGTATAATATTGAAAAGAAGTGTAAAGGGCGACATCCTTGTCTTGTACCTGATCTTACTGGGGAAGCTTCTAGTTTCTCACTCTTAAGTAAGTATGATGTTAGCTGTAGATTTTTTGTAGATGTCCTTATTAAACTGAGCAAGGTCCCCTCTAGTCCCAGTTTACTGAAAGTTTTTATAATAATTGGGTGTTGGATTTTGTCAGAAGCTTTTTCTGTGTCTACTGATATACTCATTTGATTTTTCTTTTTTAGACTGTTGATGTGATGGATTGCATTAATTGAGTTTCAATTGTTGAACCAGACCTGTATACCTGGGATATAAATCCTTGTTGGTTAAAAAAAGATAATTTTAAAAATTATTTTTAACCATTTTATGGAAAAATAAAACATAGATACAAAAAAACCACATGAAAGAAAAGTATAGTTTACTGAATTATTATAAAGAGAACACAATTAAAATCATCTTTCAGGTTAAGTAACATAACTTTGTCTCCCACCCAGAGCCCTTCTATTTGCCCATCCCAATCACAGTCCTCTCTCTCCTTCCAAAATAACCACTATCCTGGCATCTGTAGTAATCACTTATATTTCTCTATCGTTTTACCACTCAAGCATGCATTCCTAGACACTGCAGTTCATTCTTGCCCATTTTAAAAACTTAAATATATCTTTTATGTCTCTTTTAATCCACAGGTTCTTTCTTTATCACTTTATTTACCTTACAGTTTATCTGTTAAAGGTACTGGACTGACTGACCTGTAGGGTTGAGTTGCCCACAGGCTGGATTCACTGTTGCACATTTATGCACATATATTCTGCTCCTCTCTTTGCTGAAAATTAGGTGTATACAGAGACTTGATCAGATTTCAGGTTTGAAAATGATTTTTGACTAAGATGCCAAATCAACTCAATGGGGGAAATGAAGTTTGTTTTTGAACAGATTGTGCTGCAACAACTTTAGTATCTATATAGATTTTCAAAATCCTCTAGTCCTACTTCACTCCATGTAGAAAAGTCAATTTGAGGTGAATCAAATACCTAAATGTAAAAGTGAGACCCATAGAGCTTTTAGAAGAAAACATAGAAGCCTATCATTGTGTTCTTGAGGTAAGCAACTTTTTCTTAGGGAGGACTTAGTAAAGCACAAACCTTTGAAGAAAACAATGTGAAATCAGAGTTTTCCAAAATTAAAATTTCTTTCCACAAAGGACTCCGTTAAGAAGGTATAGAAGCAACCCATAGAAAGGGAAAGAATTTGCAATACTTATATTTGACAAACAACTTATACCAAGAAAATATAGAGAACACCTACAAAAAAAAAAATAAGACCTAAAACCCAGTTTTGAAAAGAGCAAAAGCCTTGAACAGACACTTTAGAAAATTAGATAGACAGTGGCCAATGGGCACCTGGAAAGATGTTCAACTTTATTACTCATGTCAATGCAAATAAAAAAACGAGATAGATAGAACAACACACCTGCTAGTATCACTAAAGTTAAAATCTTGAAATACCAAATACTGACTAGGATGGGAAACAACTGGAACTACACTCCCATCTGAATGGCTGAAATAGAAGAGACAGACTGAAACATCAAATGTTGAAGAAGCAACTGGAACTCTCACAAGTGGTTGGTGGGAATGTACAGTAACAACGTTTGGGAGTTTCCTACAAAGTTAAACACCACATCCAACTTATTACCTAGAGATTCCCCCCCAGTTATTTAACCAAGAGAAATGAAAACATGTGTCCAAAAAAGACTTGTATGAGATTGTTTTTCACAGTCTCCCTCATGATAATGAAAACTGGGAACAATCCACAAGATGGTCAGTAAGAGAGAGGATTAACAAATTGTGGTATATTCATACAATGGAATAATATTCAATGTTACTGGACAATTATGGGACAGTATTCAGTAAAAAGAAAGCACTAAACCACACAATACAAATAAATGTCAAAAGTTTGTTGAGAGAAGGAAGCCAGACACAAAATAATATACAATGTCTGATTGCATTTTTAGAAGTCTAAGAACAAGTTAAATAGATTCGATGGTGATCGAGTTCAGGAAGGAGTTGTTTGGTGGTGGGGAATTTGACTGGAAAGATTCACAAGTGAACTTTGTGAGGTGATAGAAATGTTCTATATCTTGTTTAGGTGGTGGTTACATAAGTAATTTCAAACCTCAAAGATGTGAAATTAACGATCTATAAATATTTGTCTTATTGTAGGTAAATTATAACTCGATAAAAAGTTAATATGGGAAAACAAAAATAAGTCAATCAAGTTGGCTTATTATATGAGTCTGTTTAAAACTCCAAGGTATAAGCTGTGATGAAACTCTGAGTCAAGAATCCTATTTAAAGAGGACAATTGCACGGAGGCAGCAACCTTATTTTTCTGGTTTACTAATGCCTCTGCTTTAATAAACATTTGATGAAAGAATGAACAAAAAGAAGAAATGACTATAAGACACTGATAGTCACTGTGAGGAAGTAAAAAGACACTGCCCCTAACTACTAGAGGACATACCATTTGTGATACAAACTATGAAATAGTGTCATATAAGAAAAGAAAGAAACGTGATGGCAGTTCAAAAAAAAGGAAGAAATTATACCCAGTTGGGGGAACCAGTGGTACAGAAGGCCTTAGCAGAAGTAGTAGAAGATAACTTATTTATGGAAATATTTATTAACAGTTACTTGTATCATTTATTTTTTATATTCTTTTAAACATTAGTATATTAAAAAATTTGAGCTATTTTTCTCCTAGCACTAACAAAATAGAAGATTCTTGCCCTTTTTTTGGTTTACATTCTTCCTTAATATATACAGGCATTTTTTAAAGGTTAATGTCATTTCAAGATGTTAGTATCCCAAGGTGACATTCTGACATTTTTATAGTTTTCCTGAATGAAAATAAAGTTACTTTAAAGAGGCAACTTAGTAAATGAGACATGGCTTATATAGCACGTGGTAAATAGTTCTCAGGTAAGTGGAACAAAAATGTGAAAAAAATGAAAGTAAAGCAAGCAATGATACATATTTTCCTAATTGTTTTATTTTTTTCACATTTAATATGCAGTTGGTGGGTAACATTATCTGACTACAGTGATGGTGGCATTTTATTCCCATAAAAAGGATACAACTCTTTTTTTTAGAGAATCTTAGAAGGATTATACCACAGCAATGCCACAAAGAATTTTAAAATCATGTCTTCTTCCTTTCAATTGGTGAGAAGACCTGTCCCTTGGGGTAGGTTTTGTGCAGGTGTAAATCATTGGTTTCTAATTCATTTCTGGTAAATATAGGCAAGTCTGTCTATCAGGAGGTAACATAAAAATTGAAAATAAATCTCTATAAAATTACTGAATCAACAGGTGCAATTTCCAGAAAGAGTAATCACCATAGCCCAGCTGAGTTGTCATGAGACAAGAGCTGTTTTCAAGAATCTTACTAAAAAATATTCATACAACCCAGGATGCTTTTAATCTGAACTGTACCTTCTGCTCAAGACACCACCCTCAGGAGGAGTCATGCAACATCAAATAGCTTCAATAGTCTAGGCTGCCCCAAACTAGGCTATGAGGATGACAAGCCATTGCTACCTGGAGTCTTGCAGCTGGCTTGACAGTTTGGGGTTCTGACTAGGACTTCCTTCTCTGGAATAGTGCTAAGCCCTATATTTTGCTTTGACATGTACATTTCCTAACTGCCTTCATGATAGGGAATTTCAACAAGTTGTCAGTGACTTTAATTTTTCTATAAACTTTATTTTGGGAGCAAGACTGGTCTGTTTTGAAACTGATTTGTGCCATGTATTGTGCTTAGCAAATTCTACTTTTAAGGATATGTGCGTTCATATTTCAGACCCTCCCGGGCTGAGAAAGTTCCGTCAAAGATGGTGGTCTTATGTTCTAAGAAGGCTGTACAGGTGAAAGCTGACAGAAAAGGCTGTCATTTCTGCCAGATCCACGTGTTAGACTTACATAGAGTAAAATAAATTAATTAGAAGTGAGGGTGAATATCATCAGAGACAAATTCACCGTGACAATTTTTTCATTATGTGGATTGGCAGAATTTGGATTAGAGAAACTGGGAATGTGGGTCCCAAACATTCCTGAAAAGCAAGCCATGCTCATTTGTGTGTTTCCAGGACCCTTCTCTGGATTTCTTCTCCTGCTTCCTATTATCCTGTTACGAGGCTCACCTTGAAGTGACAGGGATTCATCTATGTCTAATCCACTAGTTGGGACTCTGGCCACAGCCAGCTTTCCCTACACTGTCCACCACCCAGACGATTGCTGTGACATTTCCTTTCTCTTCTCTCTCAAAGAAACACTCAGGCAGAAAGTTCATTCTTCTAGAAAGTGCCCCAGGCCCTCAGTTCCAGGATGACTGCAGTTCACAGTTCGGTGACTAGCTCTTTCGCTACGTGGTCCAGGATGGCCTTCCACAGTCTGATTACTCAGAGGAAAAATAAGCCTGGGCAGATACATGGAGCTGTTTCTCTCTTCTTTCCCACTTGTTAGGAGGTAGTTAAAAGCAGATGAAACTTCTCATTAAAGACCTTTACTTTGAGTGCAGCAAGACTTTGTATTTACCCTGCCTGCCAAATGGGTAAAATTCCCAAACCGTGGTGTCATTAAGTGAATCAGTTTGTATAATAAGGAACTTCGTTATACAGAAGACGTGGCACTCTGCCTAGTGCACAGTCAGTGCTCAGTAAACATTTGTTAAATGAATATAAGCATTAGAGTATTGGACCCCTGTTCTCCCATTGCTCAAGGGCAATGTTCCAAGCTTTTTTACCTTTATTTCTGCTTTCTCTGGTGATCAGGTCGTGCTGTTCTTCAGTGGATTGCCATTAAATTTTGCAAATGTTTGTACCCGCTGTTTCATAGTTAAGAATAAATTCTTAGCTCCATGGAACTATCCCCATATCCTTCATCACACGTTTAAAGAGACTGAAGGGTTTCTACGGCCATTGTTAAGCATATTCTGAGTGAGGCAGATTGGAGGGCTGAGCATGCTAAGCTTAAATGACCTTGGCTACATCTGGTCCGTATTTCACAAGAGAACTCTACAGTTCAGAGAGGGTGATCAACTTGTCCAAGGTTGTATGAGAAGCTATGACAGAACTGGGACAAAAACCCCGGTGTGTCGACCTCAATAGGATCTGATGACAGTAGGGTCAGAGAGCATTACGTTACTCAAGTTATTTCGCATACCTGTTCTGAAATCCTAGAGCTTACATCTCAGTATGTAAAATATGACGTGTTGTCACTACTTCTACTGCCAGTAATCTTAAGCCACGGTAGTACTTCATTTGAAGAAATGGTATCACTGGATTTTAAAGCTGAAAAATCAAAATGATGAGGAAAAAAGCATATGGTGGATCTGAAAATAGACACTCACTTTCCAGAGAATAACTTTCTCCTTTGCCTAACGATGCGTACCTCTGCTAGGGAGATAATGCTTACTCCAGAACACCACAAAAAATAAAGATACTTTTGCAGAAACCAAGCTAAAAGGTATTGGATATTTGATAAAGCTATATGCTATTGAATAGTACTGTCCACGTTTGGTGAGCTAGAAACGAAGATGGAATCAAACTGATATGAAAAGTGGGTAGGAGCCAAGTAACCACAAGACAACCATCTCTTACTTGTTTAAGTAGAACATAACTAATTTTCAATGGAGACCATTCTAGTTTTTCTATAATTTGCATCATTTTAAAATTATTTCCCAGAGGATTATTTACCAGATGATCAAGGACAACAAAACCTAAATGAGCATGTAATGTGTTGTAATTACAGAGCTCAAAGAATGGAGTGTTTTTATTCTTGATGGGTCAGATTCCCTCGCATACCAGGATCTGGTTCACAAAGGCGAAGCAGCACACCGCATGACTGCACATATGCTAAGTATAGACAACCAAGATCTAGATATCTTCCATATATTTTGAAAGGAATTTAAAACATTCTTACATAGAATGTGCTTCAGCTAGATAGCACAATCAATTATAAACATGTTCTAGATTTTATAATGTAATTCTCAAAGACAACTTTTTTTAAAATAAATACATTTATTTAAAAAAAAAAGATGTGCATGCGTGTCAACTGCTCTACCACTGTGTCCCCTCCCCCAGGGCAGGAGGCTTCTCTGTATCCACTGTGCCTGGCCCAGGTGGAAAGTAGGACGTCAGTAAATGATTTTTAAATGAACAAATCCAGATAGGGCATTCACCAGCGTTGGAAATTCCAAAAGACAAAATTAAAGGCACCAAAGACAAACGGACAGATGTGAACAATGTGAACACCTTATGTCTACCATTGGCTCCCCGGTCCTCTGCTCCAGGCACTTCGTTATCTAAAGGCTAGATGTTCAATGGTCTAGGCCATGGCTGTCGGCTTGGTTCTGCATGTGGAATGAAATAGGAGGGGAGAGAGAATACAGAGGCCCAGAGAGGAGGGCCGCGGAAGGTTTGGGGACTGAAATGGAAGTCCCAGCCATCAAGGGTACAAGTTTACACAAGAGAGAGCCTGGCTGCCTAGACACCTGAGAAACAGCAACTGTTTAAATGGCAGAGGTGCTCAGTGCTTCTTCAGCCGCATTAGGAGACATCCTCTTCTTTGAGAGCATCCCTGATCATGGGTAACAGAGGACTTGGGGTGTAACCTGTGCTCTGCTCAACTCTGAGGATGTGGGGCTTGTCATTTCGCTGCAGCAGCAAAGGGAAATTAGTGGTGCATTTCAGTAATAGGCAGATTATTATGTCACAGGGGATGTGCAGTGTCTTTGCATCTTAGAAACAGTATCTTCAGACTCACATTGCAGCCTCTGCTGATGTGCTCACAGCTGTGTAGGGACCTCAGTGGCAGAATACCTGCTGGTATTTTCTTCAAATTAAGAAGAAAAAGTGTTTAAAAATTTATTTTGAACTTGAGATTCAGGTAGTGCCAGCTGAAATCTTAGTGGTTAGCCATAGCTACATTTGGAAAAAACTAGGTTTAATATATTTAACCTGGTTGGATATTACTAGTAAATTGATACATATTTCAGCAAAAGAAATATTGCAGAGTACGTTGGTATAAATGTTTCTTCAAATGTTTTTTGCAACTCTGACAATCCGTGTGTGTTCAGTTGCACACCCCACCTCTACCACAGTGCAAAACAGGCGCAGTTACACTTTCAGTTATAAAAGAATAAGTTTTGGGGATCTGATGTACAGCAGGGTGATTACAGTTAACAATACTGTATTATGTACTTGAAAGTTGCTAAGAGAGTAGATCTTAAATGTTCTTACCACAAAAAAAGAAAGGGCATTTCCATACGAATTGTAAAATTTTTTGTTCTAATTCTGTGAAGAATGCCATTGGTAGTTTGATGGGGAATGCACTGAATCTGTAGATTGCTTTGGGTAGTATAGTCATTTTCACAATATTGATTCTTCCAATCCAAGAACATGGTATATCTCTCCATCTGTTTATGTCATCTTTGATATCTTTCATCAGTGTTTTATAGTTTTCTGCCTACAGGTCTTTTGTCTCCTTAGATATGTTTATTCCTAGGTATTTTATTCTTTCTGTTGCTATGGTAAATGGAATTGTTTCCTTAATTTCTCTTTCTGATTTTTCATAGTTAGTGTATAGGAATGCCAGAGATTTCTGTGCATTAATTTTGTATCCTGCAACTTTAACAGATTCATTGATTAGTTCTAGTAGTTTTCTGGTGGCATCTTTAGGATTATCTATGTATAGTATCATATCATCTGAAAACAGTGATAGTTTTACTTCTTCTTTTCCAATTTGTATTCATTTTATTTCTTTTTCTTCTCTGATTGCCATGGTTAGTACTTCTAAAACTATGTTGAATAAGAGTGGCGAGGGTGGACATCCTTGTCTTGTTCCTGATGTTAGTGGAAATGCTTTCAGTTTTTCACCATTGAGTATGATGTTTGCTGTGGCTTTGTCATATATGGCGTTTATTATGTTGAGGTAGGTTCCCTCTATGCCCATTTTCTGGAGAGTTTTTATCGTAAATGGGTGTTAAATTCTGTCAAAAGCTTTTTCTGCATCTATTGAGATGTTAATATGGTGTATCACATTGATTGATTTGTGTATGGAAACACAAAAGACCCCGAATAGCCAAAGCAATCTTGAGAAAGAAAAATGGAGCTCGAGGAATCAGGCTGCCTGATTTCAGAGTATACTACAAAGCTACAGTAAGGTACCGGCACAAAAACATAAACATAGATCAATGGAACAGGATAGAAAGCCCAGAGATAAACCCACGCACATATGGTCACCTAATTTACGACAAAGGAGGCAAGAACATACAATGGAGAAGAGACAGCCTCTTCAATAAGTGGTGCTCGGACAAAGGATTAATCTCCAAAATATACAAACAGCTCATAGAGCTCAATATCAAAAAAACAGTTCAATTAAAAAATGGGCAGAAGTCTTAAACAGACATTTCACTAAAGAAGAAGACATACAGATGGCCAAGAGGCACATGAAAAGCTGCTCAACATCACTAATTATTAGAGAAGTGCAAATCAAAACTACAATGAGGTTTCACCTCACTGGTCAGAATGGCCAGGGTGTGGTGAAAAAGGAACCCTCCTGCACTGTTGGTGGGCATGTAAATTGATACAACCACTAAGGAGAACAGTATTGAAGTTCCTTAAAAAATTAAAAATAGAACTACCATATGACCCAGCAATCCCACTACTGTGCATATACCCTGAGAAAACCATAAATCAATAAGAGACATGTGCCACAATGTTCACTGCAGCACTATTTACAATAGCCAGGACATGGAAGCAACCTATAGATAGATGAATGGATAAAGAAGATGTGGCACGTATGTACAATGGAATATTACTCAGCCATAAAAAGAAACGAAATTGAGTTATTTGTAGTCTATGGACCTAGAGTCTGTCATACTAAGTGAAGTCAGAAAGAGAAATACAAACACCGTATGCTAACACATATATATGGAATCTAAAAAGAAAAAAAAATGGTACTGATGGTAGTGACAGGGCAGGAATAAAGACGTAGATATAGAGAATGTACTTAAGGACACGGCATGGGGGAGGGGGAAGCTGGGGTGAAGTGAGAGTAGCATTGACGTATATACACTACCGAATGTAAAATAGTTAGCTAGGGGGAAGCAGCAGCATAGCACAGGGAGATCACCTTGGTGCTTTGTGATGAGCTAGAGACGTGGGATAGGGAGGGTGAGAGGGGAGGCTCAAGAGGGAGGGGATATGGGGACATATGTATGCATATGGCTGATTCACTTTGTTGTACAACAGAAACACAGTATTGTGAAGCAATTATATTCCAATAAAGATCTGTTTTTTTTTTTAAAAAGGTAATTATGTAAGGAGATGAGGGTGTTAGCCAATGCTATGGTGATAATCATTTCTCAATATAATGTGTATCAAATCAACACACACACCTTAAACTTTCACAGTGTTATATCTTCATTATGTATCTTGTGTAAAAAAATTTAAAAACTAAATAAAATGAAAACAGGTGTACAGTTAAAATTGATGGTTTCTTATCTTCAGTCATTACAAGATAAGAGATAATAATTTAGTTTCTTAAAAATTTTAGTCACATCACACACATACACACACACACATCTGACCAAATATGGTCACACATCCACTGTTTAGAGTGTGTTTTGTGAAAAGTTAGGGAGCTATACCAATGTAATGTAAGCATTTTTAGAATGGAAAAATTAAAATGGAACAAAAGAAAACTAAAAGATAGGTCCTATAAGATTACATGGTTTACTTGTAAAACCAGATTTTATATATATATAATAAGTATAATATATATTTGACAAACATTTAATAATTTACATAAATCCTATTGATAAATACTATATAATTGCTTGAGTGAAAGAAGGGATTCAGAATCAGGAGGGTGAAAGTTGTACTGCCTTAATTTTTCACAACTGTCACATTCACTTGGACTTTTATGATTGTGTCTGTAAACAAAATATATGGGCTTGGGTTTTATTTGGCAGATTTTTAAAAAATAGCAAAACATTATTTACCTTTAAGAACTACATCAAATGTTGCTACTTCCTGTTTTAAGGAGATGTTTACCGGGCGGGCATGCTAACCTGGTTAAAGTGAGGTGAAGTGAGGGACTCTATTGTATTATAATGAGTCACATTATTTCTAGACTTCAGTTATCCGTAGGAAAACATTTCCATTATTTCATGAGATAGCCTTGCCAGAAGTGAAAACACAGGGAAGCAAAAGCAATTTTTTACACTCCTAATTTACAAATTGGGACATATTACCCAAGTAAATGAGACTGCTATTTCCGATCAAGTAGTCCGCCTTCATCACCTGGCAGCGACTCTTTTACTGACATGGGTACATTTAGGAGGCATTATGATCACAATTTACACATTCTGACTGCACATGGTGTGGAATTTTACGCCAACCCCTTTTGCCAGTGTTCCAAACGATCAGTTAGGACCCCTTGGACAGCTTTATTCACTGTTTCAGTGCCAAGTTTAAATGGATCATATGCTTAACATTACTTTAATGTTGGCATTTCTACCTACTCCTTAATTTGTTATTTGCAGAACATTGGAAACTTCCATTCTACTTCTCTGCTCCTCTACACTATGTAAATGGAACTGAGGCCTCTAATTTCTTCTCATTACAAGGAGCCCATTTATGCTTATAAGTTGTGTCCACCCTCCACAGGAAATCAGTCATTACTCTGTGTTTCTGAACTATGCGGTTGTTTGGGTGAGTGAGAGAAGGGCCTGGGAGATTTCTAGATTCCTGCTGATACTGGCACATACACTGGTAGTGTGTGGTTCTGCTCCCTTGGTGGTGGTTTGTTTAAATTGCTTTGTGAAGAGAATTCCACAGCACTCGTTTCAATTCAGGAGAGACCCAGATTACCTTCAGTTACTCCAAAACTCCTTAGCACTTTGGAGTGGAGAAAATAGAAGTACAAGACAAAGTATTGATGTTTTGAGATTTGGGGGTCCAGACAAGGGTCCTCTCTCATGTAACCCATGTCCCTTTAGTGGGTCCAGGAGGGCTGTGCCATTGGAGGATTTCAAAATATCCTAGAGGTGCCTGGTGACTCGGCAGTTTCTTCAGAAACACTCTTATGGATGCTAAGTATCGGTTAATGCACTAAGGAAACGAGAACCAGGGTATGGATACCCTCAGAAGCAAGTTTAGCTCTGAGGCTGAGTGTATTTAATCTAAAAGGCACATGGATTGAAAAGGGAGGAGAATAGAGATTATAATGTTTAAAGGTAAGACTTTAGAGATATTTTGCTCTTTTATTGGGCTGATTTGGGTTTTCCCCCAGAGCCTATAGGCACCCAGATTCCCTCACCTCTGCTCATGTGGCCGCCTTCTGCAGAAGAGTCTGAGAACAGGTCCTCAATGATACTGGAACCACTTTTCAGCTGGAGGTCAGTGAGTAGCATATAGCCCAGATTCCCACTACCAGCAATGATGAAGGAATGGACGAAATTTACTTCTTGATTATAAACAACTATAAAAAGTAGACACACTATATAAAACAATTGATTTTGGACAACAGGCAGCACAAGACTGTGACCCCAGGCAGAAGTAAAACCTGCGGGGCCCCCTGTGAATCTTCGTCTCTGCACATCGATTCCACCGTCTCTCTCACCTCCAGAGGTGGCCCGGGGCAAGAACATGAATGGAGGCCCGCAGCCTACCTCTCTAAATATTTAAAGGTTATGAATAAAGCTGATACGTTGTCAAAGGAAAGATGCTGTACCCCCCCCCCCATTTTAATATACATCATTACGACAAAAGAAAAGTATATTGATCTTGCTGCTGGTTACAAAGGTATTTTCAGTTTGAGAAAATCAAGTCGTACGTTAGGATCTATGTAGTTTTCTAATTAGGTTGATTCATATGAAATTGCTTTTGGGCTACAAAAATGGTGATCATGCAAATAAAAGTTTAAAGTATTTAAAAAAATGGTGATCACATGGTTCAACTTTGTATATATATATGGTTTTTATATGAATAAATGTCTGCAAAGTATCAAAGTTTACTGATTTTAATGATTGAAATCATCCCAAGTATTTTTTAACACAATGTAATGAAATTAGGTATCAATAAGGTAATGAAAATGGGAAAATTTACAAACATGAAGACACTAATGTACTCTTAAGGAGAGTGGGAACATATAACAAGCTTGTTTTTAAAAATTGTTTATGATCTATTGTGATATGTTTTTTAAAATAGAAATGGTTTAATGAAACACAACTTGATCTTTCATCCTGGTACAGCTAGCTTCTAAGATACTTTCTTCAGGGAGATGGATGAAGCTTTAGAAAATCTTAGAACACATGAAATTTCCAGATAACTCTAGATTTAAAAAAATTCTCTAGCCATTGACAGGAAAAGAGGAGCTCACTTCTTCAAAATGTCTATTCTTTCTGTAGTCTCTATGTGCATTTATTCTCTCTGTAATACCTCCTTTTTCCCCATAGTAATTAAGATGCTTTATTAACTCTGGACCATAATAAAACTGCTATATTTTTCTTTCTGATCTCTTATTCATCCTAAGCGACTTCCATATCACAAATGTGAATAATAGACTGCCCAATTCTGGAAAGAACTCTTTTTCTCTAATGAAATCTCTCTCTCCAGTTAGAAAATATGTAATTTTAATTATTTATAACAAAGTTTTCTTTCAAAGGTAAATACCATGTCAAGGCAGTCATTTAGATGAAAAGGTCCTTTTTACTTTGATAAGTTTGCTTTTGACAGAGGCAATGTCACCATTCTAGAAATTTGTGTTCCAAACTATTTTGTTTGTATAAATTGACAGGATGATTTCAATCACATTTATTTGTAAAGTTCAATTGAATTGACCATTATTATGAATATATAATCCCATGTATTACCACGTTAAGTGCACTTTTTTGTGTTTTGTTTTGAATGTTTTAATCAAACAAGGAACATTATGACAATAGTAAATTTAAGAACTATATAGGAAACTATCCTAGTGCACTTTTTAGCCTAGCTTCTCCATCTGTAATGCGGTCATTTATTTGTAGAATTCAAAAATATCTATTCAGTTACAGTGGTAATGGAATATTTTTCATAAATTTTACCTATATTGTATTTTGCTTTCTCTGCATAATCATATGTTTAGGTGATAAGTAAATCATAACATCAGTAACATTTATTTCTTATCACACAAAACATATCTCTGATTAACACTGATGATAAAACTAGAGCTAGTTTATTTCAAGCCAGGGATAATATTCCCAGTAAAAGTATCCTTTGAACAGAGGATGAGTGATGGCTTACATAACCAAGGGTAAATTTTCTTCAAGAAATCTAGGCAATGTCATAGGAGAAAATGTCAACAGTCAAGCTTACCCACTAAGACTATACTCTTCCTTTGGAAAACACATCTTATTTTTATAGCACTAAAGAAAACATTCTCCCATTTAATAGTGCAAATTATTTAAGTTAAGGAAAATCTTCTAACATCCTCTGAACATTCTGAAGAGGACAAGCAAATGATCAGTTGGAATTTGGAAACTATTCTCAAAGTATTTTCTCTTGTTAGCTGGTATATCAAAGACACAGTGCACACCATAATATTTCCAACAGACGGCCATCTGTCACATGAACAGAGAAATCCATGGAAACCTCACTAGGCGAAATTAATTCAAAAAGAATCATGTACCACAATGTTCACTGCAGCACTATTTACAATAGCCAGGACATGGAAGCAACCTAAGTGTCCATCGACAGATGAATGGATAAAGAAGATGTGGCACATACATACAATGGAATATTACTCAGCCACGAAAGGAGACAAAATTGAGTTATTTGTAGTGCGGTGGATGGACCTAGGAGGGGGAAGGGTAAGCTGGGACGAAGTGAGAGAGTGGCCTGGACATATATACATACCAAATGTAAAATAGATAGCTAATGGGAAGCAGCCACAAAGCACAGGGAGGTCAGCTTGGTACTTTGTGACCACCTAGAGGGGTGGGATAGGGAGGGTGGGAGGGAGACGCAATAGGGAGGGAATATGGGGATACATGTGTACGTATAGCTGATTGACTGTGTTATACAGCAGAAACTAACACAACAATGTAAAGCAATTATACTCCAATAAAAATGTAAAAAAAAAAAAAAAAAAAAGAAATCCCATAGTTACCACATGTGGCTCTACAGTAGACAGACCAATGAATATCCACATCTTTGTGGCTACTGAAAAACAAATCGACCCAAAACACAGATCTTTTCTCATCCTTTTATGCTTTCAGAAACATAAAATATGATTGCTTGGTTTTCAGTTGAAATCTTGGCTCTATTTTATAATTTGCCCTGACCATGGATTCAGTCTTATAATAAACTCTGATACATAGCAGGAGATATTGTTTAATGTTCTGTGCTGTATGTAAACAGATTGTGTCTGCCAAAATTTTTTATTCTATATTACTGACATAACCTTCATTTCTAATTATAATTTTAGAAATATGTTATATATTTAAATACAATTATAATATATATCAATATTAATAAAATACATATATTTCAGAAATTATATATGTTATATATATTTTTTATTTTCTTTAAATGTAAAGGTGGGTCCACATTTTCATGTCCTATTATTTATACAGTTATACAATCATTTGTACAATTCGGATTAAAATAAGCTATTTTTTTTTCCCAGTAAACAGGATGCTATCACCGGATTCAGATTATTTTTTACAAAAATGTGAAAATATGAAAAATATGTCAAATGTAGATTCCCAAGATAGAAAAGGTTAAATTCAGGTTTAAAGGACATTGCAGGAGTTACCAGCCCACTAGCATCATTTACCAAGAAGGAAACCAAGGAAGAGCCTCCTAAATATTAAGTCAAGTGAATTACGGTACAATGGCAGGTTAAACACACACACACACACACACACACACACAGAGGGAGAGAGGGAAAGAGAGAGATGGGGAGGGGGAGGGAGAGACAGAGAGGGGAGAGTGAAACCGAGCAGGACCCTGTGGGGCTCCTGGGCACAGAAGCCTTTCCGTGCCCCCCATTTCTTGTTTGTAGGGAACAGCCTCCAGCCATGACCTTCCCTGAGTTCCAAAGGGCCTATTTGAACAGTTGTTAATCAGGGAAGGGAGGGGATGCAGGGACAAGGGAGGAACAGCCAAGAAACAATAGTTCAGCCCTGGGCCAGGGTCCTGGTTCCCCCTCAAGGGATACACATAACAACATCTTCAAGCCCTGTAGGAACTAAAACCCCCAACAGATGGATGATGTCAGCATTCTCCATTCCAGATTAAAGGAACCAGAGAAGCCCTTCCATAAAACCACCTGAGGCCAGATTAAAGGAACCACAGAAACTCATCAGATTACCTGAGACCAGATTAAAGGACTGAAGGCCCTGCACACACCCTAATCTTATCAGCAACCCCACCCTTGAACGGATTGCTGTCAAACTCCTCACCAAATCCCCCTGGATGGGACACACAGATTTTCAGGGGCACAAGCCTGCTGTGTCCCCCTTTGCCTGGCAAAGCAATAAAACTATTCTTTTCTACTTCACCCAAAACTCTGTCTCGAGATTCGATTCGGCATCTGTGCACAGAGGCTGAGTTTTTAGCATCAAGAGGGAGGGAGAGGGATGGCGGGGAGGGAGAGAGGGAGGAGGAGAGGGCAAGGGGGGAAACAGGGAAAGGGAGGGGGAGGGAGAGGAGGAAGGGGAGGGGGCAAGAGGGAGAGTAGGGAGGGAGGGGGAGGGAGAGGTTGGGGAAGAGGGGGGAGGGGGACAGGAGAGGGAGAGGGGGCCACTGCCAAATCACCTTTCACTTCTAAGTGCTGAGAATACAGATGATCCTTGAACTACACAATGTTGAACAAGTGTGTGTGTCCACTTAGGAGTTTTCAATAGAATTATCAGGGTTAGTTGAATCCTTGGGTGCAGAACCGCAGATACAGAAGACTGACTATAAGTTATAAGTGGATTTTCAACTGCGTAGAGGGGTGGTGCCCCTCACCCCTGTGTTGTTCAAGGGTCAACTGTATTTTTAATTTTTATCTTACAAATTAGAGCCAAAATAACTTGGGCTGCATCTTCTCTCCATGGCAAAACTTCTTTCATCATAAGGCAACACAATTACAAGAATTTAATAAATAGCAGCACAACAACATGGGAGTTTCTTGCCAGAAACATACTGCTTTTTGTATAGATAAGATCAGCTCTAAAGACCTTTGTAAGGCACTCTGCTGGGTAGGTACCAGGAAAAGCGAAGGTATTTTCTACTTTGGCAACCTAGTGAGCAGGTAGGGGTCTATTTGGAGAAAGATACGATTAATTCACTTTTATCTGGACCTCAAAGTACACATAACAAAGTCACTAGTACAGACAGACGTGGAAAAGACACTGGATGGAAGTGATAGTACTGGGCTGGCCAAAACGTTTACTCAGGTTTTTCCGTATGATATGGCAAAGACCAGATTAAAGGACTGAAGGCCCTGCACACACCCTAATCTTATCAGCAACCCCACCCTTGAACGGATTGCTGTCAAACTCCTCACCAAATCCCCCTGGATGGGACACACAGATTTTCAGGGGCACAAGCCTGCTGTGTCCCCCTTTGCCTGGCAAAGCAATAAAACTATTCTTTTCTACTTCACCCAAAACTCTGTCTCGAGATTCGATTCGGCATCTGTGCACAGAGGCTGAGTTTTTAGCATCAAGAGGGAGGGAGAGGGATGGCGGGGAGGGAGAGAGGGAGGAGGAGAGGGCAAGGGGGGAAACAGGGAAAGGGAGGGGGAGGGAGAGGAGGAAGGGGAGGGGGCAAGAGGGAGAGTAGGGAGGGAGGGGGAGGGAGAGGTTGGGGAAGAGGGGGGAGGGGGACAGGAGAGGGAGAGGGGGCCACTGCCAAATCACCTTTCACTTCTAAGTGCTGAGAATACAGATGATCCTTGAACTACACAATGTTGAACAAGTGTGTGTGTCCACTTAGGAGTTTTCAATAGAATTATCAGGGTTAGTTGAATCCTTGGGTGCAGAACCGCAGATACAGAAGACTGACTATAAGTTATAAGTGGATTTTCAACTGCGTAGAGGGGTGGTGCCCCTCACCCCTGTGTTGTTCAAGGGTCAACTGTATTTTTAATTTTTATCTTACAAATTAGAGCCAAAATAACTTGGGCTGCATCTTCTCTCCATGGCAAAACTTCTTTCATCATAAGGCAACACAATTACAAGAATTTAATAAATAGCAGCACAACAACATGGGAGTTTCTTGCCAGAAACATACTGCTTTTTGTATAGATAAGATCAGCTCTAAAGACCTTTGTAAGGCACTCTGCTGGGTAGGTACCAGGAAAAGCGAAGGTATTTTCTACTTTGGCAACCTAGTGAGCAGGTAGGGGTCTATTTGGAGAAAGATACGATTAATTCACTTTTATCTGGACCTCAAAGTACACATAACAAAGTCACTAGTACAGACAGACGTGGAAAAGACACTGGATGGAAGTGATAGTACTGGGCTGGCCAAAACGTTTACTCAGGTTTTTCCGTATGATATGGCAAAACCCGAATGACCTTTTTGGCCAACCCAATATTAAAAAAGAGTAAAAATGGGAAAATACATTCCCACTTGGGACAGTTACATCTCTGGCATAAGATTTACTGAGGGAGAAAATGCTGGAAGGATAGGAAAGGGCAGAATATGAAACACCATTACTCTTGTTAAAGGAAAGTCTAAGGTTACAGTGCTGCACAGGTGGGGTGCCACTCCAGGACCCTTTGAGTGAGGCCCCCTGTCCAGCAAACAACTGACGTCTCTGTCACTGTCTCTGGGCTCTGTCTTTGGTCTCAAGGCTGAGCAACGAGAAGGCTTGCAGATCTTCAGCCCAACACAAGCACGGGGTGTCTCTAAGCCAACCTCTTCTTTGAGCACATACAGAATTCTAAAATGAATACTCCAGGGCCATAGACAATGACTATTCCTCAAATATACAACAGAGAGGCAACTTCCCAAATTCATTTGGAGGAATGGGATTTTCTGATGGATGAAAGGATCAGAAGTATAATTTCTCTCACAGAGTTGTGATGTCAGTGAGAACATTCTGTTCTAAAGTCACATACCTTTTATCTTTGAATATATATGTAAAAGACATGTCATTTAAAGTTTGGCATTGAATTTATTTTTTTGTATTATGAATATTTAGACATATTAATAAAATGGAGGTTCTAAATTCCCTACCAAACCAATGTAATACAGCAATGCCAATCAAAAATTTCTAGGAACATGGCCAAACTATGCGATTCTTCCTGTGTTAAATACAGGCATTAAAACATAAGTACATGGTTTAAATTCTTAACATAAATTTCTCTCATGTAACCGTGGCTCCTAAGTTTTAAAATACTGGCTGTTTGAAGTTTGAAGTAGCAAACTTTGAGTTAGCATCTGTTATTTAGAGGGCACTGGGGTAAGTGCCAGAACTTCACTGAAGGCCACATCTGGCTTAAATCTACCTTAACTCTGCAGTATAATTTTAATGATGCTAATTTCTGATGTTTCTCATCTTTTCTTATTCTCCAGTCATTATCAAGTCTCCAGAGGTGATGCTCTCTGGCAGGCAAAAAAAAAAATAAAGGGGAAAATGTATGAAATACAATTTTTAAACCTAGAACTAGGGATTGGGTACATTTAGTTGAAGAGCCAGAGGGAGAGATGAGGTTAAAAAAACAGAAGTCAGGAAGAAAAATATAAGTGAATTTTTTCCTCTCAAGGTTCTTCTATGTAGTTTATCGTTTGTGAAGTGTAGCTTAATAGGCACATTTCAAGGGAAGTGATATACGGTGAGACACCAGTGAGCCAAATGGTCCTGTGTGTGTACGTGTGTGTGTGTGTGTACATGTGTGTATGTATGTGTGTGTGTACGTATGTGTGTGTACGTGTGTGTGCACATGCACATAAATACATGACGACAGCTGACCTTCTGTCATGGTTGTATTAACCTTTCCTTGAGCTAATATTATGTACCATGTTTATTCCCTACTGAATCAAATGGAATATACTTTTTCCATAAAAGTTTGATCCATATAGAACTACATGTTACCTATTATATTTAGAAAATTGCATGGGGAAGCTTGATGGAGAAAAATCAATTATAGAGACCAAGTTTCAGGTTTAATTAACTGTGTTAAGCTACACTTCACAAACTATAAACTACACAGAAGAACCTTGAGAGGGAAAAAAGTTCACTTACATTAATATTTTTCTTCCTGTCTTCAGTTTTCTGAAATTGAAATTTCAATTTCAGGTTTGAATTAAAGAGAGTGAAGCGATTTGTTTGAATAAGGCCATTGTTAGATTATACTAATTCAATATAATATCTGGAAACTCTGGGCCTTTTAGTAACTACTTTTATGCGTCTAATAGACCATGATTAAATGGCTGACTGTTAACATTTCACACTGTGAGTTACCTTCAGATTTTTCATTGTGCTATGTCAGGAGAACTTAATTAACAGTCTGCATCTTGCCTTTCATCTCTGGTCCAGCCATGATAAAATCAGTTTAGTAGTAATGGGCTCAAGCAAAGCTGGTCTACCTGAGGAGAGAGGTTGGGGTCTGGTGGAGGAAGTTCTCAGGTTACTCAGAAGTCAGGGTGATGAATCAGCAAGAATTGACCTTGGGTGGGAGGGTGGGCTGTGAACACCTCTTCTACACTGAGCTGAATAAAGTCCTTCAGGAATTTTGCAACTCCATGGCCTGAAAAACAGTGTCCCGTTTCCCTTGGGCTACATGGACTGAGTGATATAAGGCTGGGGAAAAGGGGTTCATCTCTTTAGGGGGCAATGTCTTGTTTATACTCACAGTTGGAAAGAAAAAAACAACTGAAGACTTAAGCCTGACATTTTGCCTGACATTCTTTTTTTCTTGCATTAAAAACATAGGGTTTGGGGCTTCCCTGGTGGTGTGGCGGGGTTAAGAATCTGCCTGCCAATGAAGGGGACACGGGTTCGAGCCCTGGTCCGGGAGGACCCCACATGCCACGGAGCAACTAAGCCTGTGAGCCACAACTACTGAGCCCTCGCGCCAAAACTACCAAGGCCCGAGCGCCTGGGGCCGGTGCTCTGCCACAAGAGAAGCCACCGCAATAAGCCCGCGCACAGCAACGAAGAGTATCCCCTGCTCGCTGCAAATAGAGAAAGCCGCACGGGCAGCAACAAAGATCCAGTGCAGCCAAAAATAAAATACAATCAATAGATTTTTAAAAAACTCTAAAAAGAATGAAACAATAGTATGATTCAATTAAAAAAAACGAAACTTAGGGTTAGGTTTAGAGTTAGATTTAGTTTTTCTCGAACTTTAGAAGCTAGAAAACCGTTTCTATATATATATATTTTTAACATCTTTATTGGAGTATAATTGATTTACAATGGAGTGTTAGTTTCTGCTTTATAACAAAGTGAATCAGCTATACGTATACATATATCCCCATATCACCTCCCTCTTGCATCTCCCTCCCACCCTCCCTATCCACCCCTCTAGGTGGTCACAAAGTACCGAGCTGATCTCCCTGTGCTATGAGGTTGCTTCCCACTAGTTATCTATTTTACATTCGGTAGTGTATATATGTCCAAGCCACTCTCTCACTTTGTCCCAGCTTCCCCTTCCCCCTCCCTATGTCCTCAAGTTTATTCTTTAAGTCTGCATCTTTATTACTGTCCCGCTCTTAGGTTCTTCATATCCATTTTTTTTTAGATTCCGTATATATGTGTTAGGATACGGTATATGTTTTTCTCTTACTGACTTACTTTACTCTGTATGACAGACTCTAGGTCCATCCACCTCACTACAAATAACTCAATTTCATTTCTTTTTATGGCTCAGTAATATTCCATTGTATATATGTGCCACATCTTCTTTATCCATTCATCTGTCGATGGACACTTGGGTTGCTTCCATGTCCTGGCTACTGTAAATAGAGCTGCAATGAACCTTGTGGTACATGGCTCTTTTTGAATTGTGGTTTTTTCAGTGTATATCCCCAGTAGTGGGATTGCTGGGTCATATGGTAGTTCTATTTTTAGTTTTTTAAGGAACCTCCATACTGTCTGTATCAATATACACAATGAACCCACAGTGCAAGACAGTTCCTATTTCTCCACACCCTCTCCAGCATTTGTTGTTTGTAGATTTTTTGAAGATGGCCATTCTGACTGGTGTGATGTGATACCTCCCTGAACTTTTGATTTGCATTTCTCTAATGATTAGAGATGTTGAGCATCCTTTCATATGTTTGTTGGCAATCTGTATATCTTTTGGAGACATATATATATATACTTTTTTTTGGAGAAAAGCCTGTTTAAGTCTTCTGCCCATTTTGGATTGGGTTGTTTGCTTTTTTGATATTGAGCTGCATGAGCTGCTTATAAATTTTGGAGATTAATCCTTTGTCAGTTGCTTCATTTGCAAATATTTTCTCCCATTCTGAAGGTTCTCTTTTCGTCTTGTTTATGGTTTCTTTTGCGTGCAAAAGATTTTAAGTTTCATTAGGTCCCATTTGTTTATTTTTGTTTTTATTTCCATTTCTCTTGGAGGTGGGTCAAAAAGGATCTTGCTGTGATTTATGT
>NC_041232.1:80713878-80721834 GCF_002837175.3 Physeter macrocephalus | reverse complement strand
TAGTGTCTGGCCTTACATTTAGGTCTTTAATCCATTTTGAGTTTATTTTTGTGTATGGTATTAAGGAGTGTTTATTCTTTTACGTATAGCTGTCCAGTTTTCCCAGCACAACTTATTGAAGAGCCTGTCTTTTCTCCACTGTATATTCTTGCCTCCTTTATCAAAAATAAGGTGACCATATGTACGTGGGTTTATCTCTGGGCTTTCTATCATGTTCCATTGATCTATATTTCTGTTTTTGTGCCAGCACCATACTGTCTTGATTACTGTAGCTTTGTAGTATACTCTGAAGTCTGCGAGCCTGATTCCTCCAGCTCCATAGAAAACCATTTCTTAAAGCGAGATTTTTGTAAAATCCTTAGAACAAAATTCTTCATTCAGAGTGGAAACTCTATATTAATATTTTAAAGTTAACAACTATAATAAATTGTAGTAGGATATACAAGGGAATTCCCAAAAGGGTAACAGCTGATCTTTCAGGAGAAACTCTGCAAGCCAGATGGGAGTGGCAGGACATATTTAAAGTGGTGAAAGGGAAAAACCTACAACACCAAGGTTTCTCTACCCAGCAAGTATCTCATTCAGATTTGACGGAGAAATTAAAACCTTTACAGACAAGCAAAAGCGAAGAGAATTCAGCAACACCAAACCAGCTTTACAACAAATGTGAAAGGACCTTCCCTAGACAGGAAACACAAGAGAAGGAAAAGACCTACAATAACAAGCCCAAAACAATTAAGAAAATGGTAATAGGAACATACATATTGTTAACTAACATAGGAGCACCTCAATACATAAGGCAAATACTAACAGCCATAAAAGGGGAAATCAACAGTAACACAATCATACTAGGGGACTTTAACACCCCAATTTCACCATGGACAGATCATCCAAAATGAAAATAAATAAGGAAACCCAAGCTTTAAATGATACATTAAACAAGATGGACTTAATTGATATTTACAGGGCATTCCTTCCAAAAACAACAATACACACTTTCTTCTCAAGTGCTCATGGAACATTCTCCAGGATAGATCATATCTTGGGTCACAAATCAAGCTTTGGTGAATTTAAGAAAACTGAAATCATATCAAGTATCTTTTTCGAACAGAATGCTATGAGACTAGATATCAATTACAGGAAAAAATCTGTAAAAAATATAAACACACAGAGGCTTAACAATACACTACTTAATAACCAAGACATCACTGAAGAAATCAAAGAGGAAATAAAAAAATACCTAGAAACAAATGACAATGAAAACACGATGACCCAAAACCTATGGGATGCAGCAAAAGCAGTTCGAAGAGGGAAGTTATAGCAATACAATCCTACCTTAAGAAACAAGAAACATCTCAAATTAACAACCTAACCTTACACCTAAAGCAATTAGAGAAAGAAGAACAAAAAACCCCAAAATATAGCAGAAGGAAAGATATCATAAAGATCAATCAGAAATAAATGAAAAAGAAATGAAGGAAACAACAGCAAAGATCAATAAAACTAAAAGCTGGTTCTTTGAGAACATAAACAAAATTAACAAACCATTAGTCAGACTCATCAAGAAAAAAAGGGAGAAGACTCAATAGGATTAGAAATGAAAAAGGAGAAGCAACAACTGACACTGCAGAAATACAAAGGACCATGAGAGATTACTACAAGCAACTCTATGCCAATAAAATGGACAATCTGGAAGAAATGGACAAATTCGTAGAAAAACACAAACTTCCGAGACTGAACCAGGAAGAAATCGAAAATATAAACAGACCAATCACAAGCACTGAAATTGAAACTGTGATTAAAAATCTTCCAACAAACAAAAGCCAAGGACCAGATGGCTGTGCAGGCGAATTCTATCAAACATTTAGAGAAGAGCTAACACCTATCCTTCTCAAACTCTTCTAAAATATAGCAGAGGGAAGAACACACCCACACTCATTCTACGAGGCTACCATCACTCTGATACCAAAACCAGACAACAATCTCCCAAGAAAGAAAACTACAAGCCAGTATCACTGATGAACATAGATGCAAAAATCCTCAACAAAATACTAGCAAACAAAATCCAACAGTACATTAAAAGGAGCATACACCATGATTAAATGGGGTTTATCCCAGGAATGCAAGGATTCTTCAATATATGCAAATCAATTAATGTGATACACCATATTAACAAATTGAAGAATAAAAACCATATGATCATCTCAATAGATGCAGAATAAGCTTTAGACAAAATTCAACACCCATTTATGATAAAAACCCTGCAGAAAGTAGGCATAGAGGGAAATTACCTCAACATAATATAGGCCATATATGACAAACCCATAGCCAACATCATCCTCATTTGTGAAAACATGAAACCATTTCCACTAAGATCAGGAACAAAACAAGTTTGCTCACTCTCACCACTGTTATTCAACATTGTTTTGGAAGTTTTAGCCACAGCAGTCAGAGAAGAAAAAGAAATAAAAGGAATACAAATGGGAAAAGAAGACGTAAAGCCATCACTGTTTGCAGATGACATGATACTATACATAGAGAATCCTAAAGATGCGACCAGTAAACTTCTAAAGCTAATCAATGAATTTGGTAAAGTTGCAGGATACAAAATTAATGCACAGAAATCTCTTGTATTCCTATACACTAATGAAGAAAAATCTGAAAGCAAAATTAAGGAAACACTCCAATTTACCATTGCAACAAAAAGAATAAAATACCTAGGAATAAACCTACCTAAGGAGAGAAAAGAACTGTATGCAGAAAACTATAAGACACTGATGAAAGAAATTAAAGATGATACAAATAGATGGAGAGATATACCATGTTCTTGGATTGGAAGAATGTACTAGCACAAAAACAGAAATATTGATCAATGGAACAGGACAGAAAGCCCAGATATAAACCCACGCACATAAGGTCACCTTATCTTTGATAAAGGAGGCAAGAGTATATAATAGAGAAAAGACAATCTCTTCAATAAGTGGTGCTGGGAAAACTGGACAACTACATGTAAAAGAATGAAATTAGAACACTCCCTACCACCATACACAAAAATAAACCCAAAGTGGATTAGAGACCTAAATGTAAGGCCAGACACTAGAAAACTCTTAGAGGAAAACATAGGCAGAACACTCTATGACATAAATCACAGCAAGATCCTTTTTGACCCATCTCCTAGAGAAATGGAAATAAAAACAAAGATAAACAAATGGGACCTAATGAAACGATATACAGATTGCCAACAAACACATGAAAGATTGCTCAACATCATTAATCATTAGAGAAATGAAAGTCAAAACTACAATTAGATATCATCTCACACTAGTCAGAATGGCCATCATCAAAAAATCTACAAACAATAAATGCTGGAGAGGGTGTGGAGAAAAAGGAACCCTATTGCACTGTGGGTGGGAATGTTAATTGATACAGCCACTGTGGAGAGTAGTATGGAGGTTCCTTAAAAAATTAAAAATAGAACTACCGTATGACCCAGCAATCCCACTACTGCGCATATACCCTGAGGAAACCATAATTCAAAAAGTGTTATGTACCACAATGTTCACTGCAGCTGTATTTACAGTAGCCAGGATATGGAAGCAACCTAAGTGTCAATTGACAGATCAATGGATAAAGTAGATGTGGCACATATATACAATGGAATATTACTGAGCCATAAAAAGAAACGAAATTGAGTTATTTGTAGTGAGGTGGATGTACCTACAGTCTGCCATACAGAGCGAAGTAAGTCAGGAAGAGAAAAACAAATACTGTATGCTAACACATATATATGGAATCTAAAAAAAAAAATGTTCGTGAAGAACCTAGGGACAGGATGGGAATAAAGACGCAGACCTACTAGAGAATGGACTTGAGGACACAGGGAGGAGGAAGGGTAAGCTGGGACAAAGTGAGAGAGTGACATGGACATATATACACTACCAAATGTCAAATAGATAGCTAGTGGGAAGCAGCCGCATAGCACAGGGAGATCAGCTCGGTGCTTTGTCACTACTTAGAGGGGTGGGATAAGGAGGGTGGCAGGGAGGGAGATGCAAGAGGGAAGACATGTGGGGATATATGTATATGTATAGTTGATTCACCGTGTTATAAAGCAGAAACTAACACACCATTGTAAAGCAATTATATTCAAATAAAGATGTTAAAAAATTGTAGTAGGATAGCTTGCTTCCCTTTGTCTGGGAAAGAAACTTCTTACTGCAAATTTAATATTGACAATGGTTAGTAATTATGGAATCTTTATACCTTATGTGGATGATCTCATTTAAGCGCTGTGATAGGTACCATTATCCTTGTTTTAGAGATCAAGAATATGAGGCTTAGAAAGATTAAGTAAACAGCCCAAAGTCACACAACTTAGCAGTGGTAAAGTTAATATTCAAACTCAGGTTTACTTAACTCTGAAACTCCAGATTTTAACCTCTGCAGATAGAGACTCTTCACAATGACTGAGCCACGCAAATTTAGCAGAGCCATGGGGATAAAAAATCATTCAAAGTTGCTACCTCAGATCATCCAAACAAAATTAATAAGGAAACACAGGCTTTAAATGACACAATAGACCAGATAGATTTAATTGATATTTATGGGACATTCCAGTCAAAAACAGCAGATTACACTTTCTTCTCAAGTGCTCATGGAACATTCTCCAGGATGGATCACATCTTGCGTCACAAATCAAGCCTCAGTGAATTTAAGAAAATTGAAATCATATCAAGCATCTTTTCTGACTACAATGCTATGAGATTGGAAATCAATTACAGGTAAAAAAACGTAAAAAACACAGACAGATGGAGGCTAAACAATACGTTACTAAATAACCAAGAGATCACTGAAGAAATCAAAGAGGAAATCAAAAAATACCTAGAGACAAATGACAATGAAAACACAACAATCCTAAACCTATCGGTTGCAGCAAAAGCAGTTCTAAGAGGGCAGTTTATAGCAATACAATCCTACCTCAAGAAACAACAAACATCTCAAATAAACAATCTAACCTTACACCTAAAAGGAGTGGAGAAAGAAGAACAAACAAAACCCAAAGTTAGCAGAAGGAAAGAAATCATAAAAAACCGAGCAGAAATAAGTGAAATAGAAACAAAGAAAACAAGAGCAAAGATCAATAGAATTAAAAGCTGGTTCTTTGAGAAGATAAAATGGATAAACCATTAGCCAGACTCATCAAGCAAAAGAGGGAGAGGACTCAAATCAATAAAATTGGAAATGAAAAAGGAGAAGTTACAACAGACACCACAGAAATACAAAGCATCCTAAGAGACTACTATAAGCAACTGTATGCCAATAAAATGGACAACCTGGAAGAAATGGACAACTTCTTAGAAAGGAATAACCTTCTAAGACTGCACCAGGAAGAAATAGAAAATATGAACAGACCAATCACAAGTAATGAAATTGAAACTGTGATTAAAAATCTTCGAACAGGGCTTCTCTGGTGGCACAGTGGTTGAGAGTCTACCTGCCGATGCAGGGGACATGGGTTCGTGCCCCGGTCCGGGAAGATTCCCACATGCTGCGGAGCGGCTAGGCCCATGAGCCATGGCCATTGAGCCTGCGATGCCGCGGAGCGGCTTGGCCCGTGAGCCATGGCCCCTGAGCCTGCGTGTCTGGAGCCTGTGCTTCGCAACGGGAGAGGCCACAGCAGTGACAGGCCCGCGTACCGCAAAAAAAAAAAATAAAATAAAAAATAAATAAATCTTCCAACAAACAAAAGTCCAGGACCAGATGGTTTCACAGGTGAATTCTATTAAACATTTAGAGAAGAGCTAACACCCATCCTTCTCAAACTCTTCCAAAAATTGCAGAGGAAGGAACACTCCCAAACTCATTCTATGAGGCCACCATCACCCTGATACCAAAACCAGACAAAGATACTACAAAAAAAGAAAATTACACACCAATATCACTGATGAATATAGTTGCAAAAATCCTCAACAAAATACGAGCAAACAGAATCCAACAACACATTAAACAGATTATACACCATGATCAAGTGGGATTTATCCCAGGGATGCAAGGATTCTTCAATATAAGCAAATCAATCAATGTGATACACCATATTAACAAATTGAAGAGGAAAAACCATATGATCATCTCAATAGATGCAGAAAAAGCTTTTGACAAAATTCAACACCATGTATGATAAAACCTCTCCAGAAAGTGGGCATAGAGGGACACCTACCTCAACAAAATAAAGGCCACATACAAGAAACCCACAGCAAACATCATTCTCAATGGTGAAAAACTGAAAGCATTTCCTCTAAGATCAGGAACAAGACAAGGATGTCCACTCTCACCACTATTATTCAACATAGTTTTGGAAGTCCTAGCTATGGCAATCAGAGAAGAGAAAGAAATAAAAGGAATACAAATGGGAAAAGAAGAAATAAAACTGTCACTGTTTGCAGATGACATGATACTATGCACAGAGTATCCTAAAGGTGCCACCAGAAAACTACTAGAGCTAATCAATGAATTTGGTAAAGTTGCAGGATACAAAATTAATGCACAGAAATACCTTGCATTCCTATATACTAATGACGAAAAATCTGAAAGAGAAATTAAGGAAACACTCCCATTTACCATTGCAACAAAGAGAATAAAATACCTAGGAATAAACCTACCTGAGGAGACAAAAGACATGTATGCAGAAAACTACAAGACACTGATGAAAAAAGGAAAGATGATACAAACAGATGGAGAGATATACCATTTTCTTGGATTGGAAGAATCAACATTGTGAAAATGACTATACTACCCAAGGCAATCTACAGATTCAATGCAATCCCTATCAAACTGCTAATGGCATTTTTCACAGAAGTAGAACAAAAAATTTCACAATTTGTATGGAAACATAAAGACCCCGAGTAGCCAAAGCAATCTTGAGAAAGAAAAACGGAGCTGGAGGAATCAGGTTCCCTGACTTCAGACTATACTACACAGCTACAGTAATCAAGACAATATGGTCCTGGCACAAAGAAAGAAATATAGATCAATGGAACAGGAGAGAAAGCCCAGAGATAAACCCACACACCTATGGTCACCTTATCTTTGAGAAAGGAGGGAAGGATATACAGTGGAGAACAAAGGAGCCAAGAATATACAATGGAGAAAAACAGCCTCTTCAATAAGTGGTGCTGGGAAAACTGGACAGCTACATGGAAAAGAAGGAAATTAGAACACTCCCTAACACCATACACAGAAATAAACTCAAAAGGGATTAGAGACCTAAATGTAAGACCAGACACTATAAAACTCTTAGAGGAAAACAGGAAGAACACTCTTTGACATAAATCACAGCAAGATCTTTTTTGATCCACCTCCTAGAGTAATGGAAATAAAAACAAAAATAAACAAATGGGACCTAATGAAACTTAAAAGCTTTTGCAATGCAAAGGAAACTACTAAGAAGACGAGAAGACAACCCTCAGAATGGGAGAAAATATTTGCAAACGTATCAACAGACAAAGGATTAATCTCCAAAATATATAAACAGCTCATGCAGCTCAGTATTAAAAAATCAAGCAACCCAATCCAAAAATGGGCAGAAGACCTAAATAGACATTTCTCTCAAGAAGACATACCGATGGCCAAGAAGCACATGAAAAGCTGCTCAACATCACTAATTATTAGAGAAATGCAAATCAAAACTACAATGAGTTATCACCTCACACCAGTTCGAATGGGCATCATCAGAAAATCTACAAACAACACATGCTGGAGAGGGTTTGAAGAAAAGGGAACCCTCTTGCACTGTTGCTGGGAATGTAAATTGATACAGCCACTATGGAGAACAGAATGGAGGTTCCTTAAAAATCTAAAAATAGGGGCTTCCCTGGTCGCGCAGTGGTTGAGAGTCCGCCTGCCGATGCAGGGGACACGGGTTCGTGCCCCGGTCTGGGAAGATCCCACATGGCGCGG
>NC_041232.1:80713181-80713624 GCF_002837175.3 Physeter macrocephalus | reverse complement strand
AAAAAAAAAAAAAAAAAAAAAAAAATCTAAAAATAGAATGACCACATGACCCAGAAATCCCACTATTGCGCATATACTCAGAGAAAACCATAATTCAAAAAGACACAAGTACCCCAATGTTCACTGCAGCACTATTTACAATAGCCGGGTCATGAAGGCAACCTAAATGCCCATCGACAGATGAATGGATAAAGAAGATGTGGTACATATATACAATGTACTATTACTCAGCCATAAAAAGGAACGAAATTGAGTCATTTGCAGAGACGTGGATGAATCTAGAGACTGTCATAGAGAGTGAAGTAAGTCAGAAAGAGAAAAACAAATATCGTATATTAATGCATATATGTGGAACCTAGAAAAATGGTACAGATGAACTGGTTTGCAGGGCAGAAGTTGAGACACAGATGTAGAGAACAAATGTATGCACAAAGGGTGGAAAG
>NC_041232.1:80662117-80713128 GCF_002837175.3 Physeter macrocephalus | reverse complement strand
GGGGGGTGGTGGTGGTGTGATGAATTGGGAGATTGGGATTGACATGTATACACTGATGTGAATAAAATGGATGACTAATAAGAACCTGCTGTGTAAAAAAATAAAATTCAAAAATTAAAAAAAATAGAAAAAAGAAAATGTAGATTCACCATAAAAAAAAAGTTGCTACCTCAGAACCTAGTAGAAGAAACAGGTTCATTAACAAATAGATTGATATATTAAAGCTATACCAAATGTCTGGGAGCTTGGAAGAGGGAGTGATGAGTGATAACTGTGTGGTATGAAGGACATTTCACACAGAATATTTGCAGCATTTTCCTGGTGTCTATCTTGGGGAAGCAACTGTTTCATTCCTCTCTGAAACCTGATATCCAGGGAGGCACTTTCTGCTTTTGACTTACCCTTCGTAAGCTAAGGATATGCAGTACATGTTCGTTCATAGAGAAGGTTTGATAGACACAAAGTGTTGATTCTAAAAACCGGCTCATGTTTTAAGGTTTGTTGCCAAATTGCCAGAAGCAGGGTCCAGCCTTATGGAGAACGTGGGATGTATTGGCTGCTGTGGACCCACAGTGACGGATTCACCTGACAACATGTAGATCAAATCCTGGGAAGATGGGAGCGTGAGCGCGTGCAAGCACCTTTTTAACACCGGTGCAAATTTCTGTGTGTGTGTGTGTGTGTGTGTGTGTGCATGTGTGTTACTTGCTACAGGAGGCTTTTATTAACTTTGCAATTTGGAAAACATCATATCATGAAAATTTAAACAGAAGATCTCAATGGAAGCAATTTAAAAACCATGCGAACTTGAAATTAAACAGGCAGTAAGGAAGGACAGAGGGTCAGAGCTGAGCAAAGAGTGAGTAAATCCTTTGATTTACCTCCCTCATCTCCACCAGAACTCTATTTACCGTTTTCCAAAGGTTATCTCTAATTCTAATTGCCTGTTTGCATCCTGTCCTTCTGAGAAATTGGAGCAGCAGATGCCCTTTTGGTGAACATAACATGCCTTCTGTGTAATCAGGTTGGCTGCTGTGCTGACACTGGGGCTCTGGAGCTAATTACAGATGTAGCACGGGCGGAGGGAGCAGACAGTTCAGAGCTGGCACTTGAATATTAATCAGTTTAATGAAAGCAGAACTCCAAAAGTTGTTACCTTTACAAACGGCACCCCCAATCCTCCTTAATTCCAAGAGCGAAGTTGTTCAGGATGTTCAAAAATGAGTCCCAGCCTATCCCATGTAGACTTGTGTAAAAAATAGTAATTAAATGTATCAGGGAAAGTTTAAGGATAACACACAGTCTCATAAGGCGGCGCATGGGTATCATTTCCAGCTCACATTCTCGATGCCCCCTTCTCAACACTGTAGCTTGTGGAAGAGCTAATCCTGGATGGGAAGTATCAGGTGGAGAGGCAGAAACCCAGCATCTCCTGTGCTACCAAAGGAAAGACCAGCAGCAGCAAGCGTCTGTGTTCACTAACAACAATCCTAAAACAAGGGACAGACGCGCCAACAAAGGCCTGAGCCTGTGCACAGAGAAGCGCTGCTGGGACAGTGGAGTGGACTTGGTTCCTTTCGCGACACTGGTTGAGAACTGTCCTCAGAGAGAAGAGTGGTCGCGATGCCATCCCCTCCTTGTATCCTTTATAACACATTTTCTAATACATTTTTGAGTTCATTGAAGACTCACAAGTGCCTCCCGTGAGCGAGCTTTGGTACCACCCATGGTCTTTACTAGTTTGATATGTCGTCTTTAATAAATGCTCTTGTCATCTTCACAAATCCCACTTTAAAGACCCTGCTCTATAGTCCATCATCTAAATAAGTAGAATGGCAATTAAAAGTCAAGGTGAGAGCCTTAAGTAAGAAAAACTCTGACCTCCTTACTGTAGGCAGCTCCTTTGCCCCTTTTCTGTTTCTTCATCCCTGTTTTCCTTAGACCTAGTCATAAAGATGAGATCATCAGGCAACATTTAACATAGCTCCTGGTTTCTGCTTTTCTAAATATACACAACACCTTACCTAACCTGTTGGTTCCTTTCCTGGATGAGAATGAGTAAGAATGAAGAATTAAGTAGTTAAAGAATGACTGACTCTCTACCCCTAGCTTCTTCCCCTTAGCAAATTTGTGGGTGGACCCTGCGGGGGCAGGTAGACCCCGTGGGCAAGACGCGTCCCAAGGAAGATGGGGAGGAGTCAGCAGGCCTGCACACAGCGGAAAAATGATGAAGAATCTGACCTCCTGCCTTAATGATTAACTGAGATGGTTTCCCCTTTTTCCCTTTAAAAGCTGTCATGGCTGAGCAGAATCTTGGGAACTGGCCTCTGGACATGAGTCCACCACCTCCCCAGACTGCCGGCTTTTCTGAATAAAGTCCGTCCTTCTCTACCGAATCTTGCCTCTCGATTTATTGGCTGTTGAGTGGTCTTTTTCTTTTTCTTTTCTTTCTTCCTTCCTTCCTTCCTTCTTTTCTTTTTCTTTCTTTCTCTTCTTTCCTTCATTCCCCTTCCTCCCTCCCTTCCTCTCTCTCTCTCTTTCCTTCTTTCTGTCTTCTGCTTTTTTTGAGTGTTCCTCATCCTCCCAACACATTTTCTGCTGAAGGCCTTAGAACTAAAATCACAGTTCTATCACTAGTAAAACAAATGATGTGTTTTGAGCATTCACTTTTGAGTCAAGAGTTCAAGATCATGTTTCCTTCCCTTTAACAGTTTATGTTTCCCTGAGTCTAGAGATAACATCTCTAGAATGTGTTGTGACACAAATGTTTTTCATAAATGCAGAAGTTAGAGAAACATAAATAAAAAATTACTTTCTAATACAAATCAATCATCCCGATTACCTGGTTAAAAATTGAGAAAAGGAAAAGTCTTTATTAATGACTTCTCCAGGAAGAGGTGACATAACCCATCACAGCCATTTAGGGATACAGATTTTAAACAGCAGCTACCTCGTACTTAGCTAGTGTGTACTTATTAAAGAGTAATCATTCTGTTTTTCAATTTTTTTGACTCCAGAGAGCTAGAGTACACTGGGGAAACCATAACAGCTCATACTTTCAGAGCGCTGCATGGAGAGATCTGATATTGCACCTTTTTTCCAAACATTAGAGTAGACAAAACGCAGGATGTCAGTATTGATATGTCGATCTTTTACAGTGTATCTTGCCTCTATGGTTATAGACTGGATGACAGAAGTAAATACAGTAAAACCAAGCAAACTGCAGTTTTGAGGGTGACCAGCAATTGAAGTTATAGGTAAGTCTTTATATGGAATGGATTTGTTTTCACACCAGGAATTTTTTTTCCATTCCAGTACGTGTGCTGCTTATTAATGAATTCCAATCTATTAAACTTTAAGCATATAAAACTTTTCCCCCTTTACCTTCTGAATGAAAGCCTGTTGAATTTAATTCATATTGAACTCAGCTTCACAGTTAGAATGTTAACAGTATGGTGAAAAAATTCTAATGACGGATTTTTATTCCTCAATGCTACCTGCAGTTTACTTGACAATATATCACCCACCAACGCCAGAGTTTTCCTTTGACTCTGGAAGATCAGTGATGATAGTTGCTTGACTATGTTCTCCTCTTTCTCCTTCTTTGTAAAGAAGAGGTGATGCCACTTCAAGGAGCACAACTGAGGGAGTCAGATGCAAAATAACCACACTTTTAAATGTAGTTTAGTGAAAAAAATGCACCTGTGCATGAAGGGGTGATGAGGTTGTTTCTATTTTGATTTTTCTCGATTCAGTAGTTTTATTCTGCCCTAATTCCATGAGGGCAGAGCCTAAGGAGATTACATCCCAGTAAAAACCATGGTCAAAGGCTCTGCCCCTCCACCTCTCTCAGCAAAACAAAAGGAGAACAAAATAAATCATTGTCAAAGTATCACTAACAAATTTATATCTATATTGATCTATATATTATCTACCTACCTACAATCTATTTATCTACCTGTATCTCTCTCTATA
Organism: Physeter macrocephalus; assembly: GCF_002837175.3. Taxonomy (NCBI): domain Eukaryota; kingdom Metazoa; phylum Chordata; class Mammalia; order Artiodactyla; family Physeteridae; genus Physeter; species Physeter macrocephalus. The sequence goes on along the minus strand of NC_041232.1, from coordinate 80,709,153 downwards.
TGATATAACCATAATATGAGGGGTATATAAAATGACAAAATGTATTGCTCTAAGAAGTATGCAACACAAAAATAAATGTATAGTGAAATGTACTCTACATTGAGTATATTCTATATTTATCTGACTTACAGTAATTACCTTAATGCATATTTTTTGTTACATAAAAACAACAGCTAACAACCAAAGAAGAATGTGATATTGAGACTGAAGGGGCTCGGAATGAGCCTCCCCAAAATGTGCCACTTTGGCCTGTGGATTCTTTTGAGCTGAAGACAATCAAGGTCCAAAAGACTCAGGAAGAGCTTTTAACCTCTCACTTAACTGCCTAAAAGAATTTAGACAGGGGGCCTGGCTCAGACACAGAGATAACTTTATGTGAAAGACATCAGTGTGGCAGGGCAAACATTTAATTACCAAACATCTGCTCTTCTTATCGTCCTGTGACTTACCTTCCTCCCCTTGGAAGCCCCAGGCCCCTGTCCCTTCCCTTAGCTCAGGATGCCATATAAGCCTCCGTTGCCAGACTTGCCTTTGGCTCTCATGGGACTCCCGTATATATAACAAATTTTTTTTCTCCCGTTAATCTAATGTCAATTTAATTATTAGACCAGCCAAAGAAACTGGAAGGTTAGAAGGTAAATTTTACCTCACCAACAAGATCATATAAATAAACAGTTCATCATAATCAATAAGGCATTTGAAACCCTTAACTGGAAATTAATATTTGTGACATAAATCATAGAGAATTCTAATTAGTTATTGATTCTATTTTATTGTGTAAGTCAATACTGTCCTCCAACAAGTCTCTGGCAATGTTTTCAGAAATTTAATGCATTCTGGTATTTTTTTTTGGGTGCTTATGACATTATTTCTGAAGTTATCAGTCTAAATCTTAATGCTACCTTTGGAGAAAAGTTTTCTGTATGTTACCGTGAAAACCACAGTCTTTTATTTGCTGGGATTACAGACCGACACCTTGTCAGAACCCAAAGTTTTCAGTACAGTGGTTCCAACCCATTTCCAATTTATTTGTATTAACATCTCGCTTTCTTTTTGCTTAGAAATTTAACTGTTTTTATTCTCTTATTCAAATATTCCATAGTTTTAGTTTTCTTCTACTGAATATCAATATTTACATATATATGTTTATGTTTAAATAAAAACAACCTTGCGTTAAAAGCATATTTTCTAATTTTTCTAATCCCCGGAACAAGCAAGATTAGCTTTACAAGATCATGACTCGGGCGATTTTAGTGTGTGGGTACTGGCATTTGTGGACAGTAAAAACAGAATGGAAGCACGTCTTCTCTTTCTGACTCATGAAACCGTCAAAGCAGTTCCCCTCCTTTTCTCAATCCTCTAATCCTTGTGCCATTAAAGATTTTCTCATACAAATAAATAATACAAAAAGATAATAATGACCTATTAAATACAGGTAGTCAAGTTGGTGATAAGAGGGTTCATTTAAAATATAAAATGCAATTATCTTCTGTAAGTGACTAACGTGGTTCTGACTGCTTTTCCTTGCAGAATGTATCTTTTTTTTTTTTTTTTGTGGTACGCGGGCCTCCCTCTGTTGCGGCCTCTCCCGTTGCGGAGCACAGGCTCCGGACGCGCAGGCTCAGCGGCCATGGCTCACGGGCCCAGCCGCTCCGCGGCATGTGGGATCTTCCCGGACCGGGGCACGAACCTGTGTCCCCTGCATCGGCAGGCAGACTCGCAACCACTGCGCCACCAGGGAAGCCCCAGCTGTGTTTTTTTGGCCTTATTTTTCTTAGTTCCTGCTTCCTCCTGTCTTGGTCAGCTGTTAGTTTCTTGCAGCTGAATATTTTATCTGAAGGTTAAGTTTATGAATTTAGGACAAAAGGGAAAAAATAGGAAGAGAACCACAGAAACTGAGTTCTGCTGCTATTGATCAAATACCTGCTCTCTGTTCCTCTGATTCATCTGCTAAGCAGTCAGTCAACGCTTTATCATTAGGAAAAATACAGAAGCAACAATACTTACACTTGTCTCCTGCCCTGCACCCTCCCATGTGGTTTCTATGTCAAAGCTTTGGCTAAACCTTAAAACTATGAGTAGGTTCATGCAGCATTTCATCACAGAGCTGGAAGTCAGCCTCCTGAACTGATATTCAATCCTATTATGGCAACAAGATGCTAAGAAAGAAATCCTTTGTAAAACACAGCATGAAACAGACCCTGGTATTAGCTACTTTTAGCTTCTGATAATATGTTTTGTATAATGTTTTAGTCAAATTCCTGTGCCAAAGTGGGTCCTCAGCCCTTGGTGATTTTGGGGATAATTTTTACCATGAGTCTATGAAATGATACCTGTAGCAAAGCCACGGTAAATCTCAGAGCTCCCACTGTGGCCAGTGACAGCTGATAAATGGAAATGGAGGAAAAGCAAGCAATGCAAATACAAAGCAACTTGCATGGCTCGTGGTCCAACCGTAGGAAGCTAAAGGAGGTGCTTTACGGTTACTTGCCTTGCAAACTGTAGATTTCTCCAACGCTGCTCTGCCGAGTGATGTGGTGCCAGTATGCACTGCGGGGAAGAGATATTGATTTGGATAACGTCATTGGTTCAGTCAAGTTTGTCTGAAGCTAAAAGAAAAAGATAATGTGTGTTAGGCTTTATTTAAAATATTAAACTGAAATGTGTTCTTTTAAAAGTTCAGCGTTAAACGTGGGTGACATAGGATAGAATCTGTTACAGATTCCTGCATTACCTGCTGTTTCAAGATACCATTTTGTTTTTTGTGGAGGGGGGGAGGGTGCGTGGTGCGCCGTGTGGCTTTCAGGATCTTAGTTCCCCGACCAGGGATTGGAACTGGGGCCACTGAAATGAAAGCGCTGAATCCTAACCACTGGACTGCCGGGGAACTGCCAAGTTATCATTTTAAAAAAAGGAAGATCATGACTTAAAAACTATGAAATGAACACTTGTAAACAATTAATCTCACTCATTAATTAAGAAGGGAACAAAAAGATCGTAGAGTGATTCCAAGGAGAATTCAAAGGGCTTACAGCTGATCAGGAACGCTGGTAAATAGCCACAGCAATAATCAATTACATTCCATCAGACACGTTTATTTGCATTTCTATAAGCAAGAATTACCTGCATTATTGATACTATTGGCTTTCTACAATTTATTGAATTGTAAAATAACTCAAAAAATGGAGGTGCAAGCCCTTTCAGAAACAGATGCCCCCAAATGGTGCCAAACACAAGATACCATTTTTCACCCATTTCATTGTCTGTTGGGCTGCACCCCACAAGCCTACAAGCCCTGTGCTTGACCAGCTTCACGACGGAAGAAAGAGCCCGGAGCTGGCAACAGAGACATCAGTGGTTTAATGGATGGGGGAGCTTACATGTCTGAAGCAAGGTCCTGGAGTGACACCGTACCGTGGGCCGGTGCAAGGCAGGCAGGACGCGACAGGACATGGCGGCAGTCTTTGCTGGGAGAGGGGGATTGCCAGTTATATGGGCATTGATGTCAGGTGGACTCATCAGTTACCAGGGAAACCAGCGGAGGGCATGCACCTCCCCGCCCCTTTGATAAGAACAATCACCAGCTGGGACCTGGGGCGAGTACGCAGGAAGGTCAGTTGTATGCATAGGGTGTAGGTGAAGCAGGCCCTGGTCGGGCAGGGGATGGACAGAGAGCAAGAGAGCCGCCATCCTGAGTGGCCTGAACGTACAGCGTCTTACAGTTTTTCCTGACACCCGCTCCCACCCTCACCCAATGGCTCTTTCCTCAAATAGATCTTTTTCCTTGCTCCTGCAATAGCAGTTTGTACATATTAGAAAAAGTGTTTTCCCTGAGAAGTTCTGGGATAAAAGTGTGGTATATTTTCCTATTTGAAAGATAAACTGTAAGGTTAGCTGCAGAGATCCACACAACATCCCCTCAGGTGATGCTCAGACACATGATTAGTTCAAATAGAAGAATACTTTACGTTGCATTTTCAAGAAAGAAGTTCATTTTTACTGATTCACACTGTTTTTAAAAAACATCCAGAAATGGTTTTGTTTGGCCTTCGTGCACATTTCTCTGATGTAATCTGAGCAAACGTGCACTTTCTGACAGTGGGCCACCCTCTAATTAATAACATCTCACATTTCCCCTTTATTTAATTCCTGACTCTTGGCGAAACTGGGGGCTGTAAGGATCACGTTGGTCAGACCTGGCCTTAGAGTACCGTTTGTTCCCTGGGGTGGACGCTGCCCCAAGGGGCTCTCCCAACCCCCAAAAGTTCTCATATGTCTGCATCCAGTGGCGCTACCCTTCGAAGAAGGCGCTGTCCGGAGTGCCTGCTGTGATATAACAGGCCCTTTAAAGCCATATAAAACTAGGAGGCTTTTAAATGTTAACAGAAGGTCAAGCCATTGGGCTTGAACGTATTTATTGGATTTCACTTTTTTAGTAGCGAGAGGCATTTCCAGAACTGCTGTGTCTTGCCACAAAAGTGTCCTACTCGGTGTATTTAAAAGTCTGGCCCTGTTGAAGTTCTTTTTATTTTTTTAAAGATGCCTCCAAACGTAGCAACATTGCAGCCAATTTTTATATTTTCAAAATTTGCTATATTTCAAAGTTTTTCCTTTTTATTATGAAATAGGTGTACTAACACGCCCACATCCCGTGGTTGGTCGATAGGGAGCGTTGGAGAGCAGCTAAACTTCCGGGTGACAACAGGGCGGCGCCTTTCGGGATCTCTGGGATGTTTGTTAACCGCCCACACTTCCAGGTCCACCCCAGACCTAACCGCTGGAGAATCTCTGTGGGTGAGCTGTGCATGCTAAGAAGACACAAAATAGCCTCAGACACACTGACACCCAACAGCCACTACTGTAAGAATAGAGGCAAGCCTCATTTTATGAAATTGTCACGGGACAAAAGGGCTTGCACTTTTAAAGCCAATTTCTCATGTGAGGCGTAAATTTAATTGAACACATAAAATCTTTAGTTAGTGTCAGCAATGCCCATTAATAACATCAATTAATCCATAAAATGAATCTCATATTAATCGTACTTGTCTATTCTTTATTCTTTTTTTCTAAGATATTATCAATTTGTTTACTACTTATCACCCAATAGAGCATCAGTGGTAAATTCATCTTCCCCAAATTTGATAAAAGTGCTTCTCCTTCTATGTTTTTAAATTCTGGGAAACATGTTTCCTCCCAAATGGTCAGTCTTAGGTATCATGGAAACACAGTAAACACATTTTGTTTGCTGGAAACAAATAACTGGAAAACACTGGAGAATAATTTCCTCCATAAAATTTTTATCTGAATCACCCCATATTGTTTTTCCACTCCTCACTGTTTTCAAGTTCTCAGAGACCTTTAACCTTCTATTTCTTCATTCGTTCTTTAGTTTCTCTTTATTCTACTCCAATATTTAATTGAAGAAAGGTGGAACATTTTTATCTGAGAACTTGAATGTGAATATTCTCAGGATCCTTGCCACAGGTACAGATCTTGTCTGCTTCATTTTGGATGTTTAAGTCTTCTCCTAGACATTAGAGAATCCCTTCATCGTTCATGATTCAAAACTATATCTTGAGTACGGTTATGGACCAAATTTTGTCCACTCTAAATTCATGCTGAAACCCTAACCTTCATGTGAATGTATTTGGAAATAAGGCCTTTAAAGAGGTTAATTACAGCTAAACGAGGTCATAAGGGTGGGGCCCTAGTCCAATAGGACTGATGTCCTTCTAAAGAGGGGAAGAGATATACATCAACAGAGAAAAGGCCATGTGAGGACACAGCAAGGAGGCCATCTGCGAGCTAAGGATAGAGGCTTCCGGAGAAACCAACCCTGCTGGAACTTTGATCTTGGACTTCTCAACCTCCAGACCTGTGAGAAAATAAATATCTGTTGTTTAAGCCACTCGGTCTGTGGTATTTTGTTATGGCTGCCCTAACAAAACAATACAAGTGTTTTGTGCCATTGGCAATCTAGCAGATGATGTAGAATCGGCAATCTATCATCCGATTCATCCAGTAACTTTTAATTTTGTTATTAAGTTTAAGCAATGGCAATGACTTATAAATTAGCCTTTTTGATTGGCACAATGTCAAAGACAGTGTGGCAATATTTCAAGCCTTTTTTACTAGAGAATTTTGTTAACTTTAATTTTAAACTCTTCAAAAACTTCTCTTGGTAAGAGGGTTCAACAAAATGACATATAAAAATCACCCTTAATGTTCCATATTATAATCAATCATGCCAATTAAAAACATTAAGATAAAAATACTGTATAGTTTAAAATGGTGTAGTAATTTCTGAATTGAAAGCACAATACATCATTTTGACCTGGAGGATTTTTAGGATCATAAGAGTATGTATAACAAAACCACATAGGGCAATTTATATTTATATTGCAAATAAACATCTATATAACATATATAAAAGAGAAAGTGATACTGTGAGATCATTTCGAAGCAATTACTCTATTTTAAGAAATCAAACAAGATGGATACATGTCTTCAAAGTTCTTTTATTTCTTCTCAGTGAGGATCTGTCCTGATGATTCTTTCCGTTGCCTCAGTCAGTGAGAAAATCCTCAAGAAATGGTACAAAATTCTGCAGCCCATACTGCCAGAGCATCCTCAAGATTCAACCATGGACTCTTTCCTGCAGGCAACAGTCATATGCTTCTCACAAGATCAGTATTTGGAAAGGATGCTTCAGCTTAGATGCAAAAATCATCTAGATCTAGAAGCAGCTAATTTAGTTCTTGAGACCCTTGTCATAAATTTCTTGGCATTTTTGACTCTAAGTCTCTCTTGGTTTCATTCTTTTTGAAGCAGCAGTCAGTTCACTGGGATACAGAGCAACAAATCAAAAGTTGCTTATTAGCATCTGGAAAGAGTAGAAGTCACAGCTCACCAAGTCTGGAGAGTAGTTAAAACATCTCTGTTCTATGTGAGAGCTACAACTACACATCTCACAAAGCCCACAGCTCAAGAGGATGATTTTGGCCCAAAGTGTGCCCTATGGATATTCAGTTAATACCTTTATCTGAGCATCATACGGATAAGAGTTATACTGCCTTCCAGTGGATAAGAAAGGAAACCCCAAAGCAAAGAACCTTATATTTAGAAGACTCTTAAAGATATAAACAAGGGTTGGCAGCTTCTGCTGACTCCCATTTAGGCAATATGTAGATATACAGATGTCAACATCTGAGATGAGTGTACGATCTCAAAGAGGAGATCATTTCCTGCTGCAACCCGCTTCCCTCCCCTTCCCTAAACTTCAGAAAACTCTTTTGAAAACGTTTGGTTGAAAGGTAGTTGTTAGGAAAGAATTCTTCCTGGGCCACCCGTGGTTCTGCATTTCTTGTGACAACTTTTGTTCCTTACTATTATTTGCTTGTGCAGCAAACAGGCCTGGAAGAGAGTGTCTTTCTCCAGGGTGGAGGACATATTTGTTTCCTGACCAGGACAACACAGATACTGTCTTCTTCCAGGGCGAAGGCTGGGCAGGTTTGCTAGCAGCCACCTTATAAAATTAGGAGTTCCTATGAAACCAAGCAGGACCCTGTGGGGCCCTCCTGGGTACCAAAGCCTTTCCGCGTCTTGTTTGTAGGAAAAAGGCTTTCAGTCTCCTAGGCCTTCCCTGGGTTCCAAAGGGCGGATTCAAACAGTTACTAATTAGGCGAGTGAGGGAAGGCAGAAACAAAGTAAAGGCAGTCCAGAAACAATAGTGCAGCCATGGGGTAGGGTCCTGGCTCCTCCTCAAGTGATATACTTGACAATCTGATACATACCTTTGAGTTCTTCTCCAGGGAATAAGGCCCCCTCCCAGGTGGAGGATGGTAACTTCAGGCTGAGCTTTACGCACGTGGACTCCAGGCTGGTTGGAACCAGAGGCTGATTCCTGGCACATCATCCTGTTATCTCACCACCAACCAACCGGAGGAAGGTCACACACCCTGCAGCCCTCCCCTCGAAACTGTGCCCATAAAAACTCTTCTCAAAGAACCGTCCGGGCACTGGGGCTTTTTGAGCATGCGCTGCCCAGTTCCCCTTGTGTGGCATCGCAATACATCTTTCTCTGCTCCAATCTCCGATGTATCCACTTGTTGGGCCTCACCGTGCATTGGGCACATGAACTTGGGTTCAACACCACCTAAACCCAGGTTCCTCAGCTGCGACAATATGCAGCAGCCACCTGGGCTGCTCCACGTGGCTCCATGGGACTTGGGGAACAGGGGAACTGATGGGAACCTGGAATTCATGCTGCCGGCGGTGCCGTGAGTAATAAAGTCCTTCGTCTCTGATCCGGGAGTCTTGTGTCTTCTGCTGGCTTCCGTGACACTGTGGCAGGCAAGGGAGCTGGGGGTGGTATATCTTTCCTGCGTTTGCTAGTCTCTGGATTGTCCGTGCTCTTCCTACATCTTGAGTCTAAACTATCTTATTAAAATTCCCTCTACTGAACTACCTAGCATAGGCCCTATTTACTTACAGGCACCCTGACAAATACAAAGGACGATCTCATACCCCAATTTATTCAATATATCCACATTGAAAGGCTCTCAAGTTGTTTCTGCTCTTTTGATACTAAAACGAATAGATCCCAATATTAAAGCATTTTGAGAAACTGTAGAAAAAAACATTTAAGTCAGTATTCCATCCAAGGGAATTAGTTTAGTATGTACAAGTAGAATTATGATCATGGTTTCCCAAAGAGTCTCAATTCTCCTAATATTATTTGACATTTACATCTTTATTAAAAAAAAGCATCAAATTCTCTTGGAGCTTAAAAGGAATTTTGCCTGTTTTTGTAAGTCCTTTCACATCTCCAACTTATATACCTGGGTTTTAAAATTTATTTAAAGAATTTATATTTTTCAGTTTTTCTTATATTTTCTTATATTTTGCTTTTATCCTAATTAATTTCCACCTTCTGTCTGTCTTGTTTTCTTGGTCTTTTCAATCTTTCCAAGTTGAATATTTCCATTTCCATTTTTATTTGTTTATTAATGAAAGCATTTCCTTCCAAATGCCACTTTGTCCACATCACAATGGCTTGTAAGTAGAATAAAAATCATTCTTTTCTAAATTATATAATTGTGGTATTATTTCCTATTTTATATGGGAGATTGCTTGTGTACATTTTGTTGAGATATTGCTTTTTTGTGCATATTTTATTAATTTTCATTTAATAATGCACTGTGGTCAGATAATATGGCCTGAGTAGTTTCTATATATTGAAGTTTATTTTTTATTTTTATCTAATATATGACAATTTCTGTAAATGTTTCATAGGTACTTGAAAAGATGCACAATGAATGTAGAGTCTCTCTACACACACTATTCACTCAATTTCCTTCTCCATATATTCAAAAAAAACTGTAAATCTACTTTATCAAATATGAAGGAAAGCATTAATTTCAAATTACTAATTAACATGTTCCTGTCCATTTCCTCTTGTATATTTAAGTACTCTTATAAAATAGTACTTAATGAAACAGTACACATGAAAAGGGTATTTTATTTGACACACAAAGCTTCCTGACTGTTTTATGGTTCTTTAACTTATTTTCCCATTCTTTAGCTATAGTTTAAAACTCCACTTACAAAAGTTCTCCCCGTCCCAGGGTTCAGCCTAACCTCCGTCTTTTCACCTCCACTCTTCCACATAAATGGGTTAGTAATCTCCCCTTCTTTCTTGGCACATCTGGGCTTCTTTTCCAAGAAGTGGTGTTGTCCATCATCCATTCATTTCTCCTGTGTTTCATCTGCACTTGGTCTACTAGAAATTCCTAGGCATTTACCACATATAGATAATAATACCACTTCCCTATTTTCAGCCAAATTCAAATATTCTACACCTTTATCGTCTTTCGGTCATTTTTCCTGGCATTTGGCCCAGAGATCACTTATTGTATCTAGTCAAATCCTCATGAAATTTTTGGGAGATAGGAAAGGGATGAAATATCCCTCTTTAAAATGAGAGGAGGCTGAGGCTTAGAGGTATGACCTGACTTTTCTAAGGAAGTGGAAGCATGAGACTAGGACCGTGCTTCTGCTCTGTCCTGTGCTTTTTCTGAGCATCAAGAGATTCTGTTTAATGTCTTTCAAATCAAGTTTCATCACAAGTAATATTAGATACTGCATTATTTTTTGTGGAGGATTGAAGATGGCTTCAAATTCTTGGAAAGCCTGCATTCAGAAATAGGGCCTCTAGGTTCCAGACCTTTCAATCTGGGCTTCTGGACTGGTTGGTGACTGCTCTGATTAACAACATCTGGTAGATGTGACATTTTGTTTGTTTCGGCCATGCCCTTTGAGACCTTTATGGCAGTTTCTCCTTGTCTCCCTTGTTCTGAGTCACCATGTGAGTCACACTGCTCTGAGGCTGCCATGGTGTGAGGAAGCCCAAGCTCACTGTGTACACAGGCCATGTAATTCGATGTTTAGACTCTTTCTTAGAGAATCCAGCCATTTTCATCTTACAGATGGAAAATCAAAATCCAGAAAAAATTCAAGGATTTGCTCGAGGTAAAACCCTAACTCCAGAACCTCCAATAGAAAACAGTTTTCTTGACTTCTGAGAGCACTGCTCTTTAGACTCCAATGCTGATCTCTCCCGGGAAGATGAGCTTCCTCCCCACATATGACAACACGTGACAACACAGCCTTGTACTTTGACAGAACCTGTGCCGCCAAGAAGCATCAGGAAGGGCCTGACAACTGATATAATTTTTGTGAACATACAGGCTACCAGCACCTCTTCTCGCTTTTACCACAAACGTTATCCAGGTTATGCTACTGCCTTTTGCAATTTCCCTTTGCTGTTCTGGGACTCTGCTGGCCCTTGTGATAAACCTTAATGCTAATTTGTGTTCACCTACATAAAATTCATATGTATTAAAAAAAATGGTTAAAAAAATCAATTCTGGGGCTTCCCTGGTGGCGCAGTGGTTGCGCGTCCGCCTGCCGATGCAGGGGAACCGGGTTCGCGCCCCGGTCTGGGAGAATCCCACATGCCGCGGAGCGGCGGGGCCCGTGAGCCATGGCCGCTGAGCCTGCGCGCCCGGAGCCTGTGCTCCGCAACGGGAGAGGCCGCAGCAGAGTGAGGCCCGCATACCACAAAAAAAAAAAAAAAAAAAAAAAATCAATTCTGGGGAATTCCCTGGTGGTCCAGTGGTTAGGACTCGGCACTTTCACTGCTGAGGGCCCCGGTTCGATCCCTGGTTGGGGAACTAAGATCTCAGAAGCTGCGTGGTGCGGCCAAAAAAAAGAAAAAAAGTATTGAAAAAATAAAAAATAAAAAAATCAATTTTCCTTTTGCTCTGTCTCTCCTTAATTATTGCCTAGAATTTAAAAAATCATTTTAGCACTCAAGACACAAATCTATATAATTGGGAGAGGAAAAATTCAGCATTTATAGATTAGCATTTATGAGTCATTCTCTGTGGGCCTGGCCCTGTGCAAACTAGTTTCATAGGTTATCCCATTTAATATCCACATAAATTGTCAACACATATGCCATCTGAACTTTACAGACAAGGAAAATGAGGCTCAGAGGGGCCATGTAATTTGCTCATGCTGCCACAGCCAGTGGGTAATGTTTCTGAGGCTCGGAGCCCCTGATGTTCTTCCCTCTTTAGCACACTCACTGTAAAATAAATTATTGGAACCCTCTTATTCAAAGAGCAGGTAAGGTGAGAATTACACCAACGGGGTCTATTCCACTGGATCAAGGCCGGAATGCGAGTGCCTCTTTGCTAGTTCAAGACAGAACACCGCAATTTGTGCGGCAAAATCACGGGGTTAAGTCCACGGGCTTTGCTGTCAGCGACCTGTCAAATATCAACCCCACAGCTGCCTAGCCTTCTGACTTCAGGAAAGGTACTTAAACTTTTTTTTTAAGATTCAATTTTTCCTTACCTCTAAAATTAATATAATGTGCCTTAAGTGTTGTTTTAAATATTTTATAAGATGATGCTTTTAGAGTGAAAAGCACAATGCTTGCCATGCCTGAAGTGCTCAGTGAAGACAGCTGCACCTTTACTGCTGCTACTGCACAGAGAGGTGGCTGAGACCAGTGGCGTCCAAGTCTCCATGTGGTCAAGATGTGGAGATTTGTCCAAAATGAGCTATCAAAGGAATGACAAAGGAGGCAGAGGCATCTACTTGGATCTAAGTCTAAAAGCTTGATAGAAGTAAAAAAAAAAAACTCTAGTAATGTAAGTCAGGAATAGGTGGTCAGTATGGGCAGGTGGGAGGGGTGGAAGACAGAGGGGAGACAGGTGAGCAGAGTGCGTGTATGTTTGCACATACGTGTACTATCAGCTGGGAAGAGACAGACACAGCTTTTCTGTATGAAGAGAGTTAAAGAATGCCTCATACGGGTGGATGTGTCAACATGGGCCCTGGTTTGTCTGAGACAAGAGAAAAATGGGCCGGGAAACACACTGTAGGTAAGAAGCACTGCAAAAATACAGGTGGTCGGGAAATATGTTAATGTGACACGTATATCAGTGTAAGAAAAAACAGTGCTGCTTAATAAGGAAATGCTCAACACCAGTGCACTCCTGGTTGAGAACATTTAGTTTTACTTGTTCAGCTTGGAAAACAGCTCATGAAACTTGAAAACTGTATGGAAACAGAAGCCCAGGAGAGCCTTAGCCAGCCAAGCTTGGATTGGCACTGCTTGGATTTGTTCAAACAGTCCTCTGAAGTTGGAAGGTTTATGGACAATTGGCTTCTCACAGACTTGACTTAATTTTCAATAGGGGACACCTTACACTTAATCTTCCATTTTATTCAAGATAAATGGAAAAAAAAAAAAGAGAAGATACCTTGCTGAGTTTGTACCAGACTAACAAATAAAATGTAGTTCATATAGTCATGTAGTAGAAGTTGCTAGGTGACATTTAAAATTGGACTTTGTAGAATATTATTTTCATTAACTTGAAACAAAACGGATGTCATTATTATATATTTTAAACCATATATTGGCCAAAATACTTTCATAGAGTGTGAAAAAAGCTGGATTTTGGAATAACATCAGAAATTATTACAAACATCTACATAAATACTTTGAGTATGAAGTACAGGTATATTCTTACCTGTACTCAGTAATGATTTTAAGAATATATATTCTCTATCTATCAATCATTCATCTGTCTATCATCTGTAAGCAGATACATTTACAGAGACACCCTTTGAATATAAGGAACATGATGAATACATAGTAAAGCATTAAATTTCATAAAAAAATTTTTTCTGTCATTTGATTTTGAAATATATAAATATCTAGAGGCTATAATAAGGTTTATATAATTAATTTCCAATGTCTGCATATAATAAAATCTGGGATGAACTTTAGTGGTGGTTATGCAATTTTACCCATTTAAAATTAAAGGTTTTTCTTTGCCATTTTATAAATTAGCTAATAATTATTGACATTTTACTAAAGACCAGGTGGCATTCTAACACTCTGAAGTAGATATTATTGATCCTTCTTCCTCTTTTAAGAAGAGGTAGCTAAGGCACAGAGGAGGTAAGAGACTTGCAGGCGGTCACACAGCTCTGCTCGTCTTTCCCTAGAGTCTACCTGGTTACCCAGCGTGCCATGCCGCTTCCACGTAATGTGTATGCATTCACTGAATACATCCCAGAATGTGAACCATGTTCACATTCTTTGAAAGCATCCTTAATTATCTTCCCATGCAATGCTTACATCAATTTCTTAGATTTTAGTTTGACCACTATTGGCCTAAGTGTTTCCCTATTTTACAGCACTATGCCAAAGAGGAGTCAGTCTGATTCTTTGGGTTGTGTGTGAATATGTCATATATGTTTTTATGCTGAGTCATCTTGATTGACTTTTGACATCTGTTTTGGTTTTTTTTTTAAGGAAATTATTCTTGTAATTGCCAAGAGCAGATTGTATGACCCTCAATAAATAAGATTACCACAGTTTAAAAATAAAATTTTTTTGTAATTTCCTTACTATTGTTCCATTCTAGCAGTACAAATAAAAGAAACAAAATTGTATTTTTTGAACATAGAAGTTGAAATTTTTCGTGTTAGGCATTCATTTTCCTTATACATTATCAATTCTAATCAAGTTGATTAAATATTATACATAAATATTATATATTGATATAATGCTTTTTAAAATTATTAATTTATTTATTTTTGGCTGTGTTGGGTCTTCGTTTCTGTGCAAAGCTTTCTCTAGTTGTGGCAAGCTTGGGCCACTCTTCATCGCGGTGTGCGGGCCTCTCACTATCGCAGCCTCTCTTGTTGCGGAGCACAGGCTCCAGACGCGCAGGGTCAGTGGTTGTGGCTCACGGGCCTAGTTGCTCCGCGGCATGTGGGATCTTCCCAGACCAGGGCTCGAACCCGTGTCCCCTGCATTAGCAGGCAGATTCTCAACCACTGCGCCACCGGGGAAGAAGCCCCCGATATAATGCTTTTTTTGAAGTGACATCTAGAGTATCCACAACAAATTTTAAGGGAAAAAAACATGATCTAAATAAAATATTTACTATTACACTGTGTCTCAGCACCACGTATTAGAAAAATTACACATTGCCTTCTTGTCATTTCCATCTCATTTGTATATTTATTGCAGACAGAAATGTATATTTTCTTTGTTTTTGTGTGTTTGTTTAGAGACGAAATTTCCTTTAGTGTTCTGAAACATTAGGAACACAGGCCCACTTTAGTTATCAACTATAATAATTTGTTCTAATTGAGTGAGCTTGTGTTAGTTTAATCAGTGTCTGTCAATCAGTAAAAGAAAATTTCACAAAAATGCTAATGGCATTTCCCAGCAGGGAACCGGTCATTGTCAGTAATCATAAAGGCTCTTGTCTTTTGGTTAATAATTGATAATGTTGAGCAATAGAATCAAGAATAGAACTTTGAAGATGAATTCATTAACAGATATTCCTATATATTGGATATAAAATACCACTTGCAATCACAAATCACACATTTAAACTTCTCCTAGAATTTTGTAAACTTGTATGAGTATTCCTAGAAGAGAGACTGGAAAAAGTGTTAACATTTTCCTGTGTGTGGCTCACGAGATTATTATGTTTCCAAATTCTTCACCTTTTCAGTATGGGAAAACTAGTTTTGTTTGTTTGTTTGTTTTTTCCCCCATAGCTGATAGAGATTCCTGTAAAATGTGGGTATGAAGAATGCTGTCACTCAAAAGGAAGCCAAACTACCTAGGATACATCCCATTCTGGAAGCTTTCTTATTCCTTCAAAATTTATAAATGAGCACATAGTGCTCATGGCCTTGTTAGATATACTTGAAAGGAACTGAAAGATATAATTTAGCTACAGTTGGGAATAACAGTTTAGTGTCTTCAGAATACTTACAACAAGTATTACGGTATTTTATACACTCTAAGATGCCATCATTAGAAAGCCAATGTGATTTTATGTAGCACTACAAAAGAGCAGTGCTGCTAATTAAACTGTAACTCCCATCTGACTAGAGAGATGTTAAGCTGTGAAAAAGATGTGCATCTTGGAATTGAGGCAGTGGAATAGCATTTCCTCGTTCATGCAACTATTTAGACAAAAAATAATTTCATAGGCTGGTAGCAGTCAATACTTGGGTAAGATTTATGATCAAGTATAAATCTAGAAGGGCAAATACACTCATTTCGAGTCTCAGTCTAAGCTAGCTGTACATAAAGCCTGCTTTGTTCTCTCTCCCCCTCTCCTCTTCTCCTCTCCACTTTGCCCTCCCCAGAGACAGGGCGGCATTAGACCCACCTCCATGCCTACAGGGCAGGAGGTAGAGTCAAACAATGCTGCTTCCTCACCAGAAATTTCTTTTCATCTTACATTATAAAAGGAAATAAGATCATTTGTTTTTAAATGATTACTGTTCAAAAGGTTTATTGTTTTGGGAACAGTAAAAATTTTTTAGTTTGTTAAATGTGCGAGTTTAATTTTGTTTCTTATATTTCTAGTAACAAGGGCAAGTAAAATGACAAATCTTACAGAAAGAAAACAATTTGTTTTCTAGGGAAGAAGTTCTATGTGAGACTCTGCTATTTGTTTTTCTCCAACCACTAGAGCTTAGGAAAACCAAAGAACTGACAGCTTTGGACAGCAGTGCCTTCAACAAGTCTTGCCAGTGTTGTTTTTTAGGCATTAGATAGTGGGTTTGCTATCTTGCAGGTGTTTCAATAACACTGATGCTATTTGTCCTTAAATTGTGTACAGAGCTTTTCTGGTGACCAGGAGGCAAGAATTACTGGGAACAGGGGCATTCCAGACACTATGCTATTAAAGGACACACTAATTCTTGTTATGGGAGACTGTTCCCTTTTAAATCACTTACAATATTGCAAAGTTACTAACGACCCCCCCCAACTTCCTTTACTTATTTTTGATAAGATATCAGGAAAAATCTGTGTTTTAAAAATTACATTTATGTCGCCTCAGCTGCTCCTTCCCTGTGGACATTTCATAATACGTGTAAAGCTTAAAAACATAAAAAGCAAATTAATGTTTTTTTGTGTGTGTTTGTGTTGTGTGTGTATGTGTGTAGAGATCCATGGAAATCCAAAATTAAATTATTTCAGGTCTTGTTGAAGATGAAGTCAGCCTACACTCACCCTCAGGGGGCTAAGCCATGCTGGCATATTTGCAATGTGCTTTCTGATGAATGGCTGTTCACCAAGACAATGAAAACTTTCCTCGATAATGTTGCACATGCAAGGCAGAGCACCTATAAATGCTTTTGGCAATAGAATTTGAAGAACTTGGAGGGTTCTAAGAACATGAGCTCTATGAAATGGAAACAAATTCTAGAGGTGCCATTTGTTTAACTATCTAGCTTTAATAATTTCCTCAAATATTTGAATCTTAGTAATCTCAGAGTTCCAGTTTAAAATTTTTTATCGTGGCTTAATTCTCTCATGTACCCCCCTACAAAATTCTCTTTTAAAATAAGGCTAGTTTTGAGTTAGTAAGTAAAGAAAATATAGGACTACTTAAGATCACTCTCTGTTTTACTATCATGATCATTTTCCCTTTCTTATCTGGACTAAAGAGTGAGAAGCTGAAGCTTTACATCTGAATGGAAAAAGGAAGAGTGTCTTCTTGTACTGAAGAAATCATTCTCCATGGAGCTTTGACTGGGGACCTTCCAATAAGTTGATTATCCAAGAAATCAATCAGGCTCTACTGTCATGACAACATAAACATGACTAACTGGTGTTTTTAGTATAGTTGAATCAAAATTTTGTAATGGCATTTCTTAACCATCTGATTTAATTATTTACATTAATAAAGCATGGAAAACTTGACATTTCAAGGAGTAAAAGGAAAAAGATAAGCTTACTCAAAATTACAAAATTTTGATCCCACAAAATTCTGGGCCACTTGAGAGAAGGAACACTGTTGTCCTTTTCTTGTTTTCCCTACCACCCCGCAGCATTTTGAGCACTGAGTAATAAATGTATTATTTACAAACCTGTGAATAGAGTTAATAAATGGCCAACTTCTCCTTTAAAACTTCTTAATGGAGTCAGTTAATATTCATTCATTCTTTCATTATCTTTCTCACTGAAGGAAATGTAAGTACACACCTCTAACAGTCTTACCGATTTTGTGATTCTTTTTATCCAGTTCTCCACAGTGGAAATGAAGTGTTTTATGCACAATGCTTTTCTAGATATCAGATTCTTCAAACAAGAATAGAAACATTGCCTAACTCAGATTATAGAGATATATCAAAATATGTTTATTCATGTGTTCCCTAGGAAGGATGGTGATAAATGGGGCAAAACCAAGTTTTACATGCATATGATGTTAAAAGATATATTGAATTCTTTCTCTTATAGTTAAGAAATGGTTGTTGAGACATTATTTCTCATTCAAGTTTATCTATAAAGCCAGTAACACTCTGAAATCATCTCTTTTTTAAAGGATGAAAGTAAATACTTCAGTTGCCTGAACAACGATGTTTGGGGAATTCATTGCTTGTATAGCTTCTTGGTAATCTTTTTAATAACGTTAAAAATGTATAAACATTTTCTATCTAATCAATATTTATCTTCCACTGCTTGGTTTTAAAACTGGAAAGCCAATGAGCAGTGTTATCTTCTTATTTTGTAGTGAATATATAATAAACAAAATGCAACATTTTTATATCTTAGGTAGGTTTTCCTGTACTTTTCCAACTCGCAAGTTACACTATTGCCTAGTTTATGGCACAAACCTTTGTTTTATTTTGTATAAATCAATTAAGAGTTAGATAGAGGGTATTTAAATTCTATTCCAAACTTGTTGGAATTTCTTTTTTAAAAAGAGATTTGTGCATGTAGAGGAGGTCTTTTAAAAGAAAAAGAAAAGGTATCTGGGAGACCTGGAAATCTGTGCTTACAGCCCTAGAATTTGGGGCAGTTCTCAAGCTGTGGTAGCATGCCCTTGGAAAAGCATCATTAGTTCAACTTATTCTAAAGAATGGACTACCAATGGAGTAATTTAATTAGTATCAATATTATCCTTCAGAGAAAAGCATAGCTTTGCAATCGCTGTTGAAATTAAACCAAAGACTCCATTTATATGTATGCACCAAGTTGATGGAGTCTCTGATTTTGTGATTTTCAGAAACATTTGGTTTCTTTGTTAAGCCATACTGAGCCTGCTATTTAAACACCTGCCCCCTTTCCCTTCCACCTCTGAGCACCCAGATCTATGGTGTACCCAAATCCTGGCTTTCCACTGCCTGAGATCTTAGTAGGTGGACCTACCATCTCTAACTCCTTCACAGCAATTGCTTTGCTCCACTCCCCTGGACTTGCTTCTCAGTGGCACAGGATAAGATAAACATACAACCGCATCAAAAGCAAATGTAAATTAAATTTTGTTTTGCAAATGTTTTGGCACAAGATTGTTAGACATACTTGTAAAGGATTGGAAGACATTACGTAGCTATAGTTGGGAATAAAAATTTAGTGTCTTCACAAACATTGCAAGTCTTATAATTATTCAACATCACCATCATAATAATGAACCTTTCATAGTGCTTTCTGAGTGCCAGGTCTGTTCTTAGCACATTATATATGTTAATGCACAGATACCTCATTACAGCCAAATAAGTAGAACTCTTGTATCCCCATTTTACAGATACAGGAAAATGAGACATTTAGAAGTTAAATAACTTGCTCAAGATTATACAGACAGTGAGTGGTCGAACGGGGATGGGAACCCAGTACACTGAGTGCTCTCCTTACAGCAGACAATTACAGTTGCATGAAAGAGCTCTTGAAATTTCCTTTATGAAATACAATTTAAATGACTCACTTATGAGCAGTTTGTCCGTTCAGAACAACTAGAATTAAAGAACTACAGCTGGTGACTAATAGCAAGTGACATCACAGTTGTTCATTTTGGCTGAAAATTAACATCAGCAGATTGTAAATATGGGCTGATAATGAATGTTCAAGATTCTGAAATAATTTGAAGCTTGGTAGTTACATTTGTTTCACCCGATTTAAGCCACTAGAAAAATGTCATATTAATTAGATAATTGTTACAATAATTTAAATTTAACCCAAATCTTTCTAGAAGAGTAAATCATACCAACCTCCTATTGATGCTTCATCAATTAATCCCATAGTCTCATGTTAATAATCCTATTAATATTCAAGTTACACTTTCACCCCCACTGAAGGTGAAATGTAAGCCTGATTTGCACTTGCTGCCCTTAAGTATTAGGAAGGCTTTTTAAACCATACCTTAGATAGAGAAAAATGTGTATGTAGTATTGACAAAATCTGAAATGTATTAAAAATAATGTAAAATCATTTGCTAGACTATTTGTCTTCTTACATTTAAAAGATAATTTTATACTTCAAAATATTATGTATTTGAGGATTTTAAAAGTCAACACTAAAATAATACTAGATATAAAGCCCCATAGTCTTAAAATGGAATAGAATTATGAAAGTTCTTCTGGGAAGTGACCCACTTATTTCCCAAAGCTCCACTTGTCCTCTCATAGATGGAATCTAATGCATCCCTCTAAATTCTGAAGAAAGAGAATATTGACCTATTAAAA
Source organism: Physeter macrocephalus (assembly GCF_002837175.3). Taxonomy (NCBI): domain Eukaryota; kingdom Metazoa; phylum Chordata; class Mammalia; order Artiodactyla; family Physeteridae; genus Physeter; species Physeter macrocephalus. The sequence continues at coordinate 80,689,068 of NC_041232.1, read as the reverse complement.
TTATAGCCGATAATAATTCCATTGTTTGCTTTTCAAAGAAGTTAGTAGTAAAGCTTATACTTTTTTTTAGCTACTTGTAAAATTTGCTATTTCAGATTCTTTTTAAAATTATTTCTTAGCTTGACCCTGAAACTATAGCATAGTTCCACGACAGGATAACAGATAGCTGGTAAACAGTATAAGCTCCTTTTGCAAACATTTTAGTATCGGCTCTTAAACACAGACAAAAAGAGCTGGAAGTTTCAGAGAATCTAGGATAAATACAAAGACAAAAAGAAAAGTGTAATCCTTTCTGTAGAAACCTATTTTCCTCATTATTTTGGGTCCACATTTGCATCTCTGATTGTCCAACTACATGTGGAGAGATGCAGAGAGCACTGCTTCTTGTTTCACTCTCTGTGCACTCCACTCCTCTCTGGGTAACTGTGGTAACAGGTCATAGGTACATACACGAAGTGCATGGCTCCCTGTAGCAGCCACAAATAGCTTCTTTTGTCACATGCTGAAGAGGATATTAGAAAGATGAGGTTCAGTAACTGGGACAAGCTCTCGGGGCCGGGATGGGGTTGGACGCTGGGGCGCTGTCATGAAAGGACCCACATACACGCAATGTGCATCAGACCTCAGTGACATTCATTTCCAAGCCGTTAGGTTACCCAGGAAGGAGCCTTACCTTCTGCTCCATTTCTAGCATTAATCTTTCATGTTGCTCAGCTATGGCCAGTGTCGCAGAATGGACCTTCTGATAGATCATTTCTCCTTCCCTTGTTTGAAAAGTGAATAGTCCTTCTCCTGTGTCACACATTCTGTGAGAATAGAGATAGGGAAAAGAGATGGGTCTTCATGTGTTCAAGCGCGTAACAGTTCTCCATGTAAAAGATGCCCTCACCCTGTCATCCCCTCCACCTTGACTGAGTGAAGCAGATTCATCCTTGACCAAACCAACCAACGAACCAACCAACCAATGCATCTTTAAATGGTGCATGAGAATGAAACTAAGGGTGAAAATCCATGCACATCTGGATTTTTAAAGATGAAGTGTTCACAACAGTGTAAAGGAACAGACAAAAGTGATGTCAGTTATTACAGTGCATGTCTTACCAATATTTAAAGAATAAAAGCAAGTAGTTGTTCTCTTTAACAGCCTTCACTCTGATATCATAGCACTGTCTCCTATGACTTGATAGCTCTTGAAATGTTAAGAACTTAAGAAAAAATCTGCAGTTTTATACTCATGTAGTAGGAACCAAGGAGATTTTTCTAGTTTAAGGATTTGCATACATAGTTTGAAGCTTTTACTTAAACTGAGGAATCCTTACGTAAATCTCAGTATAGCCTAAGAAATAACATGGCAGAGAGGAGACTCCGTTTGTATGTGAGAACATCTGTCTGAACTTGGTCCCGCCACTTACCAGCAGTGTGACCTCAAGCAAGCTGACTAACTTGCCTGTACCTCCTTCGCACATCTCTAACAGGAAAAATAACAATACCCATCTCATCAGATCCTTACGACGATGAAGAGACTTGAGACAATATTTATAGTGTTACTTAGCAGATATTAAGTGCTCAAAAATGTTAGTTATCATTATTTTCATCATAGAGAAAGTATGGCACTAATCTCAATATCCACCATAGAGAAATGGTTGGCTTAAATATAATAGTTTTATCTGATGGACTATTATGCAACTGTTACTATGTCATTTCTGAGAGCATATAATAACATTAAAACTAATTTTTGGCCATGCCACAGGGCTTGCAGGATCTCAGTTCCCTGACCAGAGATTGAACCTGGACCACGGCAGTGAAAGCCTGGAATTCCCACCACTAGGCCACCAGGGAACTCCCTAAATTTCCTATAATGTAAATTCAAGAGGAAAAGAAAATCAGAATACAAATTCCTTTTCAATTATTTAACTATAATTACCTTTTACAACATAGTTTTTTATTGGACTAAAGCCAGTGACAATTTCTCAGGCAACAGGATTATGGTTAAGTTTTATTAATAAAGACATTCTAAAATAAAACATATTTTAAATGAATATTTAAAACCAGCTTTTAAAAATAATTGGAGGCCTTCAGAAAGACCCACTGAATATCAATATGATGTTCCCAATCAGAAACTGGACCTTAACGGGACTGCTGTGTTGTTGTTTTCGGGCTATAACACCAAAAGATTTGCACAAAATGCTCACGAGGCCAACCTCTGTCTTCCAGCACCAAAAAGATTTTAGATTCTACCTTATGATTCTCCAAGGAGTTTTAGTAGAAAAGAAGTGTCTCAAGAGGCTTCAGAAATTATAGAGGCTGTGACTGTCATCCCTCAGGGCTCCATAGAGCCAGCACTTAGCTTCTGTGAAAGAGATCTTAATAAAATTCACAAAGCGTGAAATGGAAAGTCTGAGGGAAAAACGAAGAGTTTTCACAAAGTGAAACAAATGAGCTTTCTTTGTTGATTCAGAGGGGTAAAGAACTCCAACAGCGGGAGGCGGCAAACCATTGGTGAGTGGTGAGCCCATCTTGTTTGAGGTTGAGTTTTGTTCATTGTTATCGGAAAAACGGTGCTTATTAGCCTTCGGAAATGAGATAACGAAGACACAAATTGTCATTCCATACTCAGTCACTGAGTTACAAAGGTCTAACACTTAGCACTTCCTGGGACTTAACTGTGCCCAGTGAGGGAGTCTGAAAGCTTACAGAAGGGTTTTATTTCCAGCCTCTGAAATAAAAACTACTGTAAACTTCATCCATAGATCAAGATACCAGGAATTAGAACATGCCAGCATAAAAAGCAAAGAACTTTTAGGTAGAAGGGGCTCTTTTTTAAACATAGGTACCTAAAGCCAAGCTGAAAGCAAACCTCTGCAGTATAATTGGCTCAGATTTATGACTTTTGTCAGCAGTGTCGGAAGAAACAGTTTAGGTTTTTCCCAGTTATTGTTTAAAACATGTTCTCTCGGGAGTGGTAAGGAACAGATATCAAGATCTTTTTCTCATACGTCTAAACAGTTTTGTGGTAGCAAGCCAGTGCTAGAGAGGACAATCAGAGGAGGGTGAACACTCATTCTGACAGCTATTGCCTCGCTCCTCAATGTGGTACCCAGACCAGCAGCACCTGCGTCGCCGGGAGCTGTCCAGAGTGCTGAAGCAGAACCTGCCTTTGACAATATGATTTGTACGCACGTTGTAGTTTGAGAAGTACTGGGCTATAGAACTCTTTCCACAGGTCACCATTTCATTCAAGGGAGTGGGAGATGATGCTTGGGATCCAGAGGAGGACAAATTAGAAGCCATATTTGTGCAGCTGAAGACTTTAACATAACAAACTGAAGGTTAGAAAGGAAGAAAAGTGACGAAAAGGACAAAAGAACCTCTAGAAGAATCCTTTCCTTAATTTGGAAAGAGCTAAGACAGAGGTGCTAGTTACATTTGAATATCCTAACCCCTCACCACTAACATGCACCTTTCTCAACTGCATTGACTTGAAGAATAAGTGAAAATATGGACAATGTATGTTTGTCCTGACTCCAAACTAGAATTTTATTGAAATGTATAGACAATTACAAATGATATCTCTATACTTAACAAGGTATTTGCACAAAATTAATACTTCTTCTTACCAAAAATAAAATGTTAAAGAGTAGAATCTCTAAGGTCCCTTTTAGCTTTAAGGAATAATCTTGGGATTCATAAAAATTCTAAGAAGTAAGTAGAACTGACACACTTATTTCCAGGTTTTTTTTTTTCTTTTCTGACATTGTGATATAAGGGACATTATAATAGCATAGACTATAATAGTACAGTCAAAAGACTAAGGGTACAAATTTCAACAATCATGTTATGGCCTGTCATATTCATTTATCACATACTTATCTAGTACTATAAGCCAGGCACTGTCTTCAGCCTGGGGATGAAAAGGAGGGAACAATATACATGGCTCATTGCCTCTGAGGCTTTTTAAATGGTGGGGAAGATAAGCATTGTTCAGAAAATGACTCACTGACTGTGGTAAATGACAGCAGGAAGAAGTACAGGGCCAAGAGGAAGGCCATGGAAAGTTATTTCACCTATTTACTCCTCATGTACAAAATGGGGGTGACAAGACTTTGTCACAAGATTGTTTTTATTTTTCTTTTAATCAAATGAAGTAATGTATGTGACAGGGGGCAGGAAAGGATTAATTCAGCAGGCCTGGGTTGCTCAAACTCTGCACATCCCGAAGAAAAGTCTGTTTGGGGGATGGTCCCTTGGAGGGTTTCTGGAATGCAACCTTGGAGCCTTTGTTGTATTCAGTCTGATAAGAGTGTTTCTTGTGCCTGAGGCCTTGAGCCATGCTGTATCCGTCTGACCAGATAAGTTTATCCTAACAAGGTTTGGTTCACCATGAATGCCTGTTTTGCTCTGGTGGTGGCTAGGGTCTGAGTGCCTGAGGTTGTTCCTGGACCCCGAGGACACTGCATGCCCATCTAGCTGACCCTCAACCAAAACCTCAGACACCAAGGCTCGTGGGGGGCTTCCTTGGTTCACAACACCTCACGCTTACTGTCATGTATCATTGCTCTCCCCGTGTGACTGCATGGGAGGGGGATCTGGAGGCTCGTGCATGCCTGGTCCCTCCTTGTCTGCATCCTTGTGTCTCTTCTCTTTGCTGATTGTAACACGTACCTTTCACTCTAGTAAACCAGAACTGTGTGCATAATAGTTTTCTGAACCTTGCGAGTCTTTCTAGGGAATCATTGAGCCTGAGGATAGTCCTGGAGTCTCCTCCACCCAAGACAGACAGCAGGTGGTAGGTTGTTAATGTATTTTGATGTAATAAGAATATTAAAAATCCTAGTCTTTTCCTTAAATGGCTCTTTTTCAAATTCCATTCCTCTAGGGATTTAAGAGGGCATGCTCTCTTTCTTTATCCCACCTCACCATTCCCTTCCAGAATCCCTTGAAATAACAGTACTGCCAGTCTCGTCTCTACTGTGTTCTAACAAATAAGAAATAACTAGAGTTCCCTGTGAATGTCTGTATTCAGAGGAAATTAAACTCCAATGAGGCACTCCATTATGTATGGGTCTCAAAGTTCCCTTCAAGGGGAGAAATAATCCTAAAAGATGGTGCCATGGAGGCAATTTCACTTGAGAAAAAGCCCCTACCATGTAATCGCTAGACCACTGCCCTCCTTTTCTTGTCCTTACGTCTCAAACTTAGCTCTTTATGAAGGCGTGGCATCAGAATTCCAGCCTTTCTTCCAAATGGCAAGCAAAAGAAATTTACCAAGTGAGAAGTTAAGGAAACAGTTTAAGAAGTGAAAATGGATACTTTAAAATAATTCTCTGGGAGTCTTTAGACATAATTTCGCTACAGATGAATTTGTAAACCTCTGGCAATTTTGTCCATCTTCACAGCATATAATTTCACTCCTGCAGTGAGTTTTGCAGTTTTGTATGTATATTTAGTGACCAAATATTTATCCTCCATGCACATAGAAATTTTAAACTCTCAGCAATGGTGTAAAGCACTTTCCTGAAAGCCCAGTGGTGTTTCTATTCATTATTTAAAATTTAATGTTTAATTATAGAAAGTAATGAAATTCTTAAAAGCACATCTCTTCTGCAGAGCAGTTAAACCCAATTAACAATTCTGTCCTGATAACAGTTTAATCTTTATTGTCACTTAACAATGCTAGCATTTTACTTTTTTTTTTTAAGCAGCTTTGAAAAGGCTGAAGTTTCTGTCTAAAGCTCTAGTGAGTCAGACGTTGATCCATAGTAAAAAATTACAAGCAAAATGGACAAACAGATGAAAGCAACAGTAAAGAAAGTCCAGAAACAGACCCAGTTCATATGGGAGTTCAATACGTGGTGAAAGTGTTGTCGCAAATCTGTGAGGGAAAGCTGGACTAGTCAATAAACTGTGTTTGGACAATAGCCATCTGGAAAAATATTTGGATCCATGTTTCTACCTCCACTGATATAAATTCCAGAGAAAGCAAAAACAAAACCAAAAAAGTACCAGAAGAAAGTAGGAAAGAATTCCTATGTAAACTCAGAAAATGTAGGGGGTTTCAAGCTACGATCCAAGGCAAAAAGTGCCAAAGATTGATAAATCTGCCTGTGAACAATTAAAAAAATAAGTAAGAAATCATAAGATAGCAAATGGCAAATTCAAAACTAGGAAAAATATTTAAGACTCACAACACTGATAACTTCTGATACCTGTAAGTTAGGTATAATATCAGTACTTTTTTCACTGGGTTGTTTGATCATTAAATGGATTAATATATGTAAATATTAAAACAGTGTTTGTAACTTATTAATATGAATTAGTACTTCTATTATTATTACTACTACTACTACCCAAATAGTTAGATATCTAAAACATATTGCTAAGCTAGTAAAAAACAAGGAGAATATAATATGTATAGTGTGCTAACAGTTTTGTAAAAAAGTATGTGGGGAAGAATTTATATACATCTTTGCTTACATGTACGTTAAATTCTGGAGGAATGCACAAGAAACTAGTAACCGTGTTATTTGCTGGGGGTGAAGTGAACGTGACAGGTGGTCTATGAGAGTGGGAGGGACACTTTTCGCTGATTCTTCTTTATGTAAACCATCAAATTAAATAAAGGAATGCTATCGATTTACTAATTGAATTTAATTAAAATTAAACCACATTAAAACTTAAAGTAAAGGTCTGAGGACCCTCACAGGGTTTTTGTGAAGATGTAGTGTTTACGATGTGCCCAGCTCAGTCTCTGTCCCGTGGCAAATAACAGGCTGCCCTCGGCACTCGCGGGGGACTGGCTCCAGGGCTGGATAGCAGAATCCGAGGATGCTCAAGCCCCTCGTATAAAGTGACGTAGCACACTTGGCCCTCAGTATCAGCGGTTCTGCATCTGCAGGTCAACGCTCAGTTGGTTAAATCTGCGGATGTGGAACCCACGGATACTAAGTGCCGACTGTACACTTTTACTGTTAAACTTATACAATACTGTACTGATGACTTAAGGGCCTCCCTTCCAGTTTAAACACACACACACACACACACACACACACACACACACACACACACACAGACACACACACACACACAGAGTATATATATTTATATATACATTTAATCTCTTTCCAGTGTAGCACAGGCATCTGATCTGATTTTCAAGGGACCAGGATTATGGAGAATTCTGGTTTGTAGAGCGTTGAAACAATACCCACAGCAATGAGGAGAATGATAACAGCTAGCTTTCGGGGAGCACCTACTAGTGCCAGGCATGGTGATACATGCCGTGTGTGCATTACCTCACTGAGCTTCACAACACCCCACAAAGCTCTCACTGCTTCCGTTTTACAGAAAACACCATGCTAAGGAGGCTAATAAGTTTGCCCAAGGCCATTAAAATTGATGTGGTCGAGCTGTGATCTGAACGTAGCTGTGTGATTTTGGAGCGTAAGCTCATCATCACTAAGCCCAGTTGCATTCATTCAAGATAAGAAGCAGAAGAGCACGCATAATTCTTTCATTATCAAAATTTTTGTAATAGAGAAACAGAGCTAGGACAGGGCTTGGGATAAAATATTTTGAAAGCTCTCTCCTTTGCTGCTGTTCCTTTTCTGTCAAATCAGGTTCCCAAGACACATACCTCAATGGCATATGTGCACCCTTAAAATGCACATGAAGGTAAATCAATCAAAACTGTTGAATTGGACTCAAACATGCCCTGGACTCCCAACTTCAAGTCAAGTCCTTTATAAGGAGGAAGATTTAGCAGAACATCTGCCATCCTCTCTGCCTCCTGACTGGACTACTGTATGTTCTTAAACATTTAATACATATGGTGGCTGTTCTTGCTTATCTCACTGTTGGTACCTTAGGGCTACAATGCTGTCCCTCAAACAAGTTAAGAGACTCCATCCTACAAGGAGATCTTGATTTTAGTCCAGGCTCTGCTGCAAATTAGCTTGAAATGCCATTTTGATCCTTTATAAAATTGAGTTTCAATGAAAGAATTGATATAAATGATCTCTAATGTACAAATTTCTTCCAAAATTCTACAATTCCTCCACCTGTGTACTCAGTGATGAGTACAAATTATAATCACATTAATTAAAATATCTCCATCTTTAGATATATTTTCCAAATTTTCATATTATTCTACTCTATTTACTTTTTCTTACTGCCAAATGTTCTCTTTTGGTTTTTCACCTAATGAAAAAGCCAGTTGAGTCTCCCTGAAGCAGTCTGAAGTTCTGGTTTTACTAAATCCTTGAGAAAATATACATATAAGATGTTCTTCTCCTTACCCTCCTTCCTGCCTCAAAAATTGAAAAATCCACCAGGTGAAGATGTAAATAACCCATAGGACTTTAGTTGCTATTTAATTACCTCAAAGCATGATCATAAATTATTAACATTATCATTCTCATTATACTCTTACATTGTGTTTATGAAGGTTTAGTGGGAAAAAAAGCCTTTGAAAAGGTTTACAGCTAATTTTATATGCATCCGGTGGCTTTACTGTAAAAATATCGCATACTCCTTGAGGATTAGGAGTTTTAACATCTGTAACCCCCAAGTGTCAACCACAAAAAGCACCCAATGCACTCCAAAAATGTTTGTTGACCGAAATGACTTGAAAATTATCATTATGATGGCTTCCTGACAGGTATTGAAATTGTAGTTCTGGATAGCAAAAAAAAAAAAAGCAAAATAAAATATCAAAGAGAGAAATTTTCTTTGAAGAATGACCCCATAGTGTTAACATATTCTTCTGAAAGGAGTAGACCAAACAATCCAAAGGAAAACAGAGCTGATACGTTCTTACGTTCCCAGCTGATACACACTTGGTCTGTCTTAATATTGTTTGAGGGAGGCTGTGTGTATATCATATGAAACAACCCAAACCTATTTTTGTAGGAAGAGCTATAGACAAAACAAGTCAAGCAAAAGTTTAAATTCTGTCATTTAGAAATTATATTTCCTTTTTAAAGTGAATTTGCCAAGTTACAGTTGGAAGATTTTTTAGCTTATCATGCAAGTTACTAATATTTAGACACTGAATTGCAAAAGAAGAGTTTTCCTTCTCTTACCATTTTGAGGGGAGCCTAAAAATGAGATAATTATATTCCCTTAGAGCAAAAGAGCATGTAATCAGGTTTTAAAATTACATTTTGTTCTCTTTTTGCTCTAAATATAGTTAATTAAGGTAATTTTTAAATTATTTGAAAGATACTTCTGTTGTCTCAAGTGACTACAGAGGAAAGTGTTTAAATTATAGCCAAAATAGAAAAAAATTCAGACTATACTTAATTTTATGTTGGTTATATTGCCTTTTCTTCTTCGGTTATGTTTATTCATTCATTGATTTTTTTGGACATCAGCCAATAATGCGTCAGGCCCTGTATTAGCTTCTAGACTATATTTTTAAAAAATCATATTTAAAAAATAATTAAATAATAAACATTAACTCATGAATTGCATTTGCTCTCATTACCTGTCTATCTACCCATCTTTCTATGTGTTTACTTTTTCATTTAAAAACTCAGTAAATGAGTAGATGGCTATATGAAATACATAACATAATTACACATTTTGAAGAATTGTACTGGTTATCCTTATTGTGTTAAAATTTTCTCTGAGGTTTTAGGTTGACAGATCACTGATAGAGTATAACTTTTACTCTTTTACTGCCATTATCAAAACAAACCACCCGGTAAAATGGTACAAAACATATCATTCTAAGGTAGAATATTACATCCTTTGTAATACCAATCAGGGAGAATACTGATTGGTATTACAAAGGATGTGGGCATATGTGTCAACTACAGCTTTTTCATTTGTTTAGAAACAGAAATTAAAATTAATGCCATGGTAAAAAATGAATATACTTAAATTTAAACAATTAAAGAATTTCAAATGCAATTACTTAGTTTTTTTTTTTTTTAATAATTTCAAATGTCATCATTCCAGGTTAGTAAATTTTAAACCTTAATTTTTAAACTTCACTTAAACTTTAAATTGTTTTCTTTAAAAGTATCTGAATTGAACATATGGTGAACAGACAATTTGAATCACCTTCAAAGTAGAACCCGCCTGCCAATGCAGGGGACACGTGTTCAAGCCCTGGTCTGGGAAGATCCCACATGCCACAGAGCAACTAAGCCCACGTGCCACAACTACTGAGCCTGCGCTCTAGAGCCCACGAGACACAGCTACTGAGCCTGCGTGCCACAACTATTGAAGCCCGCGTGCCTAGAGCGCATGCTCTGCAACAAGAGAAGCCACCACAATGAGAAGCTCGCGCGCCACAACGAAGAGTAGCCCCCGCTCGCCGCAACTAGAGAAAGCCTGCATGCAGCAACGAAGACCCAACGCAGCCAAAAATAAATAAATAAATAAATAAAAAAAAAATGAAATGAAAAGAAATCACATTAATTCAAAAAACTCCTCAAAAATCTAGAGACAAAGGAGATACAAGTCATCATTCCTTAAAGGAGATGACTCCTGGGAATACATTGCTTTTAATGTTTGAACAGGTTTTCAATTTTCACCTCTGATCCATCTTTACCTCCAGTCTACATCAAAGTCTCTAGATTCCTACACACATCAAGTCATGGAACGATGCAAATGACAAAAAGAAACACTGATATTGAAAGATGTAAAAAGATGTGAAATGGAAGTTGTATAAATGAAAAAACTTACTAGTAATCCTTTCCTTATCCATTTCTGAGTGTCAGTATTCCTGTTTTTAAAGTAAGAAGATTTGGCTAAATGATTGTTAAGATCCCTTTCAAATATAGAAGCAGTTCATAACTAAGCTTACAGATCCATTTAAGTGGTTAGTTAGCTTTAAACTTCATCTATTTATGCTTGTATTTCAAAAGGCAGCCAGTGTCTTTAAAACATGATGTACTGTGTTGTGTTACCTTAGTCTTGCCTTGGGTACTTTTCCTTTTCCTGCTTAACAACTTCCAGGTAAGGGAAAAGGGAATGGAGTTAATCAAAGTCATCTTGCTGTCCAGGAGTTCATGAGACAGGGATGTGCAGAAGATCAGCATGGACATATAGTTCATATCAAGGTTCATTTGCACCCATCTCAGATCCATTCGGTCTATCATTTATCGAGCTCTAATGTCACATGGTTGCTCTTGGAAATTCTCACTCAAACTCTCTGCCTTACATCCTGATATCACCTCTACAGTCAACAGCCCACTCTTTAAGGTGAGTACGATGGATAATTTTATGTGTCGACTTGACCAGGCCATAGGTGCCTAGACATTTGGCTAAACATTATTCTGGGTGTGTGTGCGAGGGTGTTTCTGGATGAGATTAACATTTGACTCAGTGGACTGAACAAAGCAGACTGCCTTCCCCAATGTGAGTACGCCTCACCCAATCCATTGGAGGCCTGAATAGCCCAAAAGGTGGGATAAGGGAGAATATGCTGTCTGCCAAACTATTTTTGAGCTGGGACATCAGTCTTCTCCTGCACTTGGACTGGAGTTTATGCCACCAGCTCTCCTGGGTCTCCAGCTGGCCACTGAAGTCTCCATTGTGAGACTTCTCCCCCCACCCATAATCCTGTGAGCCAATTCCTTATAATAACCCCCCTCTATCTAACTGTCTATCTACCTATCTATCTATCCATCTATCTATCTATCCATTTAAAAGTTCTGTTGCTCTGTACCTCCAAAGAACCCTGACTAATGCAGGAAGCATATCTTGGCTTCTAATCTCACCAGTCCTCCTGGAACAGTGGAGATCTGCTATCCTGACTCTGGGAGTGACAGAGTACTGAGCAGGGTCCATATAGATGTTCTGGATGTCACAAAAATCATGTGGGTGGTATAAAGATCAAAGAATGAAGAAAACAGATTTTGAAAGAGGAATTTCTGTTTACATTTTTGCTTCATTATGGACATTGTTCTCTTCAAGTTCTCTTTCTACTGAGATCCACAAAGACTTTGCATTCTGAGTCAGCTTATAGTGAGAAGGTTAAGAAAAATACTGCCCACCAGACCCAAGGTACCATTTTGTCTTCTCCAAATGCAGCCCTAGACATGGCAAGACTTGGAGAGCAAGTGCAGGAGAAGATTACTAGTCTAACTGATAACTTTTTTTCCCCTTCTCTACTGAAAAAGCACTGTGGAGACTTTCTCTGTAAGCTGCCTTGGGGAGTATTATTACAGCAAAAGAAATATGAAGCAAATACTTTGGTTCTGAAACTCAGAGTAAGATTTGAGCCCCTAGCTAGCAGGTTTTTATGAATTTTCAGAGTTAAGTCTAGATGACTAAATCAGATTTTTGCTGTAACTCAAGGCTAGAGAGAAATGGGGACGTGACTTACAAGATGACCCTGTTCCTTGTGGACCTGAGTGACGGTGGGAAAGAGAAGAGAAAAAGAGGTAGAGAAAGCAGGGTGAAGCTTGCATGTCCTGATGTGTCTCTTCCCTGAGTGAAAATTCTGGAGAAGGCAGGGATGTTAATAAATCGGTGTCTAGATAAGTGAGCCAAAGGCTACACTTTTGACTTCCCACAGCCTAAGCCTGGATGCAGGACATCCAAAATGTCCTGTGGAGGGGACTGGAACTGAGAGGCTGTGAGTGCTCTGAGATTAAAGAGAATGTCTTTGATCAGGTCCCAGTGGAAAGTGCCAGCATATTTCCCCGAAAGGTCAAATGGGTACAGTTACACTTCAGCAAATGCCAGTGTGGGGCAGACCAGACCAGGTGGTGCTTGGAACTGAGCTTCCTTTACTGCATGAGGCCACGTAAGACTGTTGAACGTCCAAACACCAAACTACACGGAACTGTGAAGAAGGGGGAGGAAGCCAGTGTATCACCAAGAAGAGTCATCTGAAAATGATGATTCCAAATGGCAAGTTAAAGTTACCTCCTCCTCACTGGGAGGGGATTCATGAGGAATATTAGATAGGAAATAAAGAATCTGCATTTTCTTTGCTCCAGTTGTGTTATATTCTTGAGCTGGTGATAGCTGTAAATCTTGGCAGTCGCAAGTCGTAACACCCTCACTCCCTTGTCTGTGAAAATTAACTGGCAAAGCTTTTCATTTGCTGTGATCTCACATTTATACAGTCAGGCCAGATCTATTGTCTCTCCATGAATTTGTGGGGAAAATTCTTTTTCCGAGTTTCTGCCCACACTTCTTTGCAATTCCTCCACCACGCTGTTCCTGGCCTCTACAATCACTTGAGAGGATGGAGTGAACTGGATGTATTTTACTTTGATTGGTATTAGTACTAAAGAAGCTCTTGTCATTGTCAGAAAACCACAGAAAGAGCCAAAACCAAAAATCTATTCTGAGATGTTGAGCATTGCGATGTGCTAGAACAAGCTCCAGAGACCCAGATTTCACTTCAGAGAAGAGTCCAACTAAAGAAGGGTCAGCAGGGCAGCCACATCCGAGCACTACAATCCTTTCTGCTGTGACCATTCACAGGCGGATTGGGAGAGTATGAATTAGTAAACTAGAAGCAGTCTCTCCGGCGAGATTAATGCTTGGTAAGAAACTGGAGAAACAGTACCGGGTGAGAGAGAGCAGTAAATAGACAAAAAGTTAAAGAAGAAAACAGATGCTTGGGAAAGGTCAGCAGGTCAAATGGCGATACAAATCCCCAAGGAGTGGAGATAGCGACTAGTCAAGCAAGAGCATCTTTCAGTGAACACGCTGGCTATATCTGAGGACATGAAAGGTTCCAGGAGCCAGAAAGGAGGGAGTAAAGATCAGAACAAGCTGAGGAAATAGTCAGCTTTAAAACGTCAATATTATTTTCAGGATTCCATCATCAGAGAATTCTCTGGACGCATCTCTCCTTGCTCATTCTGTCCACAGCCCTGGCTGAGGGTACTGACTGCAGTTCCCTGATAATTTCAGCTGCAGGTGGGTGAGACAATCAAATTCTCCCTGTTCAGTGACTTAAGTTACGACACACGGGGGTAATAACCTCAGGGTTAGATGCTCAGTTGTGAAAGGAGGCTCGGGAAAAGGTGAACAGATCTCGGCGAAGGTGTGGAGCCTCTTTCTGAATGTTTAGCTCTGCTCCATTTTGTCTGATTCTAGGTATACTTTGTTTCATGTGTTTGGATTCCATAAGATTTTGGATAATGGGGGATTCCATATTTTAAATAAACACTCTAGGTGATACGTGTGCACATTTCAGTTTGCAACTAGTGCTTTTAGAGCAAGTCTGTATGGTTTCCTGCTCCACTGAATGTAGGCGAGAACTAAAGGGCCGCACAGCACCTTCTCACAGGACCAAATTCTCATTAGCTTCTTTATTCATTCAACAAACATTTATCTGTCAATCACTGTATGCAAGGTACTTTGCCTGGCTCAGTAAGTGGCTGTGTAGAGATGGGTGGTAATTTGGAAAAGGTAACCTGTGAGTAATATTCTGGCACTTTTTCTGAGTAATTTATATTCTATCTGCCACCTCCAGTTCACCACATCTCCATGACTGGACCCAAATAAATTTCTTTCATGTTTCCAGAAATATCTTCAATCATTAATTAAACATCTTCAAGAAAGTTGAGGGTCTGGTGGTAGGAATGAATTACTTATTGGCATAACTGAGAAGTATTTATAGTAATAGAGTTATGGTTTTCTGAAGAGGGCAATTTCAAGTCTTTAGCAATGAAAACCATTGGAACATTGGTTTAACTAGCCAGAGGGCTGCCTGAAGATAATGGTTTCCTGGTGGGTCAGGAGGAGGAAAGGAACAGACACAAAAAATACTAAGTAAACGATGATGCCATCTTAATATTCCTCATGATTCTGGCAAGAGCTGGTTAAGGCGCCTCATGCAGCTGACTGAACAACTGGACCCCTTCTAGGCTCTTCAGATTCTCCCCCAGAGAAGTGGCCCAGCAGAGACGGGAGAAGACAGAGGAGCTGGCTGCCAGCATCCTCTTTAGCCGCCATCCCTGCTCAAGATGAAATACTGTGGAAATGTAAAGGAGGTGGGAGTTTACTGGTATCTTTTCCAGTGTTCTCAGCCCAGCACCAACTGTTGTAAAGAATGGAATAAAAATGCCACAAGGCAAAGTAGTCGAGAGAAATTTATTCTTCTACCCTTGAGCGCTAATGGAAATTCAAATGGTATACATTCTATTTTACTTTTCTTAATGGTGGAAGCCCTTGGTTGGTTACTGTAAATGCCTATCATGGATCAAGCTCCATGTGTGCTCATTTGAAATGCTATCTTCTCAGTGAACAAAAGATCATTTGCTGCTAAGTAACAGCTATATGATTTCATTTTTCTTATCACATATAAGGATGTTACAGAATCTCAGTTATATAACATTCTGTGTTGCTTTGTTGTCTACCATTCTAAATGCTTGAGCCGTAAAGTTATCTTACGTTTATATAATTCATACTATTTTTTTCCATCTAGGGATTGATGACTGGTTCCAATTCCCAAGGACTGCTTGTCTTGCTATTTTCATTAGGATTTTCCACAGATTAAAGGTGAGAAGGAATTAGCAAGGTACCAAACGAGGGAGGATTGAAAGGCAAATCTCCTCCGTTTCTTTTCAATTCGTGTTTATGTCAAAGGAAGCAGTCAAGGTTTGGGGATCCGGGTTAAGAGCTCGAGCAGCCCTGGGTTGCATGGACAGCGGTGGATGGAAGCCACAGGGATAAGATGATGCCCTGGGCAGGCACCCAGTATCCTGGGGAAGCACTGAGGATCCAAACAGCTCTGGCTCAGCTTGGAGGCCTTGGAAAAGTCACCTGACCGCTAAGTCTTCAGCTGCTCGTCTATAAAGCCATTTGTCTTACATACCTTATAGGATTGCTACGAGGATCAAAATGTGAAAGCATCATGAAAACTGTCAAGTAGCACGAAATGAAGGATATTATTAGGGTGATTATGGGAGCTGGTTTGACCAGGGCACTGTTGCATCTGGAGAGCTCCAACTTCCTCCTTAGCGACGCCTTCTGCCTGCATTTGAACATCACCAACCTCTGCTGCATCCCCCGATGCTGCTGCTGTGTGTTCTATGTTTGGAGATGGCATTTCCTGTTCTCAAACTGTGACCTGTAAGGCCTCTGGCAGGCCCAGTTGCACCCTGGTGCGTACTCTGTCCAAAGAGCAATTGTCCCTGTCGGAGAATTTGCCTGTGAAAAACGGCTTCCTCCGGTAAAGTGGCAGATTTCCACGGGGGAAATCGGCCTCTGCTTTCACCAACACAGACAATGTTGGAGAAGGGAAGGAAAAACATTTTGTTATTTCATCAGCTCATGTAAAGGTCATTTTTCAACCTGTTTCTCCTGCAGTGGAAAGTTTTGATTATATAGCTCTAGTAATGTTGCCTTTTTGGAGATTCATTTTTGTTCTCAAGGGCTGTGCTGTCTTCCCCCTACATCGAGTTTCATTATATTTAGTGCAGTGTGTAAGTGATGTAGTTAGAATTGCAGGCAAAATAACCCATTACTATACCTATTGTCAGCTTCCTGCATATTTAATAGAAATGCAGTATGTAAAAATATGTATAGGTCATCAGGACTGGCATGAATGGAAAGGCTTAGTTTCTATTGTAGATTTGGGTGACTATGTATTTTTCTCTGGGGTTCTATTTAAAATATGGCAGTTTACCTTGGCACGAAGAGTAAGAAAACAATTTCTTTTAGTCAGAATAATTTCTTTAGGGTTTCTATGTTATTGTGGGGTTCATTTTGAACCAGTTTTACAGGTAAATAGACCAGTGATATATATTTCCTCAGGATACTATGTTGTCATTTTAGATTTCAGTGCTAAATATTTGTTATTAATATTTTAATTAACATAAATGTGATTGAATTTAAATTTTGAAATATCAAGTATTTTGCTCTTCATGCAAACACATGGCAAAGGAAATAATAATTTACCATTTAAATCTTCTAGTTGAAAGAAAAGCATTCTGGATTCAGGCTCTATAGTGACAGAAGTGTTCTCTGGATGTGCTAAAAATGACTTATGTGACCTTGAATGTATTGACTGTTCTCTACTTGTACCCTGATACGCATTCTCTATCTTTTTCTAACGTGTCTGTCTGGCATTGTGCCCTGGGAAGCTGACTTCTGCAGGCTGAAACTTACTTGCCTCCTGGTTTGGCCGGAGGAGGGTGTTGACAGAAGACAGTAGAACTGGAAGGAGAACAGAGATGCTTTTCCACCCTGTCCTTCCTGTCTCAACACTGTGTTTTGACAGTGTTCCTTCTTCCAAGGATCTGAGTTCTTTCTGGGCTCTGGTTTCCTTGCTCCTTCAGGCCTGGGGTAGGGACAAGCTTCTCTGTTACTAGTCTCGGGGTGCTCCACTGCCCCGTGTTTGTTCCCTAATCATACCCTCACCTTTTAAAATAATTCCGACACTGGATTCTTCTCAAACCCTTTGAGTAGGTCATTTCTTTATTGCTGGGTCTAAACTTAATTTATAACAAGTTTCTTCATCTCTCTGAGTCTGTTCTCTCATTTATAAAAGAAGGAAAAGAATATTTATCCAGGACATCTCAGAAGCCTGTTATGATGAGCAAGAATAAGGATGGAGATAATAATAGTGATAATAATAATACCTGGCCTGCATTATGTATCTACTGCAAAGCTCACCCTCTACCCATGATACTATTTCCTGTGGAATGGAAAAACGGCCACAAACTGCTTCCCATCCTGTGTTTGTGCCCTTGCCAAGTGCCGTTAATACTCCTCGCATGAAAGGTGGCATTTTCATACATCCTCTGACTCTGTGCCAGCCTGTGGCTTACCTTGGCCACTGGTAAAATAAGATGCCATCAGCAGCTGACAAAGGGCTTGCTTGCTGCTTTGGAACCTTGCCACTGTGTGAACAAGCCCAGGAAGCCTGCAGGATAACAAGAGACACATGTCCCCATCATTTCATCTGGTCACTGATCCCCTAGACTGGTAGGAGACACCTTATTAGGTCATCCAGTCTCCGGCCAAGCTGCTACCTGACTGCAGGAGAATGTGCAAGCCCAGCCAAGATCAGCGGGCCTGGACCAATTGAGCAGATTGATGACCTACAGACGCATGGACATAAATGGCTGTTGTTTAACCATTCGATTTAGGTGAGTTGTTACACAGCAACAGACAGCTGATAGAACCATTCTTTGCAAATAAGAAAAATATGGCAGTTCTTTTAAAATATTATGTTATATAAATGAGTGATTTGTATCATACATTATTATAATCAATATGTTATGATGGGCAGAAAAAAAGGTGCTCCAAGAAGGTCTTGGGATGCTGTGCTTTTTGGAGTCTCTACAGCAGCAGACCAGAGCACAATGCAGGAGCACTGGAAGCGAAGCAGAGGGAAACTGTTTATCATCTGAGTTTCCAAAGGCATGCTGGCCATGAGTGTCAACAGATGATGTTGCATATTAGTTAGAATTAGAAATTTTAAAAAAATTATATGATAAAAAACAAAAAAGAGAGAATTAGATGGCAGAAAAGAAGTAAGTTTTGTGGACTAGAGTCTTAGGAGAGAGAGAGCACAGGATTCAAATACACCAGAGCCTTGGCTTAGAAGATGTCTCATGCTGGGTCAAAGAGTGTATCTGGATGGAAGCTAATGCCATAGGATCTTGTGTTTGGGACAGGAGGGTTGGCCTCAGCTCAGACAGAATATGACAATAGAGGATATCCAGATACTCTTCTATCCCGAGGCATGACTGCCTGGGGAGGACGCCCTCACCTGTGTGCAGTCCTTAAGGATCCTTCAGAAAACTGAAGTAATGACTATGCAGAGAAGTTCAAGAGTTGCATTTTTAAAAAGTGGATGCTTGGTACATTCAAAATATCATGCTTGTCCAGTCTGTGTCAAGTCTGAGAGGAGTACTAAGGAGAAGGGCATTTTGGGGAGAAGACATGGTACTTGTCTCTAAAGCTGGGTCACCAGTGTTCTCCGAGCTTTAGATCAGAGGCTGAGACATGAGGCTGACATTGGTGCTAATGCCTCTACATCAAGGAGGAGTTGCTAGGCTTTCTGAGGGTCCTCATTTGAAGATAAGAGTAATAGCTTACTTGGCTCACACCCTGTCATAAATATGGACTGAAAGTTCAAAGGTGTAAGTGTGACTATGTCCCTAAAAAACATATTAAGAGTAGCACAGCTTTCAACAGTGACCCAGAGTGACACAGACCCAAACCTATGATTTCATTGTATTATGTGGAATTAAATTAAGATCTCCACTGAAAAGAGGTATAAAACAACACCATCTCTTTTTTGAGGGAGATTTCATTTCCCCCGAGTTACCATAATATTCCAAATCCATAGGTGCCCTTGAACTGACCACTTTTATTCAAAAAATTCTCTCATAATTTAAGCCTCTTTGTTTAGAGACAGAGCAAACATTTTTGTTTGATATGGATATATTGTTTTATCCAATATAACCATAGCTCTCACTATAGAGAATAAACTTTCAATGATCCTTTGACTTCATTCTATTTAAAGAGACAACACGGTTTACATTATTTATATTTTTATGCTGTCTTTTGTAACCACAAGAAAAATCATTCTTTGGTGGTTATTTTCTCTATTTTTTTTTCTCATCAATAAATGTATGAAATACATTAAGTAAATTCATAATAATGCTTCCACTTCATTTTAAAAATCCTTCCTCCCTGGTGGCGCAGTGGTTGAGAGCCCGCCCCCCGATGCAGGGGACGCGGGTTCGTGCCCCGGTCCGGGAGGATCCCACGTGCCGCGGAGCGGCTGGGCCCGTGAGCCATGGCCGCTGAGCCTGCGCGTCCGGAGCCTGTGCCCGCGTACCGCAAAAAAAAAAAGAAAAAAAAAAAAAAATTCCTTCCAAGGGAGCCAGCTGAAAGCACTAATATAATTAGCATTTTTTGGTGGATGACTAGCGTCAAGACAGAGAGATGAAAATGCTTATTGCAATTAGAGAATACACCTGAACGTGTGCTGCATGCAACAGCACAACGTGATGGAAGAAAGTAAATTAAACTTACTTTTTTGTTTTAGATAACCAAAGCATTATTTTTCCAAGTTTTATAATTTATATTGTCATAAACATATTTCTGTTGAAAACGTCATCTTTATTTCTGTTTAAAGTTTTGGCCAGATCTATAACTAGCTACCCTGGAACCACTGGTGAGGACTTCATGGAGCCCCTGCCATTTGAAGAGGAGGTAAGTTAAAAAGAAAAAATCCCACTCTTCAAGTAAATATTTGACTTAGGCTACAAACATCTTCAAATAATCAAGCAAATATTTTTTTTTTATGGGCCTACTATGTCCCAGGAATACATATGGTTGTTGGCAAAAAGAAAAGTAGGTGTATGCTCTACAATACTTACTGAAGTGATCTTCTAACCATAACACAGGAAAGAACATTTTAATCTAGACATTTGCATAATATCCTAGGTATGTGAAGACCTCTCCTTATTTATGGCCTGATGAAGGCAAGCTTTGGAATTTACATGAAGTTTTTATGCTGGTGAACACAAGCAACATTAAAGATGAAAATATAAGAAAGTCAAGATTGAATATCAAATACATTTTGGGGGCAGGCTGTATATGGGGCATTTCTAAGATAAAAATTCCTCCTTTCAGGTTGTATTTACTCTTATATACAGGAATTCACTTATTCAACCTCTTTAGATTTTAAAGTATGTTCATTTGATTATAATTGTCACTCTTGATGAACTGCCTTACAGGAAATCTTTTGAAGCTTTGATTTTGATCTCATGAAATAGTTTTTTATGGGAATATAATCATAAAATCACCATGTTAACTATATTTCAAAAACCAGAACCCAACCACTATGAAATTTTGTGACTATATGAAGAAGTAAATGAATTATTATATCCATGTAAATATTCTGAAATAGAATGCAGAAAATTTTGATTACTAAAATAACAAATTTCTTAAAAATATAATTTTAATTTTCATATTAAGTTTTTAGTTATGAAGAACACATACAGAAAATGAGATAAAATAAAATATAAATGTAGAGCTCGATGATACATCAAAAGCAAACACCAGTAGAACTACCACCTAGTCAAAATTTAAAACATAGTTACCATCTTAGATGTTTGTCCCTCCCAATCTCACACCTTCCACTCTACACTCTGATTTAACCAGATGTTTATGGCAATAGCATTCTGGGTTTTCTTTAGTTTTTCATCTAATTATGCATACACAAATGTCGTAGTTTAGTCCTGCTAATTTGCCAATTTCATTCTTTTGTGTTTGGTTTCTGCTTACTCAAAATGATATTTATTAATTCACGTGGGCACGTAGAGTGTAGGCCATTCATTGTTCTTGAATTATCCTATTGTTGATTATGCTAAATTACTTTTCCATTCTACTGCTAAAGCATATTCAGGTTATTTCCATGTTGTGGCTCTTACCAAGTACATAAATACTAGAATACATGTCTCTTGGTGGATACATGCAGCATTTCTATTGGGTGTATATCTAGAAGTGGTATTGCTTGGTTGTGGAGTATGCGTATATTCCTATTTACTAGGTAAATCAGATAAACTAGTGATTATACAAATTTCACTCTACTACAGTGAATAAGAGTTCCAGTTGCTTCACATCCTCACCAACACTTGGTATCGTCAGTCTTTTTTACTTTATTTACTTTATTACATAGAGTGGATATGAGCCCTTTATCAATTATATATGTTGCAAATGATTCCTTTCACACTATGCCTAATTTCCATGCCTTCAATGATCTTTTGATGAACAGCATTAATATGCTTAATTTTAATATGGCCCAATCTGATTGTTTTGTTAGTGTTTTAGTTTTATTTAAAAAGTATTTCTCCTTTGAGTTCATGAAGATATTATCCTCTGTTTGATTCTAAAAATTATATTAATTTTTCTCTCACATTAAAAATATATAATCTGTCTGTAATTAATATTATTAATGTTTATATATCTGAGGTTGGATCAAATTACTTTTTATTCCCTATAGTTATCCAGTTGACTCAGCACCATTTATTTAAAAGACTGGCTATTCTCCAATGTTCTCCACTACCACCTTTGCTATAAAACAAAAAATCTATAAAAGAGTTTCTATGCTTCTTTCAAGGGGCAAAGATCTATTCCTCTGCTAATGCTACACTGTTTAAAATAGTTTAGCTTTATAATATGTCTAAAAATCTGGTAGGGTTGCCTTCTCAGATTGTTCTTCAAGAATGAATTGGTAAATTCATATAACTTTTTCCATTTTCATTTCCAGACACCTTTTAGAATGAGCTTTTAAAGTTTCACATCTTTACTCTTTTCATTTATCTTTATTCAATATTGCATTTCTAATCTGCTATCTGGGAACAGTTTCCTTTGGCGTGAAGTATATCTTTTTGTATGTCTGTATTTCCTTTGGTGAAGGTCTGTTGTCCAATTTGGTTTGTATGAAACATTTTAATTTTGCATTTACTCTTGAAGAATATTTTTTCTAAGAATAGAATTTTAAGTGACAGTTATTTCTATTTAGTACTTTATAGGTTATCATTCCATTTTTTTATTTCTGGCTTTCGTAATTTCTGTTGAGCTATTAGCTGTAAATTACATTGTAACCTCGGAAAGTAACCTATTTCTAAGTGCGGTTTTCTTTTTATTTATCTATCTTAGATTTAGTAGACATTCTAGACTCTGTGACATGATGTCTTTTGTTATTTTTGAAAATTCTCAGCCATTATATCTTCAAATTTTGCACACGTCCAATTTTCTCTGCTCCCTTCTGCTACGACTCCAATTAAACATGAAATTCTTTATGTTTCTTGTAGTTCTCTTCCAGCCTTTTGTCTCTCTGTGCTTTCTTTCTTTTCTGGATATTTTCTTCTGCTCTTTTTTTCTCCATTAGTTATTTCTTCAGTTATGTCTAATCTGCAGCTATACACATTCAGTCAGTTCATAACGTTTGTCATTGTATGTGCTGTATGGACCTGCAAATTTTCTGACACTGCTTCTATCAAAAGAAGGCATCTTATTCCCATTCTATTGAATTTGGGCATGCTTAGTCATCCACCTCTAGTGAATAGGATGCAGTAGAGGTGACACTGTAAGACCTCCAATTCTAGGTCATAAAACCCAGCTTTCACCTGAACCCCTCTTTCTTGAGGTGCTTGTTCCTGGAATTCAGTCATCATGCTTTGAGGAAGCCACACTGAGGGGGCTACGTGTAAGGGTCCCAGCTTACTTTCCCAGTGGAGATCTAGGTCTAGGTGATGTCAATCCAGACATGTAAGTAAGGAAGCCTTTGAAATGATTTCCTCTTTAGCCTCCATCTGATTGCAAACACATGAGAGAACTGAATGAACAGGAACTGCTAGCTGAACAAAGTCAACTCTGAGAATTGTGAAAGATTGTGATGATGATGATGATATTAATAATATAATAGTAATAACGATTTTTGTTGTTTTACATCACTACATTTCAAATAGTGGAAGGGGAACTGAAACATTATATTTATTAGCCCTGAAATCTTCATTTGCTCAATTTTAAAAAATAGTTTCTAGTTTTTTGACTAAATTCTCAATGTCTTCATTTATCTCTTGAAATATTGTAAATGTACTTATCTTGAAGTCTGTACATGATAACTCCAGGATTTGGTATCTCTTTGGGTTTGTTATTATTGCCTATTGTTTCTTCTAGTTGTTGTTCATGTCGTCTTAACTCGTGTCCTGATTATTTTTTACTGTGCAATAGACTTTTTAGTGAAATTGTCTGAGGCTTAAAATGCATATTATTTTCCTCCAGAGATAATTCATGTTTGCCTTCTCCAAGATCCCGCCCTTGTAAATTCTGCACTTTGAATTAGAATTGCTGATAGAATGAATCTGATGAATCTGTAGATGAAGGACATCTTAATGAATTACAGCATCAAAACTTGTAATAAAAGCTGTAACAGAAGGAGTATGCTGTCCTAGGAGAGTGCTGGAAGGCTTGGGCCACAGTGACTATTGAAGGAGTTACCTGTAGAGAGGTGTGGGGAAAGGAAAAATACATGCTGCACGGAAAGTGCCTGTTTTCCTCAGCTTTCAGACAGCTGCTGTGTGCTCTCACTCCAGGAGTACTTACTCTTTCTCTCTCTCCATATAGATATCTATTTATCTATCTATATATCTATCTATCGAGAGATCATTCAAAAGTATAATTATAGCACTATAATGTCTTGCAAAGCCAGTAGCTATTATGATGCTTAATAATTAAATCAGGTTATAACGTATATATAAATACCATCAATACAAGTCTTGTGTTTGCTAAATCATGGTTCCACACTTAAACTTTACATCATGGTTTGTTCGTATTAATGTTAATGTAAACCACTGGTCAACCACACGGAGCCTAGGACTTTAGGTGTTGATTACATTTTGCTTTCAACAATTTAATTATATTCTTTCTTCTTCTAAGACTATACAATTATTAATGTCCAACCATTATTTTGTACTCCCAATGTCTTAGCTCTTTAGATTTTGAGCAGACTCCAGTTTTCCTTTTTGTCAGAGTCTAGTATATTCGTGTATCCCTTTGGATGGTCATCCAGGTTCTCTTTTCGAGTGCTGACCTAGGTCAATGCTATCTTTGGTCCCAGGAAAAATTAGAGGCAAATAGAGTACTAGCGCATTGGAGATGACGTAGGTGTTCATATTGAATACTACTGGGCTTATTTGAGTGGTAGAATTCATGGCTAGTATAAAACACCAGGCAAGTTCTCCTCGATGAGAAGTAAAGCTATTAATACAATAGAAAGTGATTACTCACTCCATGAGCATAGCATAAAATATGCTTCCTTTTTAAAACTAAATAGCGGCCTCATCATAATAGTAGAGAAACAATTTCTGCAACGATTTTACTACCTTTTTACTTCCAAACCCTGTTTGGAAGTCATAGTTCCTTTCTTGATAAAATGTGCTCTATTGTTACTCCCAACTCACAGAGTTCCTGCTTTCTGAATAGTGGATTAAACGACTCAGCACTTCCTCTCGCTGCATGGAAATTGCCCGATTCCCTCAGCTTTCAGACAGCTGCTGCGTGCTCTTACTTCCCTTCCATCCACCCCAGATCACTTCAAATGCACCAAGACGCAAATCTACTCCTCAGTGTCTCCAAGACTCAACGTGGACCCCTCAGGCTCCTCTGCCCTTATTCCCATCCTCTGGACTGACATGGAATTCTGCAACTTCCTATTGATTGTAAAGACCACCGAAGGAGTTACATTTCTTTTTTTAAAAAATAAATTAATTTTACTTATTTATTTATTTTGGCCGTGTTGGGTCTTCGTTGCTGCACATGGGCTTTCTCTAGTTGTGGCGGGTGGGGGCTACTCTTTGTTGCGGTGCACGGGCTTCTCATTGTGGTGGCTTCTCTTGTTGCCGAGCACGGGCTCTAGGAGCGCGGGCTTCAGTAGTTGTGGCACGAGGCTTCAGTAATTGTGGCGCAGGGGCTCAGTAGCTGCGGCTCACGGGCTCTAGAGCGCAGGCTCAGTAGTTGTGGCACACGGGCTTAGTTGCTCTGAGGCATGTGGGATCCTCCGTGGCACGGGGGCTCAGTAGTTGTGGCTCATGGGCTCTAGAGCACAGGCTCGGAGCACGGGCTTAGTTGCTCCACGGCATGTGGGATCTTCCTGGACCAGGGCTCGAACCCGTGTCCCCTGCATTGGCAGGCAGATTCCTAACCACTGTGCCACCAGGGAAGCCCAAGAGTTACATTTCTTAAAGGAATACACTGTAAAAGTATATCACTGTATTCACCATATCTTTATTTTCTGTGTTCTGATGCTTTGACATTTAGGACCTTGCTGACCCTAGAGGGACAGCCCCTCCCAGGGTTGGCCGATTCCTAGAGATGGTAAACTCACCTGCCCTAATCAGCCCAGGGTCAGTACCAGACACCCAGGGACAGCTCCTCCACCCCAGAGCCCCCTGAAATGATTCAAACTCGCCAATCCTAAGCCTGCTCACGCTGCCTCACCAGGTTCACAATAAAGGCCCTCACCTGCATTTCCCTTTCTCCCTCTGCTTCCTGGTACTTCTCCTGTGGCCACCCTGTCGTGGCGGGCCCCCTCCTCTTTTCTTTTTTTTTTCTTTAGTAAACTTTTTATTGAAGTACAATACACTGTCCCAGTATTGCATTGGTAACAGGTTTGACTGGCAATCAAACTCATAAGACACAGTAGCATTTGATCCAGCACTTAGTTTGCTTAGCTTTTTAGAAGGATTCAGGACAGGAAAGAGCAGGCACAGCCCTTCAGTCTCAGTAGAAGCCAGCAATTCTCCATGTGCGTCGATGCTTGGGTCCCTCCTTTCTTGCCTAGAGACTTGTATATAGTTGCTGGTGATGAGGCCATGGGGTGTGGGGTTCTTTTTGTTTTTTTAATTTTTGAATTTTATTTATTTTTTTATACAGCAGGTTCTTATTAGTCATCCATTTTATACACATCAACGTATACATGTCAATCCCAATCTCCCAATTCATCACACCACCCCCATCACCACCCCCACCACTTTCCCCGCTTGGTGTCCATACGTTTGTTCTCTACATCTGTGTCTCTATTTCTGCCCTGCAAACCGGTTCATCTGTACCATTTTTCTAGATTCCACATATATGTGTTTATATACAAGGTCTTTTTGAGTTATGATTTTCTCTGGGTATATGTCCAGTAGTGGGATTGCTGGATCGCATGGTAGTTCTATCTTTAGTTTTTTAAGGAACCTCCATTCTGTTCTCCATAGTGGCTGTCTCAATTTACATTCCCACCAACAATGCAAGAGGGTTCCCTTTTCTCCACACCCTCTCCAGCATGTGTTGTCTGTAGATATTCTGATGATGCCCATTCTAACTGGTGTGAGGTGATACTTCATTGTAGTTTTGATTTGCATTTCTCTAATAATTAGTGATGTTGAGTAGCTTTTCATGTGCTTCTTGGCCATCTGTATGGCTTCTTGGAAGAAATGTCTATTTAGGTCTTCTGCCCA
>NC_041232.1:80636422-80661985 GCF_002837175.3 Physeter macrocephalus | reverse complement strand
TGTCCGTTGATTCATTTGCAAATATTTTCTCCCATCCTGAGGGCTGTCTTTTTGTCTTGTTTGTAGTTTCCTTTGCTTTGCAAAAGGTTTTAGGTTTCATTAGGTCCCATTTGTTTATTTTTGTTTTTATTTCCATTACTCTAGGAGGTGGATCAAAAAATATCTTGCTGTGATTTATGTCAAAGAGTGTCCCTCCTATGTTTTCCTCTAAGAGTTTTATAGTGTCCGGTCTTACATTTAGGTCTCTAATGCATTTTGAGTTTATTCTTGTGTATGGTGTTAGGGAGTGTTCTAATTTCATTCTTTTCCATGTAGCTGTCCAGTTTTCCCAGCACCACGTATTGAAGAGACTGTCTTTTCTCCATTGTATATCCTTGACTCCTTTGTCATAGATGGGCCCCCTCCTCTTGAGAACCATCAGTGACCAATTATCTTTTCAATGGCATTCATCTCCTGATATGTAGGCCTCACCACAGTTAAATAGTAATAAAACCTACTGAAACAATTACCCATGTACTCTTTTTGTTTATGAGCACTTATTAGGTAAAATATGAAATATATTTCCCATTTTCTCTATCATTTTCATAAAATATTTTTTAATTTTTTAAAGCTTATGTTTTATTCACAGAGAAATGTTTTTAAATATGGCTTAATACATACTTTTACATATTATTGTTTGCATTACAAAAGCTTTTTGTCATGAGATATTATATTGCATAGGGATTCAAATTTAGTAATATGTCTACGTCTGGATTCAAGAAATTCATGGGATGAGTCAATCTCTCTGCCTGTGGTGCAGAAAGTGTGAGAGAATTTTCCTTAAAAGCAGAGATCACTTGTTTATGTGAAGCAAGAAACTACAATATGTTTAAACTTCTCAACTGGTGAATGGATAAAAGAGTTGTAGTATATTCACACCACAATAAAAAGGAATGGACTCCCATATATGAAGCACCACGGAAGAATCTAAAAAGGCATTATGCTACATGAAGGTAGCCAGATGTACATTTAAATGACATTCTGGAAAAAAGCAAAACTATAAGGATAGGAATCGGGGGCTGGGGTGCGGTCAGTGGTTGTGCTTGCTTGGTGTCCATTTGGAAATTAGAAATAATGCACAAAGGATTCTTAGCAAAAATAGCAGAATTTAAAACACCATTCTAGAGCAGGAGTTAGAAGGAACCAGAGGAGGGTATTTTCGTCAGTTATGTAGAGTCTGTCATCTGAAGCAACTTTGAGCAACTGTAGGCACAGTCTGAGATTTTCTTTAAATGGCAATAAGGGTCCTATAGGAAAAGCACAGTGTGGGTGTAGAACAGAATCAGTGAAACCTGTACAAATAAAGACAGAAAACAAAAGAAAACTCTAACAGGTTAAGATTTTCATCATTTCTGTAAGGAAGAGGTAATAGAAACACTCATTTTAGAACTTCATTTATAGTTTGTCATTTATAATTGTAACAAGTCAGCGGTCTATTAAAGTGCCCCATAGTTCTCATCAAATGGTGCCATTCTCAGCCAAATGTTTCCAGTTAACTCCTCAAGGTGGAGCTTTGTAGAGTAACATGGACCAAGTGAGCTTCAAATAAGGAATCCCTCAATAATCAGGTAGGTAGGAAAGAGACACAGTTTCATCTGTAAGAGTTCTTTCTGTGTTCACGCTGACCTCCCCAGGAAGAGAGAAACTAGTTTTTAGCCTGCTAAGCAAGGTGTGAGGAATATAAATGAATCCATTTGAAGAGAGCTGGGATTTGGCTGCTGAAATGACGTTGCTGAAGAATTCCTTTTGATTAGACTTTATATTCACAAATAAATTAGTTAATTCCAGCAGAATTACTAATGGTTTGTTTTCTTGCTCTCTGATGAGTGAACCAGTTACTGCAAATTGTCTTAACCGTAGTACAATGAATGCAAACGTAGTAGCCTCAAAAATCACGGTGCATAAGTAGAATGGGTTCAGAATAGTAATAGGAAAGCAAATAGACAGTCAGTGGGGACTTTCAATGCCTACATGACCAATCCAAACCCTGATCTGACTTGTTTCAAATACAATCCCTTTACAGATGCAACAGAGCATGAGTCGTTCAAATGTAACATCAGAGAGAGTCTTTTATGTCAAAGACTGTGAGATTGGAAGAATTCATTCATCTGCAAAGCCAAATGTCAAATGTTGTGCTTCTCATTCCTCACCAGCCCTGTGGTTAACAATGCACCTGACTGACAGCTCTGCCACTCAGAACAGGGTGTGGGGGGTGGGAGACTGACACCTTCAGCTTGGAAAGTTGTGAGGCCATGGGCTACCTTGTTCATTAGCATGTGTGTGCAACACTCTGGGATCTGATTTCAAATTTCTCTTTTAAAATAGAAAACTCTAGCGTCCTTTAAGTTCAGATATTGTCTTAAAAATTTAAAAGACATAATACGTCTAATTAATAATAACTGGGCTCCTGTATACCGCGTGTCAAACACTGTGATAATTTCTTTATAAGTAGTACTTTTCCTAAAGACAACCCCATGGCCTCGGCAAAATTAATCTCCAGTTTTCAGATGAGGACCTGACATTCAAAGGAGTTGATGCACAAGAGAAGTTTAATCCAGAATCGATTGCCTGAGATTTCATATTCTAGTCTAAACCACCTTCTCACCTTAATGTGAGAAATTTATAGCGTCATGGTGCCAAACTTGGCCATATAAAAACTTGGTCACGCATATTATTCATAGCAAATCCTTCTTCACTTGGAGTAATTCTGTGAGCCAACGAAAGCATAATTCAACTTACCTAAGTTCTTTATATGCTGACAAATACTCTCATCAAGTTTTGGAGACTGTCACTGCATACATAAAATATTTACCATATAAAAATATCCCTAAATATTTAATAAGATGAATTGCCCTGCAAAATCTCCTTCTCAGTTCTTTGTGTCCAACTGAGATGGTGTACTGGTATTAACGTCTATCTGAAATGTCTTTTTTATTTATTATTTTTTCTCTTGACTAAAAATATTTACATTTGCTAAAAACATTTACGTTTAGGGATTACTCATTTATAAGAAGTATTAATGGATCATAATGTCTTTCTGAATGTATTTGACTTCTTCCCTGTCAACCAACCGTGAGCAAACTGGGGATGAGCCAGTCCGAAGGGTCAGACTGTCAAGAGATTTTACTGAATGTCACATTTTACCCCAATCAGGAGGTACAGACAAGGCAGGAGAAGGACTGGGCCATCGAGAGCAGCTCCTCAGGACCTTCCTTCTGCTGAGGACGTGCACTATCTGCCTCGGCTTACGTGAGCTCTCTAAGTGATGTATGCGACAGGCACGCCCAGCAGGGAGTCAGGAAATACATACCTTTATTTTATATCCCAAATATTTAGTTTAGGTGGCATTCTCTACGGAGCGCTGCCTTCTAAGTCCACCACAGGACTGTTTACCACAGGCAGTCTTAAACCAGGAGCATCCTGCTAAGAGCATTCTGTAGACAGGGAACCTCTTCCCAGCAATATCCTTAATCTATTTACCAGGAGGTCACTCAGCATGTTTGCAAGACTATACTGGACCACCTGCTTTCCTTCTGAATCCCCTGGACATTCCTTCAGTGTTGTTGCTCAGGAGAAAAAATGGATCACAGACGAGGAGCTTTAACTCTTTTCTCCACAGTGGAATACATTGTTGAACTTATAATTTTTTAGAATCATTTTGCTTGGCGTACTGATGAAGTTTAGGGCCAAGATGGGCAATTTAATTCCTATGTGATCCAAGCAGCAGGGGTTCACGGTGAGGAACCAGGACACCAGCGCAGGCCACCATCTCGGGAGTGAGTTTTATTAATTCCATTTGGAAAGGAGGGGGATATGGAAAAGGTAGATATGTTTACACAAATCCAGCACCCTTACTGGTGAAATAAGTCAACAGATACAAGAGTGATCAGGTATAGATCCAGGTTTTTGTGGGGCCCAAAGCTTATAGAATTTTGGAAGTCATTTTACTGTAATAAGAAGAGTAGAAAAATACTGTACATCTACCAAGTGATGAAAATCATTCATCACATATGCAAATAGGTTGCAAGGGCCCCTGTTATTAGAGAGGGGTCCTGAAGACATAGATCACAGGCATCTCAGTAAATCTGCCTGTAGGAGAATATGATATTTATGCCAAAAGAATTGCATTCAATAATTATGAAGCTCTGGAAAACACATAAAATAAGTAGAAGAAATATGCCATAAAAGATTTTTAGTTAGAGGTAAAGCAGAAATAAAAATTTACAAAAAAATGTAGAGGGGGAAAAAAACTTTAAACATCTGTACAGGGTCTACTGCAGGCTACTAGTTATTAAACGTCTTATCATATGTCTGCAGGCCATTCTACCCCCGACAGCATTAGTTTTCTAATGTTATTGTGTTATAATGATGAGAGAAATAAACATTTTCTGACTTCTTAGCTGCCTGTACACTTCTAAATCTTTTCTTCCTTGGCTCACCAAAATATATTTATGAATTTTAGATCATAGCAAGCTCTCTTTGTCATGATTTGTCATGCTTTCCCCAAACCAGGTTAATCATTCTAGGGATAGATTGTGAGCTGGGTATACTGTATATCCCTTCAAAGAGTAGGGACTCAGTGACCATTTATGGACGAGTAACTGACACATTTTAGTCTCGATAACCTGGCAGGCAAAGTATTTCTAAATTTCTCAATTTCAGTTTTAATTTCAAGGTGAATTTGGTGTGTTTTGAAAACACTCTTCTTTAACATGTTTTCAATTTGTATAATTGAATCAGGAAAAAAAACCAGTGCTATACTTAGCACTTCATTTATTGTGAATTTCTGGAGAAGTGAGCTTCCTATGCACATTTATGGTGAGGTAATTGGCATATGCTCAAAGACTTTGGTAGAATATACATATACTCTATATGTATATAGTATCCACAAAGGATTAAAAGTCAAGAAAGCTTTGTTCCCCAGTATTTCTGACATGAACTGATATTCTATCTTCTTTTCTACTTGACTCAACATAACCTTTACAAAACAGGATGAAATTAATTGATATTTGGCAATATTGATGAGCCATTAAAACACATCAAGTAATGAATGGGAAAGTAAACATGTGAAGCCTTAAGGAGTACTTGGACAAACATCAAATGAAAATGGATTATTCAGAATTTCAAGGAGCAAATATATTTTCATATTAAAAACAGTGTAACAACAGTATATTTTCCATATCCAATAATTGTAATTCAAACAGTGTTTTTCAAAAGAAATGACTCAGAGGATACACAAGCTGATTGGTTAGTTTTTAACCAATATGAAAAATAAAATTCTCATGATAGTGGAATCTTCTAATGTTTAAAAAGGTAACAGATATTCAAATCAAATCATTCTTTTAGCTGTGATTTAAAGATCACTATTTACATACAGTTGTTAAAAATAATTTAGTTCAGAGATCATTTACTAAAATTTATGTCCAAATGTAATGAATTCTCTATGTGTTAATTTCCTGCTAATTCTACTTGTAAATTAAAAATATCTATTTGGAAATAGACTTGAAGGAAATCAGATCATCAACTCAGGGACTCCATTCATTTATTTTTTTGCTCCTCTTAAATGATACCAGTTTGAGTTATCTTATTGAGATATTGTATTTTATAATAAGAAATACATATTTAGTCTTAGTTCCTGGCACAGAGCTCCTAAAAACCTTGGCGTTTTAGGAGAAAACCTAGATGACCTTGGGTATGATGAGGGCATTTTAAATACAATACCAAAGACATGACACATGAAATAAATAATTGATAAGCTGGACTTCATTAAAAGTAAAGCCTCTGCTCTGAAAAAGACAATGTCAAGAGAATGAGGAGACGAGCCACGGACTGGGAGATCATATTTGCAAAAGATACATCTGATAAAGGACAGTTACCCAAAATATAAAAGAACTCTTAAAACTCAACAATATGAAAACAAACAACCCAGTTAAGATGGCAAATAGGCATATGGGAAGATGCTCCACATCACGTATCACCAGGGAAATGAACATTAAAACAACAACGAGATACCACTACCCATCTGTTGGAATGGTCAAAATTCGGAACACTGACGACACCAAACGCTGGAGAAGATGTGGAGCAACAGGAACTCCCATTCATTGCTGGCAGGAATGCTGAATGTACAGCCATTTTGGAAGATAGTTTGGTGATTTCTTACAAAACTAAGCATTCTCTTAGCACACAAGCCAGCAATCACACTCCTGATATTTACCCAAAGGATGTGAAGACTTATATCCACAAAACAACCTGCATATGAATGCTTATAGCAGCTTTATTCATAATTGCCAAAACCTGGAATCTAACAAGATGTCCTTTAGTAGGTGAATGGATAAATAAACTTGGTACATCCAGACAATGGAATATTATTTAGCACTAAAAAAAAATGAACTACCAAGCCATGAGAAAACACAGAAGAACCTTAAATTGCATATTACTAAGTGAAATAAGCCACTGTGCAAAGACTACATACTGGTATATTTCCAACTATATGACATTCTGGAAAAGGCAAAACTACAGAGACGGTAAGAAGGTCAATGTTGTAATTAGAGATTATGGGTGGGGAGGGGTGAACAGGCTGAACACAGAGCATTTTTAGGGCAGTGAAACATCTCTGGATGACACCACAATGATGGATGCATGCATATTTGTCCAAACCCATAGAATGTACAATACTAAGAGTGAACCATAATGTAAACTCTGGATTTTGGGTGATTATGGTGTGCCAGTGTAGATTCATTAATTGTAACAAACGCACCCCCCCTCTGGTGGGGCAGTTGATAATGGGGTAGTCTGTGCATGTGTGTGTTCAGGTGATATATATGAAATCTCTGTACCTTTGCTGTAGGTTTGCTGTGAACCTAAAATTGCTGTAAAAATATCTTTAATAAGATGGTAATATTGTAAATTTTATGTTATGTATACTGTACCACAATATAAACTAACTGAAAAAAAAGTGAATTTTTTTCTGAAAGTTTTTTATTCTTCTTAAAGTCAGTAGCCTTAAATTTCAATTTAGGGCCTTGTGGCTTCATATATAAATTGATGGTACACATTCTTCTGCTTCAGGGATTTTTAGGAGGTCTATTTCACAAGAAAGTTTAAGTAGTTTTAGGAGGGAAGCTTGGAGAAAGTTTGACATTTTGGAGGGACTGGATCAGGATTTGTCAGGTAGAAAGGAGACAAGGAAAGCAAAACATATGCCAAAGTAGATAATATTTATTAAAAAGAAGGAAGAGAAAGGAGCAAAAGGGGAGGGGTGAAGAGGAGTGGGCAAGAGGGGGTTAGAGGGATGTCTGGAGAGTAGAGGAAGGGGGAGGGGGAAGGAAGAAGGGGGAGGGGAGAGATGCATAAGAAATCTCTCACACCATGGCAAGTGTAATTAGGAAAGGATGACACAGGAACGTGTTTCATTCCTGCCAAAATTGCCCGCACTTTAGGAAACCGGAATATGTTTTGACTGTGTCTGGAGACTAATACACTTGTTATTTAAGTCACAGACACCTTAGACACAAAAGAAATGAAAAATAATACTATTCCCTCCTCTTTAAATTTTCTCCTGATTTATGATGCTGCTGCATTCTCAGATTTGGTTATAATAGGATCCTTCATTCCTATTAAGTGAAGAAAATGCCTGACAGGTGGAAATAATTTCTGATGTTTTGCTCTCACGGCTCTGCCTCATAAAGTAGCATAATTGTTGGTATTATCTATGCTGTCTCATTAGAGTAGAAATAGCCTAAGAGGCTTATTTATTTTTTCCTGCTTAACCTGAGTGATCAAGAGAATCTTAGAACTGGTGCTGGGCTTCGGGGTCTTGCACACGACACTGCCCTGTTCCTCTAGGGCTGGCAGTCTCCCTCACTCGTGTGTCCTGTCACTCATTTCACAGACTTCTATGGCAGACACCAGGCAGTCTGCTAGAAAAACATCTCCTCTTAAAGGACTCCTAGGGCAGCGTGGAGTCTGACGGAAGTGTTAGGGCTTTGCAATCAGTGTGTTCAGTGCTACAGTGTAGAGGTTCTGTATACGTCACTATAGGAGCATCTAAGTTAAGGAAGGTTGAACAGTTGTGTGTGTGTGTGTGTGTGTGTGTGTGTGTGTGTGTGTGAGAGAGAGAGAGAGAGAGAGAGAGAGAGAGAGAGAGAGAGAGACGTGAGGGGTGGGGTAGGGGGAGGACTATTCCAGGTGGACAAGATGGCATGGACAGATGTAAAAGTAAGAAGGATCCTAGCGAGTATAAAATGACGGGAACCAAGGATGTGTGCTGGAGGGAGGGGGACACTTCAGAAATGTTCAGATATTTGGAGAGCCTGGGAACATGATAAACAGGAGCACAGTAGAGGCAGGCTGCAGCCGCCTCGAAGAACCCTCACAATCCCCACGTACAGCCACTCTGAGCGCAGAACAGGAACAATGGCAGACGTGGGTGTCTGAAGTGGGCAAGTGCAGGAGCCTAAGCACTGTCCGGCTCACCTGTGGGGTGCAGAGAGACCCTGAGCCCCACTGAAGATCTGAAGGGCAGAAGCCTGGGAGAGTTTGGAAGTGGCACTGGGTGATGAGCCAGGAGCAGAGGAAAATGGATGAGGCCACAGATTGGGCTGGCGGTTACGAGAACTCTACTTTGGTGTCAACTGGCCATCTTCCTCTACTTCTGTGGTGGGTTTACTCACCCAAACAACCATATTATACCTTCTCTTGCATCAAATATTGAATACCTTTTTCCTCTAG
This sequence comes from Physeter macrocephalus, assembly GCF_002837175.3. Taxonomy (NCBI): domain Eukaryota; kingdom Metazoa; phylum Chordata; class Mammalia; order Artiodactyla; family Physeteridae; genus Physeter; species Physeter macrocephalus. The sequence continues at coordinate 80,653,216 of NC_041232.1, read as the reverse complement.
CCTCACGGTCAGTTACCTTGCTTCGTATTTCACCAAGAAAAGAGAAACTATCAGAAGACAACTTCCACATGCCTCTATCGTGAGCCCCAAATGCCTGCCTCCATTTGTATCATCCTCCATTATACCTTCCTGTTTAAAATACATACACACACACACACACACACACACACACACACATATATTTACTGCAGCTGCTCACTTGTTCACTAAGTCCGATTTCCTCTCTCATCACCTCAAGGACATTGATTAGTGATGTTTCCCTCCTTCTGCTTTATCATTTTTTTCCTCTGTATAGTATGACTCCTGTCTGCATGCAAATGTTTTTTAATATAGCTCATCTTCAAAAAAAAGTTTAACCTCACATTCTTTTCCAGCTACGTCTCTATTTCTGTTATCTTCACAATATAAGTTCTTGAGTCATCGTCCTTGCTGATTCTGATTTCTCTCCTCTCACTCTCCCTTGAACTCACTCCAGTCTTTTGCCCCCATGACTCCACTGGAACAGCTCTTTTCAAGGCCATCGGTGGCCTCTGATTTGCAAAATCAGCATATGTTGCTTCTCAAGCTTCATCTTACTCATCTTCTCTGTAGTACTTAACATGGTTAATACTATCTACTTCTTGAAGCATTTTTGCCCAGGAGTAAGTAATGGATGTTTGTATCTTCTCTTCCCATAAGTGAGGCATTCAGGTATATAACTTAAAAGCAATCTACTTGCTGGTGACTCTTCCCTGATATCCAGATACATATATGCAGCCACCTTCTGAAATTCCACGTGGTTGTCCACGAGATATCTCAAACTTACCACGTCAGAAAACAAACTGGATTTTCAACCCAATCTTTCACCCTTTCAGTATTCTACATTACAGTAAATGGCATCTATATTTTTCTGGTTGCTTGGTCCAATTCTCAAAGTCACGGTTAATTCACGTGGTTTTTTTTTTTTCACATTCCACATCTATTCAGACTCTAAATTTGATAGTTTATCCTCTTCTCCCCTGCTAAACTTTGGTCCATCATCACTTGTCTGGATATTGTAACAGGATCCTAGCTGTTCTCCTTGCTTTCATCATTACTTCCCTACAGTCTGGTCTCCATACAACATCTGGAGTAAATCTCTTTTATAATATAACTGAGGTTACATCATGCTGATCTAAGTATCCCAATGGCTTCCGAATCCAATCAAAGTAAAACCTAAAGTCCTCAATAAGCCTCAAAGGATGCTACTTAGTCGGGCCCAAAGCATTCGTCAGGTGTCATCTCCTAAACCTTCCACACCCACTCTGCTCTGGCCACGCTTTCTACTCTTTAAATATAAAGCGCAATACTGTCCCTGGCTGGGTCTTTGGGCTTGATACTCCTTCTTCCAAGAGTGTTATTTCTCAAATAACCACCTACAAAGCTTCTTCCTCACTTCCTTTAGGTATCTACTGGAATATCACCTTACATAAGATGTCTTGTTTGACCAACTCTATGAAATAGCATCCATCCCCATCATGCCTATACCTTTACTATGTTATGTTTCTTTCTCCATAACACTCATCAACACTGATATTATTTACGTTTATCCTAATGTGCTTATTTTGTTATTGTCCTGCCTCAACAACCTATAAGCATCATGAAGGCAGAGACCTTTGTTCTCCGAGTCATCCAAGCACCTAAACAATGCCTGGCATATAATATGAACACAATAACTACCATATTTTGTCAAATATAAAACACCAAGGATTATAAGACTCACCCAATTTTATGTATCACAGTTATGTTCTTATACAAAGTTTTTTTTTAATCTCTTAAAAATCTATGTATTGTATGTATATATTATGTATATATTATAAGACTCAGGCTCACTTGTCATAGATTATTATATGTTACTTTTATATATGCATAAAAAGAAAATATAAGCAAAATAAGTTAACAAAGGAATTTCTAAAACGTTTGCACATACAGAGTCCAACTCTTCTGAATCAATCCAGAATTACTCACTCAGTATATGTATATATTATATTATAAGACTCGGGCTCACTTGTCATAGATTATTATATGTTACTTTTATATATGCATAAAAAGAAAATATAAGTAAAATAAATTAACAAAGGAATTTCTAAAACGTTTGCACATACAGAGTCCAACTCTTCTGAATCAATCCAGAATTACCAATGTCCTTTGTTTTTCTTTTTTCGCAAAATATTATTTCATTTGCCATCAGGAGTGTTAGTGGTACACAGCTCTTTATTAAAGAGTATGCTGCTTTTGACTTTAAAATTTTCTTCTAAACCACTGACACCCATTCTACAAGTTTTATGCTGGCTGGTGAATACTTTATCTACAAGAAGGTGTTCACAATAAGTTTTGTTTTTCTCAAATGGTCTTAAAATGTTTCCCGAGTGAAACACTGAAGAATTGACATTAAACTGAAACATAATTAAACTCAAGAAGTGAAGCACTAACATTACATGTAGCTTCTATTGAAGGGATGAAAACCTTGGCATCAATGACCAAGGCTGTGTGCCTGCAGGTAATGGCAACTACATTGCTAGCACCACCTGGCGGCCACCATCAAATGATGCCATTCAATGTAAATGCCATAATAGTAACAACAGAGATCTCAATTCCAGACCTGTGAAAATATGTGCATCTTTTGAATGAATCAATCAGTCATTAATAAACAAATGGTTCAACTGTTCTAAAAAAGCCAGCCTGGATTAGTCTCCTGTGAGATGTAAGTCTCATTGGTGGAGGTGGAGACCTGCCACATCCAAGGAGGAGATCAAACCAGAACTTCCATCTCTTTCCATTGATTCTCATCCTCTTGATTCCAGCAATCTTTCCTTGATTTAATGACTATTACTAAAGTTTAGGAACTTTTTGAAGGAGAAGTAAAAAACCTAAATGAAGGCCAAAACTGTCACTGGAATCCCTATAGACCAATTAATGAAAAGCAATTCACATTAAAGTATGTATGGGTTTAATAAAAATGTACTGAACCTTAAAGTTAATGGAGCAAAAATTAAGATCAGAGCCTCCATTTCTTGATAAGAATGGTTTCCTAAGTCATTTAATTAATGCTTTATCCTAGGGGAAAAAATTAGTCCCAGTGTTGCAGTAGCAAGAGATTTACCAAATTAGGCACACACACAAAAGACACTAAGTTCCTCAAAGGCTTTGTCTCAGTATTAATTCTCTGGAATTAAAGGAAAAGTTTATACAGACATAGGACTTTTTAACATCACATATATCCGTGATGCAAATTTTTCAAGGAAGAGGCCTTTCTTATTCCCTATGCTATGTAATTAAAACTCAATGGAACATGATAATTTAAATCTTTTTGTGACATTGAAAATCCCATTAATTATGAGATACTTTCAATCATTTGTCAAATACCATGAAGTTTTAGAGAAACAGAGATGACTAAATAATCCCTGTCCTTAATGAGCTCATAGGATACTTGGAGAGACAGATGGACCGATGGTTATAATATAAAGTAGGAATTGTAATAAAAGAGATTTAGTGAGTAGGTACTGAAATCACAAAAAGGTTATGGATTAGGAAAATTAGTTCACTTATGCTGTGTAATTAAAAAAATAATAAAGGTAACTTCAAACCTCAATGGCTTAACACAACAAATGTTTATTTCTCACTCAAGCTATGTCTGATACGTGTCTGGGCAAATCACCAGAGCAAACTGGATTCAGAAACCCAGGACCCCCCTCCCCAGTTTATATATTGAAGCCTCGAACCCCAATACGACTATATTTGCAGAAAGGGCCTTTCTGAGGTAATTAAGGTTAAATGAGGCATAAGAACAGGGCTCTGATCCAATAGGATTGGTGTCCTCATAACAAGAGACACAGGAAACTTGCTTCCTCTCACTCCCTTTCCACCATGTGAGGGCACAGTGAGAATGTGGCTGTCTGCAAGCCAAGAAGAGAGCCCTCACAAGGAACCACTCAGCCAGCACCTTGATCTTGGATTTCTCAGCCTCCAGAACTGTGAGAAATAAATTTATGTTGTTTAAGTCTCCCATTCTATGGTATTTTGTTATGACAGCCCAAGTTGACTAACACAAGACATTCAAATACTCTGGCACAGAGGCAATGCACATTAGCCCCTTGTCCAGAACTCTGTCTCGCGTGGCCCACCTAATTGCAAGGGGAAAGGTAAATACAGGGGAGTAGGTGGACTGCTTTGGTAAGCACGACTGTCTCTGCCACAATCATCACTTCTGGTCAGCAAAGATCCCTTTCCTCTCTTCTTCCTACACACTCAACCCTTCCCTAAAGGAGACAAACCGAAAAGCAATTCATCCAGCCCTTGATTCCAGCTCCAGGTCCAGAATCTGCAGGTGATATGCAACAGTATCTACATCAGTTCCCGATGTGACTTCTCTTGATTCCAAAAGAATGATCTAAAAAGAATTTTTCTGCTTTTCGCCACCTAATGAAGAGTGGTTCAAGAGGGTCAGGAAGCCCAGCACTGCAAACACTCCCCTTTAAGCAGAGGGAAAAGGAGACACGCGGAAGGCAGGACTGGCCCTGGTCATTCTGAAATGCTGCTCACCAGGTAACCTGAGGTTCCTTACCCTAACTAAGGGTTAATAGTGATCCTTGACCCTCATTCTGTACCCACCATTTTGGATTTGTTTTTTAAGACGTACTTCTCAGATTCGCTATAATATTTTGTTTCCTCTTCGCCAAACCTCTCTCTTTTGGTTTAAAGGTGCTACCTTGACTTTGTCAAGTTCTGTAGGAGCACCACTCAATCAATCCTTTACCCTCGGTCGTCTTTTATAATTAAAAGATTATCCTAGGCACCATACTCTTAAGCTGCCTTTCACCTCGAACGCCTTTATCCAGAGGTTTTAGCAATAAATGTGGAGACTATACTCTTATTCTGTCCTTTTCTTGAGGCTGTTTTAACTTATTTTTGTCACTTAAAAGACTTTCTTAATTTTATCTCCTTACTCTTTGGTGACTCAACATACTTATCTTTTCCAATTTTGCAGGGCTCTGATTTTTTTCCAATTCCTTTCCTTTTTGCTTGCAAGTTCTAAGTTTTCCCTGAGATCCTTTCTTTGTAGTCTCTCGTGAGCCAACGAACATTTTGTTTTCTAACTTCTTCCCCTAGATGTTGTTGGGAAATACAATTAAAAACAAAATCTTCTTCCAATCTAGAAATCCTCTTCACAAAAGTAATAGAGAAAGAAAATACTCTTGATATCTTACTCATATTAAACCAGAATGTGGTGCACATCACAGGCAATCTGCTAAGAGAATGCAAAGAAAAAGACATCTCTCCCTTTTCATAGTCACAAGCAGATATAACCCACTATGTACATGTACTCAAGATAAACAATAACTGGTCTCAAGTAAGAGGATATGACAGCAGCATCGGCCAGAGAGTTCATCCTAGATTCACCTGGTAACTGCAGTGACCACCTAGATTAGCTACTTGGTTTTATCTAGAGGAAAAACAAACTTCTCACACCTTTATGACAGGAGGTAATTTTGCAATCTGGAGCCAAGCACCACTGACGTTAGGCTCCTACTCTCCCACAGAAACTGGGGGTTAGGGGCACTCTCTCCTTTCATGTTTAAGAAGTGGTTCCTGAGTCCCCGAGAGAGAGAAGGGCACTCCTGGTTCTTAAAGCTGACAAAAGACCTATTTCATTTTCAGAAGGATTTATATGCATTTCAAATAGAAGAAAGTACTTACAATTTTACATTTTCTAAAGTAAGTGTTCAAAGAAAAAGGGAGGGGAGAGCAATCTTTCCGCCCATTTTCAACAGAGAATGAAGTCTCTTAATTTTAATTTGTATTTGGTCTTACGATCCAGAAGCTCATTACACATGCAGTTGGCCTGGCAAGCTATCACACGTTTCACCCAGAGGCAAGAGCTTTGCCCAGCATCTCATCAACTGCATGACATCTCTTCTCCAGCTTCCACATCCCTCTCCTTTATCCCCGGCACAACCATGATTTCAGTGCCACAGATCTTAGGGCTATTTATTTATTTATTACTGCGGCCAGTGCTCTTCCTGCTATCAATTTCTATCAGGATCAAACAGACTTATCCTTAAATAACAAACAAAGTGTCAGTGGTTTAATGCAGCAGGAATTTCTCACTCATAGTAGACCACTTTGGTTCTGGGCATCTATCCTGGGCAACCAGGACAACATTGGCATAGGATAAGTGCATTAGCTTAAACACAGATCACTTCTGTTCATAACCCTTTGCTGGGGACTAGCCAGATGGTGCCCCAGACCGCCCTGGGTGTTGGGAAATGTAGGGGAGCATGAGATACTTAGGAGAGCAGCACCGTTTGGGCAAAAGGCCATTGAATCCAATTTTAGGGACTTAGGAGTTTTCCCGAAGGAGACGATCTGCTACTGGAATCATAAAAGATGAGTTGGAATGATCTGAGCTAAAGTGGGAGGACAGTGGGAGGTGGCAGGGCGTTCAGGACGGATGGACGGCACGGGCAAAGCTTAGATGATCTTCATCACGTGTTATTTGATGCTGGAGTTTAGAGCAGTAAGCAGGACATAAGTAGAGAGTTTGTTGAAAAGGCAAATAAAGCTCAGAACCTGGAGTGTTTTATAGGCCATTCTGAAAAAACTTAGTCTTTATGTTATAGGCAGCAGGGAGGTGCTTTTAATGCATGAAAGTAAACATAGATTTAAATTTTAGATATATCTATCTAGTGACGTTGTGGGCTATCTTTAACCAGGTTAATAATTTCAAATAAACAGAGTAGCAGATGTCTTGGTCCATTTTGGGCTGCTTTAACAAAATACCACAGACTGGGTGGCTTATAAACAACAAAAATTTATTTCTCACAGTTCCGGAGGCTGGGATGTCTAAGATCATGGAGCTGGCAGATGTGGTGTCTGGTGAGAGGTTACTGAATCATAGACACTCTCTTTTCACCTGTTCTCACATGGTGGAAGGGGAAAGGAAGCTCTGTCCAGCCATTTTTTTGACTATTTTAAAAAAAATTCAGGTACAGTTGATGTACACTAAGTTTCAGGTGTACAACAACACAATGATTCACAATTTTTAAAGGTTATATTCCATTCACAGTTACTATAAAATACTGTCTATATTCCCTGTGTTGTACTGTATATCCTTGGGGCTTATTTATTTTATACACAGTAGTTTGTAACTTTTAATCCCCTACCCCTATCTTGCCCCTCCCCTTGCCCTCTCGCCACTGGTAGTCACTAGTTTGTTCTCTATATCTGTGAGTCTATTTCTTTTTTGTTATATTCACTAGCTTGTTTTATTTTTTAGGTTCCACATATAAGTGATATCATACAGTATTTGTCTTTCTCTGTCTGACATATTTCACTTAGCATAATACCCTCCAAGTCCATCCATGTTGTTGCAAATGGCAAAATTTCATTCTTTTTTGTGGTTGAGTAATATTCCATTGTATATATATACCACATCTTCTTTATCCAATTATCTGTTGATGGGCACCTAGGTCGCTTCCATACGTCGGCAATTGTAAATAATGCTGCTATGAACATTAGGGTGCAGATATCTTTTCAAATTAATGTTTTTGAGTTTTTTTGAATACCCAGGAGTGGAATTGCTGGGTCATATGGTAGTTCTATTTTTAGGTTTTTGAGAAACCTCCAAACTGTTTTCCATAGTGGTTGCACCAATTTACATTCCCACTGAGTATAAGGGTCCCTTTTCTTCACATCCTTGCCAGCATTTGTTATTTGTGGTCTTTTTGATGATAGTCATCATGACAGGTGTGAAGTGATATCTCATTGTGGCTTTAATTTGCATTTCTCTAATGATTAATGATGTTGATCATCTTTTCATGTGCCTGTTGGCCATCTGTATGTCTTCTTTGGAAAAATGTTGATTCAGGTCTTCTGCCCATTTTAAAAAAATCGTGTTGTTTGTTTTCTTGATGTTGAGTTGTATGAGTTATTATTTTGGATATTAACCCCTTATCAGTCATATCATTCGCAAATATTTTCTTCCATTCAGTAGGTTGTCCTTTTGTTTTGTTGATGGTTTCCTCTGCTGTGCAAAAGCTTTTACGTTTACCTGTAATTAGGTGAGTTGTTTATTATTTTGGATATTAACCCCTTATCAGTCATATCATTCGCAAATATTTTCTTCCATTCAGTAGGTTGTCCTTTTGTTTTGTTGATGGTTTCCTCTGCTGTGCAAAAGCTTTTACGTTTACCTGTAATTAGGTCCCATTTGTTTATTTTTGCTTTTATTTCCCTGGCTTTAGGACCCTGATCCAAAAAAATATATTGCTACAATTTATGTCAAACAGTGCTCCACCTATGTTTTCTTCTAGGAGTTTTATGGTTTCTGGGCTTACACTTAGGTCGTTAATCCATTTTGAGTTTATTTTTGTATATGACATTAAAGAACATTCTAATTTCATTCTTTTACATGTAGCTGTTCAGTTTTCCCAGCACCACTTATTGAAAAGAGTGTCTTTTCTCAATTGTATATTTTTGCCTCCTTTGTCATAGATTAAATGACCATAGGTGTGTTGCTTTATTTCTGGGCTGTCTATTCTGTTCCAATAATCTATGTAACTATTTTTGTGCCAGTACCATACTGTTTTGATTACTGTAGCTATGTAGTATAATCTGAAGTCAGGGAGTATGATTCCTCCAATTCTATTCTTCTTTCTCAAGATTGTGTTGGCTATTTGGGGTTTTGTATTTCCAGACAAATTTTAAAATTATTTGTCCTATTTCTGTGAAAAATGCCCTTGGTGTTTTGATAGGGATTCCATTGAATCTGTAGATTGCCTTGGGTAGTATGGTCATTTTAACAATATTAATTCTTCCAATCCATGAACACGGTATATCTTTCCATCTGTTTGTGTTGTCTTCAATTTCTTTCATCAGTGTCTCATAGTTTTCCAAGTATAGGTCTTTTACCCCCTTACGCAGATTTACTTGTAGATATTTTATTATTTTTGATGTGACTGTATGTTGTGCCACTTTCATAAGCTGTGTGCCTGTAACAGCAAGAGCTTTGAAAGCTATCAGATGTAACGCATATACAAAAGATGATGAAATTCATCAAACACCTATTTCACATGCCCAGCACTGTACACGGCAATACTGGTAATCAAAAAGGATCCCTTGCTTTGAAGAAATCAACAGTCTTTTATGAAAAAAGCTAAAACACCAGGACATGATTTTATGGTATCAGCCCAGAGTGTAATTAAAAAATAGAGACTGTATTTTAACAAATGTGCTGAATATAGATATACAAAGGGACTCTTTCTGGGGAAGTGGTCACCTAAAGAGGAGATGCACATATCACTGTTAATTGCAGTTTCTTAGACTGGCTTATGAAAGCTTTAAGAGGAATTTTCGAAGTGAGTTAATGTGCCACTCCAGACCAGTTTTATGACTTCAGGTTCATTTATTTTAATGCTGGTGATAACAACAGGCATAAGCCTCGGGACACTGCGAGGCTAGAAATCCACCAGTGAGCACAAGCAATGAGTGCTGAAATGATTATTTTTAATTAAATAGCCATAACCTAAAAAAATTCCCATACAAATGAAAATATTTTAGTCCTTAATTAGTCAAATGAGTAAACCTACCACTCACTCAAAAGACAGTGAATTCATCAGTATCTTTACCTGTTACAGGCACACAGCATATTATATGCACGTGGTCATGCTAGTAATTCATGAGTGCATTTCAGCTAGGGCTGTATTTCACGAAACTTAAAAAATTCAGAATTATCTTTTTTTATCAACTGTAGAAGAGTACAGACAAATAATACTTTATATGTTGTGAAGGAAATTGAAATTGTGTCAACATCAGCTGTTTCAAAACATTTTTCTTTCATATTTCCTTTTACATTTTTATTTGCTTAGATTTTCACCATCTTATTATAGCTTACTGACTATCTGACTTTTAAAAAACTATAAATTTATTAAATAATTTCAATTTTCATAAATAAAAGTAAAGAAGAGATTTTAAAAAGGGGGAAAAACTAGTATTTTTTGAGCACTGAATACATTCCAAACCTTGACTAATTCTCAGACATCACAAAAGGCTACAAAGCAATATTTCAGTCCTTTTGGTCACAAATAAAGGGTATAAGACACAAGAATGGAAACCAATTTGAAAAAAATTATAGAAGAAAAAATAGAAGAACAAGTATTTTAGACCAAATCTAACAGTGCTGCAAAAACACATGTTCTTCCATCTTCATAGAGCTTTGCTGATGTGTCTCATGTTTCATGGCACAGTCAAAGGAAATATCTGTGTGCTGCATGTCCATTGTTTTCAGCCACTGTGACAGTTGGTCCTTCAAATCCATCCTCGAGGATGCAGAACCCAGTGGATACAGAGAGCCAACTGTACTACACCATTTTATATGAGGAACTTGAGCATCCTTGGATTTTGTTATGCACAGGGGGTCCTGGAACCAAGCTCCCACAAATACTGATGGACAACTGTACTAATAGATGATAGAAATTTATCATACCGTTACAAGGTATTAGATTATAGGGAACAATAGGTGTGTAAAATTTAGAACAAAAATATATTCCAACACTTCCACATACAAGATTTATTTTTCCAGCTTTACAGAGGTATAAGAACAATAGAAGTTGTATACATTTAAGGCATTCAACATAACTTTTTTTTATTAAGACCAGTTTCTAGTGTAGTTTTTAGTTTCACAGCAAAATTAAGGGGAAAGTACAAGGATTTGACAACTACCTTCCCCCACACATGAATAGCCTCCTCCATTACCCACATCTCCCACCAAAGTGGTACATTTGTTGTACTTAATAAACCTACACTGGCATCGTAATTACCCAAAGTCCAGAGTTTACATTATGGTTCACTCTTGGTGTTGTACATCCTATGCATTTGGACAAATGTATAAAGATGTGTATCCATCATTATGGTATCATCCAGAGTATTTTCACTGGCCTAAAAATTTTCTGTGCTCTATTTATCCATTCTACCATCCCCGAACTCCTTGGCAACTACTGATCTTTTTACTGTCTCCAGTTTTGCTTTTTCAGAATGTCATATAGTTAGAATCACAATCATAATCTGTGTAGCTTTTTCAGATTAGCTTCTTTCACTTAGCAGTAAGCAATTTAAGGTTCCTCCACATCTTTTCATGACTTGATAGTTCATTTCTTTTTAGGGCTGAATAGTATTCTATTATTTGTATGCAACACAGTTTATCCATTCACCTTCTGAAGGACATCTTGGTTGATCCCAAGCTCTGGCAATTATGAATAAACCTGCTATAACCATTCATGTGTAGGTTTTTGTGTGGACATAAGTTTTCAACTTCTTTGGGTAAATAACAAGGAGCCTGATTGCTATATTGTATGATAGGAATATGTTTAGTTTCATAAGAAACCACCAAATTGTCCTCCAAAGTGGCTACACCATTTTGCATTCCTATGAGCAAAGAATGAAAAGTCCTTTTATTCCACATTCTCTCCAGCATTTGCTGTTGTCAGTGTTACAGACTTTGGCCATTCTAGCAGGTGTATAGTGGTATCTAATTGTTATTTTAATTTACATTCCCTTGATGATATATGGTGTACTTATTTGCCATCTGTATATCTTCTTTAACGAGTTACTTGTCAAAGTCTTTGGCTCATTTTTTATTGGGTTTTTGCTTTCTTACTGTTGAGTTTTAAGAGTCTTTGTAATTTTGGATAAAGTCCTTTATCATACGTATCTTTTTCAAATATGTTCTCCCAGACATTTTAATTTACATTCCCTTGATGATATATGGTGTACTTATTTGCCATCTGTATATCTTCTTTGACGAGTTATTTGTCAAAGTCTTTGGCTCATTTTTTAATTGGGTTTTTGCTTTCTTACTGTTGAGTTTTAAGAGTCTTTGTAATTTTGGATAAAGTCCTTTATCATACGTATCTTTTTCAAATATGTTCTCCCAGACTGTGGCTTGTCTTCTCATTGAGAAGTCTTTTGCAGAGCAGAAGTTTTTAATTTTAATGAAGTCTAGCTTATCAGTTAATTCCTTAATGGATCACGACTTTGGTGTTGTATCTAAAATGTCATCACTATACGCAGGGTCATGTAGGTTTTCTCCTATGTTATATTCTAGGAGTTTTATGGTCTTGCATTTTACATTTAGGTCTGTGATCCTTTTTTTTCTTTTAATATTCTTTTTTCTTTTTGTTAAACCCCACATTTGTTTATTTATTTATTTTTGGCTGTGTTGGGTCTTCGTTTCTGTGCGAGGGCTTTCTCTAGTTGTGGCAAGTGGGGGCCACTCTTCATCGTGGTGCGTGGGCCTCTCACTAGCATGGCCTCTCTTGTTGCGGAGCACAGGCTCCAGACGTGCAGGCTCAGTAGTTGTGGTTCATGGGCCTAGTTGCTCCGCAGCATGTGGGATCTTCCCAGACCAGGGCTCGAACCCGTGTCCCCTGCATTAGCAGGCAGATTCTCAACCACTGCGCCACCAGGGAAGTCCCTGTGATCCATTGAGTTAATTTTTGTCAAGGGTGTAAGGTCTGTGTCTAGAATTATTTTTAGTATGTGAATGTCCAGTTTTTCCAGTACTATTTGTTGAAGAAGCTAGCTTTTCTCCATTGTATTACCTTTGCTCCTTTGTCATAGATCAGTTGACTTTACTTATCGGGGCCTATTTCTGGGCTCTCTATTCTGATCCACTGGCCTATTTGTGTGTTCTTCACTAATACTACACTGCCTTCATGACAGTAGATTTATAGTTATGTCTTGAAGTCTGGTAGTATCGGTCTTTTCACTTAGTTCTTTTCCTTCAATATTGTGTGGTCTATCTTAACCGTTTTTAAGATTAGTGATATTAAATACATTTATAATATTGTGAAACCATCATCACTGTCCATCCCCATAACTCTTTTCATCTTGTAAAATTGAAACTCTATACTCATTCAACAATAATTGTCCATCCCCTCTCCTCCTAGCCCCTGGCAATCACCATTCTACTTTCTGTCTCTGTGATTTTGACCACTTTAAGTACCTCATGTAAGTTGAATCATACTGTACTTGACTCTTTGTGGCTGGCTTATTTCACTTCGTATAGTGTCCTCAAGGTTCACCAATGTTACAGCATGTGTCAGAATTTCCTTCCTTTTTACAGCTGCATAATAATCTTCATTGTATGTATATATCACATTTTAAAAATCCATTTATCCATTGATGGACAATTGAGTTGCTTTCATGTTTTAGCTCTTGTGAATAATGCTTCTATGAACATTAGTGTATAGTGTATATATTTTTGAGACCCTACTTTCATTTCTTTTGGGTGTATACCCATAAGTGGAATTGTTGGATCATATATGGTAACCCTATTTTTAATTTTTTGAGGAACTGCCATACTGTTTTCCACAGGGGCTCTACAGTTTTACATACCCACCAACAGTGCACAATGGTTCCAATTCCTCCACACCCTCACCAACACTTATTATTATTATTATTTTGATAGTAGCCCTCCTAATGGGTGTGAGTGGCATCTCATCACAGTTTTGATTTGCATTTCCCTAAAAATTAGTGATGCTGAGCATCGTTTCATATGCTACTGACTATTTGTATATCTTCTCTGGAGAAACGTCTACTTACGTCCTTTGCTTATTTTTTAATTAGATTGTTTTTTGTTATTGATTTTTAGAAGTTCTCTCTATACTCTAGACATTAATCCCTTATCAAATATATGACTTGTAAATATTTTCTCCCATTTTGTGAGTTGCCTCTTTACTCTGCTGATACTGTCTTTTGATGCACAAATTCTTTAAATTTTCAATAAGTCCAATTTGTCTACTTTTTCTTTTGTTGCCTTTGCTGTCATATCCAAGAAATCATTGCCAAATCCAAAGTCATAAAGTTTTGATCTATGTTTTCTTCTAGGAGTTTTATAGTTTTAGGTGTTACATTTAGGTCTTTGATTCACTTTGAGTTAATTTTTGTGAAATATGGTGGTAAGTAAGGGACCAACTTCATTCCCTTGCACGTGGATATACAATTTTTTCAGCACTATTTGTTGAAGACTGTCCTTTCACCATTGAAAGGTCCTGGCAGGCTTGCCAAAAATCATTTGGTTATATATGTGAAACTCTTTCCTTTTTTAAAATTTATTTTTAAATTTAAAAATTTCCATATAGTAACATTCATTCTTTGTGCCAAACAGTTCTCTGGGTTTTGACAAATGTACAGAATTACATATCCACCACCTCAATCAGGATAAAGAACAGTTCCACCATCTCCCAAATTTCCCTTATGTTTTTGCTTTGTTAGTCAATTCCTTTCTACACCCACCCTCTGGCAATCACTGGTCTCTTTTCTAACCTTATAGCTTTTTTTCCCCATATACATGGCATCACAGAGTATGTTGTTTGATGGATCTGGTTTCTTTCACTTAGAACAACGAATCTGTGATATATTCGTCATGTGTGTATCAGTCATTTGCTCTTTTATGTTGCTAAGTAGCACCCTACGGATTTATCACCATTTGTTTATTCATTCAGTGAAGGGTACTTCGTTTGTCCAGTTTTTGGAAACGATGAATAAAATGGCTAGCAACATTCATGTATAGGTTTTGGTATGAACCTATATATATTTTTATTTTTCATGAGGAAATACCAAGAAGCAGGATTGCTGGATCATATCTTAAGTGTATGTTGAGGTTTCTTTAAAAATGTCAAAGTGCCTTTCCAAATCACTGTACCATTTTGCATTCCCACCAACATTACAGGAGAGTTCCATCTGCTGTGCATCCTTGTCAGCATTTGATATTGTCAGATTTTCCTTTTTAACTATATCCATTAGAACAGATATACAATTGTATCTCATTGTGGTTTTAATTTGCATTTCCCTAATGAAAAATTAGGTTTGGAATTTTTTACTGTGATAATTGATCAATCATATGTCTTCTTTGGTGAGGTTTATGCTTGAATCTTTTCCCTATTTTTAAAATTGGTTGTATTTTTTCTTATTTTTGAGTTGGAAGTTCTTTATATGTTTTGGATACAAGTGCACTGTCAAATATGTTACTTCCAAATATTTTCTCTAGATCACTGTCTTGCCTTTCATTCCCTTAAAAGTGTTTTTGCAGAAGCTAGCTCTTAATTTTCCTACAGTCAAATTATCTTTTTTGGGGGGAGTAATCATGCTTTGGTATCACATTTAAAAACTCTCTGCCTTACCTTTTATTTTAACTAACCGGTCATACATTAGAGAAGGAAGGATTTCTCTCTGCATTACTGATCAAAAAAGGTTTAAGGATAGAATAAGCCTCACTATGACATAACGAAATCCTTGATTATAGCACATAGAGCATTTGCTTCCATTAACCATCTTCCTATGGGAACCGTATTGTTTTATATTTCCAATTGTTAAAAATCTGTAACCAGATTTTCCCCAGGCTTCTCAATAGGGATAATATTATCAAAGTTAGTAAGACATATATTTTAAGCACTGATTGTGTTATATTAAGCATTGTGCTGAATAGGGAGGTTATGTTTTGAACAATCATTTTATAAAAAAGGATTTGGGGCTCACTTCAATTTTGTTATGCAGGCATTTGAGCTCATCCTTAGTTTTGCTTACAATATTTATGAGGTTATGTGAAGTGAAAAAGCCACATCAGCAGTTAAAAAAGTGGTTTTGTCTTTCACAGGATAAAACTGCACATAATCATGAATCCTATGACTTCCTCTGCAGGTTTGGATATCTTTTTTGATTAAATAATCTTGCATGACAAATTGGTTGTTTTCACTCTTAAAATACAAACGTAAAATCTTGATGGTAAAAGAGCAATTCCTGGGACTTCCCTGGTGGTGCAGTGGTTAAGAATCCACCTGCCAATGCAGGGGACACGAGTTTGATCCCTGGTCCAGGAAGATCCCACATGCCGTGGAGCAGCTAAGCCTGTGCGCCACTACTACTGAGCCTGCGCTCTGGAGGCTGCGAGCCACAACTACTGAGCCCACGTGCCACAATTACTGAAGCCTATGTGCCTAGAGCCCCTGCTCCGCAACAAGAGAAGCCACAGCAATGAGAAGCTCGTGCACCGCAAAGAAGAGTAGCCCCCACTCGCCGCAACTAGAGAAAGCCCACGCGCAGCAACGAAGACCCAACGTAGCCATAAATAAATAAATAAATAAATAAATTTATTTTTTTTAAGAAAAGGCAATTCCTCTAAGCAGGCAGGGACTAGGACTTCATCTCCCCAGGCTGCGCCCCTCTGAGGACAGCTCCCAGTGAACGCTTCCTGGTCGTCACTCTCCTTCTGTCCTCACATGTATGGGGTATATGAATGTGAGGATGTATGAGGTATGCTCCTCCAGAAAGAATGACCTTGCTCCACTTTTACTGTTTATTCTTATCTTTTCCTGGTACAGTAGAATTTAAAGTGCATTTTGGAAAAAGCCTGTCAGTAGAAAAAAGACTATTTTGACATCCAATTTTATTACATTCCAGTACATGCAGTAGTATAAATAAATGGCTAGAAACTGCTTCCAAATGATGTGCCTTGTGCAAAGCGCTAGTAAAGTAAAGCACAGAAAATGTCATTCTTCAGCTCAAGGTTCACTAGGATGACAGGCAGGGCCTTACCTGCCAATTTTTCCTTTAAATTGTCACCTGTCATCACCCATACCATTCCCCTCCCCACTTCTCCCAGTCCTGACCTAGGGAACACAGCGTCCTGCTTTCATTTCTCTGGATCGCACATGGACAAAACCTTCTGCCCTTGGCTACCTTTTTTTTTTTTTTTTTTTGCGGTACGCGGGCCTCTCACTG